>NW_006921955.1:1785427-1803986 GCF_000298275.1 Orycteropus afer afer | reverse complement strand
GGTTTCTGAGGCAGTATCACTACGGAAGTAGATTGCCCCATCTTCCTTCCGAGGAGTGGCTGGTGGGTTTGAACCACTAGCCTTCTGGTTAGCAGTCAAGTGCCTTAGCCACTATGCTACCAGAGCTCCCTATGTGGAAATTATTGAACAATATATCATTAACATCACACACAAATAAAATTTTTCTGAAGGTAATTCAAAAAATGGTTGCAATGGTACATAGTCAGGGAACCGCCAGAAATTAATTCAGATTCTGGATTCAAGAGAGGAAGTATAATGAGGGGTATTATTGCTGATGTCAGAAGGATCTTGGCTTGAAAGCAAAGAATATCAGAAAGATGTTTACCTGTATTTTAGTGACTATGCAAAGGCATTCAATTTTGTAGATTAGATTGCTAAGAATGGGAATTCCAGAACACTTAATTGTACTCATGAGGAACCTATACATAGACCAAGATGCAGTTGTTCTAACAGAACAAGGGGATACTTCATGGCTTCAAGTCAGAAAAGGTATGCATCAGGGTTGTATCCTTTCAACATACTGTATGCTGAGCAAATGATCTGACAAGCTGCACTATACAAAAAAGAATGCACCATCAGGGTTGGAGGAAGACTCATTGAAAACCTACAATATGCAGATGACAAAATCTTGCCTGGTGAAAGTGAAGATGACTTGAAGCACTTACTGACAAAGATCAAAGATTACAGCTTTCAGTATGGATTAAACCTTAACATGAGGAAACAAAAATCCTTACAACTGGATCAATAAGCAAGGTCATAATAAACCGAGAAAAGACTGAAGTTGTCAAGGATTTCATTTTACTTGGATCCACAATCAGTGCCCATGGAAGCAGCAGTCCAGAAATCAAATGACGTATTGCATTGAGAAAATCTGTTGCAAAAAATCTCTTTAAAACGTTGAAGAGTCAAGATATCACTCTGAAAACTATGTTGTGCCTGACTAAAGTCACAGTATTTTCAATAGCCTCATATGCATATGAAAGCTGTTGTTGTTATGTGCCCTCGAGTCGGACCGACTCATAGCGACTCCTCCTTGGGTTGCTGAGGCAGTATCACTATGGAAGCAGATTGCCCAACCTTCCTTCCAAGGAGTGGCTGGTGGGTTTGAACCGCCAGCCTTCTGGTTAGCAGTCAAGTGCCTTAGGCACTATGCTACCAGAGCTCCTATATGAAAGCTATACAACGAATAAAAAGACTGCAGAAGAATTGATGCACTTGAATTCCACTGCTGTCAAAGAGTACTGAATATGCCATTGTCTGCCAGAAGAACTAACAAATCTGTCTCGGAGGAAGAACAGCCAGAATGCTCCTTGGAAGTTAAAATGACCAGACTTTGCCTCTCGTACCTTGATCATTTTGTCAGAAGGGAGAAGGATGTCATGTTTGGTAAAGTGGAGGGTCAGCAAAAAGGAGGAAGACCCTCAATGAGATGTATTGATAGAGTGGCTGCAATGATGGGCTCAAGCATGCCAACGATTGTGAAGGTGGTGCAGGACCAGGTAGTGTTTTGTTCTGTTGTCATTACAAGTCCAAACCAACTCGATGGCATCTAACAATGTTACTTTATGAATGCCCCTTCTAGAATGCCAGGCATTGATAGAATGAAAATGTTAACCTTTAAGTATGATCTTTTTTCTTTTCTTCCTATCTAACTTGTTTAAGAATTATTTCTTTAGTTTTTTTTTTCACAGTACTGCATACCTTATACACATACACACACAGACTTTCTCACTTCAGTATAATACCATAAGTGGTTACTTTTATTATTACTGTATTATTATGTACTGTGTTGTTATGTTTAAGATGTTTTAATGTATTTGAAAGTGTTTCTTAAGTGTTTTATATGAATAGAAAGATAAAATATATACTATATACTAAGACAAACATTTGACTAATACTAAATAAGAACCATATGTAGTTGTTTTGACTTACAAATTTAACTTGCAGACAGGTTTAGGAACAGATCTCATTTGTAACCCAGGGAATCCCTGTAATAAAACCAACTATCTGCAGATCCCATTTGGAAGTTTTCTAACTTAGCATAACAACTAGAACAGATGGAAACTTTTCATTTTAAGAAATGTTAAAGTACATTCATCAATACACAGTCAAACTGAAATCTTAACAAAACTCCCCAAGCTACAAGGCAGGATAAAAGATGACCTACTTTTAAATCTTTTGATTACTTACAGGATAGAAAGACCACATATTTGCAAAGTCTACTATCACTGGGGACTATTATTTTAACCAATCTTAACACACTCTATTTATGTTTTTAGACTAAATATTACATGAAGTAATATAAACAGAACTGAATGAAGTAGCTGTGTTGCTGAATTACCTCCTGTAAATCAAATTACCCTAACTTTCATGGATGTGATTCTATAATATGGCAAGGCACTTAGCCATGTCTGCACTAGTGGTTTGTACACAAGAGTCATCTGGTTCAGAAAAAAAAAAAGAAGGGGAGCATACAAGTGATGGGCTAAGCAGCACCAGATCCTCATTACTTCATCTGGTGGGGGCAAAGGAGAAATAGGTCATCAGTGGGATAAGGTGAGTATTCATAACTTCTCTCAAATACAGGACTTCTTAGGGTACTAGCATCAGGTGTACTAAAAAAGTAATTGGAAACAGCCAAATATCTTTGTTAAAAGTACTGGTTATGCAGAGGGAGTTAAAGGAGAAAAAAAGGGGGGGCCTAAGTGTTGCTGGTAGCATAGTGGCTAAAGCACTTGACTGCTAACCAGAAGGCTGGCGGTTCAAACCCACCAGCCACTCCTCGGAAGGAAGGTTGGGCAATCCTACTTCCGTAGTGATACTGCCTCGGAAACCCAAGGAGGGGTCGCTATGAGTCGGGGCCGACTCGACGGCACATAACAACAACAACAACAAAGTGTTGCTTAGTGAAAAAAACAACCACAAAAACTTGGTGACTTGTAAACATTACAGCGTTAATGTCTCCAGGAGTTCTGCATACAAACAGCCTTCCCAGATGACTTGTGTTTTTCTGGTATTGATATCCCAGAATACTCCTTTGATCCATGACCTTGGCCTCTATGTGTGTGCCTGTCTTCCCACCCTCTGTGGTACCTCACTCATCCCCAGGTCTCAACAGAACACACCCGCACACACTTCAGTGGTCCCTCTGCCTCAATTCAGTCTTCACCATCTTCTGTTATTTTGTGCAAACTTGGGATGAATCAGGGATCTCAATGTTGAAAGGGTCCCACTGTATTGGAAAGATATTCCAAAAGCACTCTGAAAATAAAGATTTAGGGAATTTCATATAAATAAACTACAGCCCACCAGCCAGACTATGTGGCTGCTTATTTTTGTACAGCCTGCAAGCTAAAAATGGTTTTTATGGTTGTAAATGGTTGAAAAAAATTTTTAAAAAGTATAATAATCTGTAACTTGTGGAAATTATAGGAAATCTAATTTCAGTGTCCATAACTAAAGTTTTATTGGAACATAACCATGCTCATTCATTTACATATGGCTGCTTTTGTGCTATAATGACAGACTTTAGTTATTGTACCTCCAAATGTTAAAATATTTAGTCTCTGCTCTTTACAGATGTTTGCCACTTTTGACTTGTTTGCCACCCTTGTCCCTGGCCTGGAGGGTCACTTAGGCAGCTTAGATGCTTATGGGAGACAGACAGACCGAAGCAGTGGCCAGAGAAGGATCACCAGGCTAGAGAGGGGAATCAAACCATGTAACAGACATGGAGAAAAGTCTGGAAGGAATCACATCAAGTTTTTTACTTTTAGGAACTAAGACTATGAGACAAAAGTAAAGCAGATTAACAAAACAAAACCAAAAAACACCAAGAACCCACCACCTATATCACACAATACATGGACAGTGATCATTTTGCTTGGTAGTGTCTTTAATGGTGGGGTGTGGGGAAGAATATGCCTGGCCTGGATGGGTTACTCACAAGAAGAATTAGATATTTTCTGTGTGGCTCCAGAGAATAAAACCAAAACACAGGGTGGAACTTTTCTGTTCAGTAAAAATCTCCCTACCTCAAATATTTTCCATCTCACCCAACAAAGTCTCTTTAGTCCCGGAGACTGTAACACACTCCCCCCCTCTTTTTTTTTTTTTAAAAAAAAAACCCACTATTTTCATTCCTGAAATGCGTTCTTAACTCTAAGATCACTCGTCGATTCTGACTCAGTAACCCTATGTACAACAGAATGAAACACTGGTCCTGTGCCATCCTCATAATCCTCCCTATGCTTGAGCTCATCATTGCAGCCACGGTGTCAATCCATCACATTGAGGGACTTCCCCTTTTTCTTCGATCCGCCACTTTACCAAGCATGATATCCTTTTCCAGGGACTGGGCCCTTCTGATAATATGACGTAAGAAGATGAAGTCTGGCCATTCTCACTTCTAAGGAGAATTCGGGCTGCAGTTCCTCCAGGACATATCTGTTCGTTCTTCTGGCAGTCCATGGTATTTTCAGTATTCTTAGCCAGCACCACAATTCGAAGATATCCACCCTTCTTTGGTCTTCCTTATTCATTGTCCAGCTTTAACTTGCACATGAGGCGACTGAAAATATCATGGCTTGGGATATGCGCATCTTAGTCTTCAAAGTAACATCTTTGCTCTTCAGCACTTTAAAGAGGTCTTTTGCAGCAGATTTGCCCAGTGCAATACAACATCTGTTTTCTTGACTGCTGCTTTGATGGGTATTGATTGTGGATCCAAGTAAAATGAAATCTTTGACAACTTCAATCTTTTCTCCATTTATCATGATGTTGTTTATTGGTCCAAGTTGTAAGGATTTATTTTTTTTTAATGTTGAGGTATAATCCACAATGAAGATTGTTATCTTTGATCTTCATCAGTAAGTGCTTCAAGTCATCTTGACTTTCAGCAAGCAAGGTTGTGTCATCTGCATATAACAGGTTGTTAATGACTCTTCCTCCAAACTTGATGCCAATTCTTCTTCATATAGTCCATCTTCTCAGATTATTTGCTCAGCATACAGATTCGGTAAGTACGGTGAAAGTGTACAACCCTGACACATGATTTATAACTGTGCAGTATTTTCCCTTGTTCTGTTTGAACTAATGCCTCTTGGTTTATATACAAGTTGTTCATGAGCACAATTAAGTGTTCTGCAATTCCCATTCTTTGCAGGGTTATCCATACTTTGTTATGATCCACACAGTTGAATGTCTTTGCATAGTCATAAAACACAGGTAAAGATCTTTCTGGTACTCTTTGCTTTCAGCCAAAATCCATCTGACATCAGCAATGATATCTCTTGTTCCACATCCTCTTCTGGATCCAGCTTGCATTTCTGGAAGTTCCCTGTCAGTATACTACCGCAGTTGTTTTTGAATTATTATTACAAATATGGATCTCTTTCAGTTGGTTGGTCAGGTGGTTGTTTTCTAAATTCCTGGCATAAATGAGTAAGTGCCTCCAGAGCTGCGTCTGTTTGCTGAAACATCTCAGTGAGTATTCTGTCAATTCCCAGAGCCTTGTTTTGCACCAATTCCTTCAACGCAGCTTGGGCTTCTTTTTATACCACTGGCTCTTGATCAAATGGCTGAATGTCAACCAATTCTTCACAGTAAGGTGACTGTGTATTCCTTTCATCTTCTTTGGATGCTTCCTGCATTGTTCAATAATTTGCCTATAGGAGCCTTCAATATTGCAACTTGAGGCTTGAGTTTTTTTTTCTTCAGTTCTTTTAGCTTGAAAAGTGCTGAGCATGTTCTTCCCTTTTGGTTTTCTAATTCTAGGTCTTTGCACATTTCATTATAATACTTTACTTTGTCTTCTTGAGCTGCCCTTTGAAATCTTCTGTTCAGCTCTCCTATTTAATCATGTCTACCATTTGCTCTAGGTGCTGTCCAGTCAAGAGCAAGTTTCAGAGACTTTTCTGACATCATTATGGCCTTTTCTTGCTTTCTTGTCTTTTTAATGATCTTTAAGTACTTTCTTCATGTATGATGTTCTTGGTATTATCCCATAACTTATGTGGCCACTGGTGTTTAATACATCAAATCTATTCTTCAGGTGGTCTCTACATTTGTGTGTGATATACTCAAGGTCATATTTTGGCTCTCAAGGACTTGTTTTACTTTTCTTCAGCTTCAAGTTGAACTTGCATATGAGCAATTGATAATCTGTTGCACAGTCCCTTACTGGCCTTGTTTTGACTGATGATATTGACCTTCTCCAGGGTCTCTTCCCACAGATATAGTCAATTCCTGTGTAGTCCATCTGGCAAGAGACATGTGTATAGCTGTTGTTCGTGTTGTTGAAAAAGGTATTTGCCATGAATAAGCCATTGGTCTTGCAAAATTCTATCATGTAATCTCTGGCATCATTTCTAGGACCAAGGTCAAGGGTGCTGATTATACAACTTCATTTTGTGAAAAGTTATTGAAGGGTATTCAACAAAATAAAAAAGTTTTAAAAAAATTAAAAATGAAAAAAGGGAATATAGCATCCCTGACTCCATGAAGCATACACAGTAGTAGAGCAGATAGATCATAAACAAGTAAACTAAATAAACAAGTAAACTTACAGTGACAACATTGTGATGAATGCTGAGATACCTCATCCTTGCCTTTACCATTCCAGGTAAAAGAATGTCTTTTCTCACTTGGAAGTCCCATGGTCCTCTTGATGGTCTTACCTTGGGTCTTTGGATCATTTCCAGCTCTGTCATATCCCAAAGAGCAGTGATCATAAGTGCATGGAATATCATGTGTAGATTCTCCAGGATTTGGTACAAAGACAACAACACATGATCTATTTTGTTTTCCATGATCTACATCTACAAACCTTCCCTAATGAGGTGATGTTCTGAAATACTATTTTGGGAAACAGTCAATGTATCTTCTCTTGGGTCATGATTGATAGACAAGGGCATATCTTTCAATAAGTTTTTTTTTTTTTTCTCTGAGGGTCTTGCCTTATGCATAATGATCTTTAATTATTTTTCTGGGTGCTCTGAAAAATAACTTTAGTACATTCTCATCCTCTTGGTATTTCAATGTGTGCCAAGGCTTAATGTAATATGAAGATCTGGAGATTCTATTGTGGACTTGTTCTTGGCTCATTTCTACAAAACTTCAATTGCTTAACACTTCTCTATCTGAAAATATGGTTTGAGTGATTTTGTTAAACTAGAATTAATTGCATCAAGTTTACAAATTGTGGGTCAAAAGGTGCAGTTTAGAAATGTTTATTATGTGAAGATTTTAGTTTTAAAAAAATTTGTTTTAACGTTTCTGAGCTTTCTGCTTAATATTCTTCATACCAAACCAAAAACCAAACCCCCTGCCATCAAGTCAATTCCAACTCATAGTGACCCTCATTGGGTATCCAAGGTGGTAAATCTTTACTGGAGTAGATTGCCCCTCTCTTCCATGCAGCAGCTGGTGAGTTTGAATTGCCAACCTTCTGGGTAGCAGTCAAATGCCTTAGTCACTATGCCACCAGAGCTCCTTAATATCCTTCTATTAATCTTCTATTAAGATGTCAATACTATTCAAAGCATTCTATAGATTCAACACAATCCCAATCACAATTCCAACAGCCTTCTTTACAGAAATGGAAAAACCAATCCTCAACTTTATATGGAATGGCAAGAGGCCCCCAAGAGTTAAAGCAGTGTTGAAAGAGAAAAAAGTAGGAGGACTTGCAATTTCTGATTTTAAAACCTTTTAACAGCTCTAATAATCAAAACAGCCTGGTGCTGGTATAACAATTGACACATAGACCAATGGAATAGAATTGAGAGTCCAGAAATAAACTCACACATCTATGGTGAACTGATTTTTGACAAGGATGCTAAATCCATTTCATAGTGAAAGAAGATCTATAAATAAATGGTGTTGGGAAAATTGAATTTCTGCATGTAGAAAAATGAAATAGGATCTATGCCTTACACTGCACACAAAAACAAATTCAAAATGGATTGAGGACCTCAATATGCAAACTGAAATTATTAAGAGAAAATGCATGGGCAGTGCTATCGGGCTTAACTTTTAACAATGAATTATCTAATATAATAACAAAACACAGACAGCAAAAGACAAAATAAATAAATAGGACTTCATAAAAATGTAAAACTTTTGCTCATCAAAGGACTTTACCCTCCCCCCTCCAAAAAAAAGAAAAGAAAAGAAAAGATAAGCTACCAACCAGGAGAACATCTTCAGAAACCAATAAAATAGGCAAAGGACATGAATACATATTTTATGAAAGAGGACAGTCAGATAGTGTGTTAGGGGAAAAAAACACCACAGATTAAAACATGTTCTATAGAGACCTTAGACAGGACAAAGACAATCATCCAGGATGAAGGAAACCATCAGCACATACATAATACAGAAATCTGAATGGAGTCCCCTTATTCACGGCCGTGGGCTAATTCTGTATGATACAAAACAAAGGAAATGATCACAAGATCATGACTGATGGCAGGTCAATTCATCACCATTGCAGGTAGGACTACCAAAGTGGAAAAAGGACCCTGATTGGGATTCATATACAACCGAAGATTAAAAAGGTTGCAGGATTGGTTCTGGGACTATGGTAGTTGCAGGATTGGTAGTCAGGGTATGACTCATGACCATGTGGCTCTGAGACACAGCCACCTCAATACCAGCACCTCAGCCTTAACTTAATATATGGCTATTTTAGGTAAATCATTAAGGACACAACCAGGCAAGTCCCCTAATTCTTCCTGTGAACATAATCTACTTTCAACCACACTCTTCTTGCCCCTCCTAGGTTTGTCCTGGATATGTCTAAGCATAGCCACATTGCTAGTTTAATGATCAGAAAGAACTCAAATAGTGACTGAATTTATGTTATAACTCAAAACAGAGTTAGGGCTCCTGCTGTAGTCTGCAGCCTTCCACAAACTGCATGTTTTAGAATGTAAGCTCTAACACAATGGCTACCAAACATGGAATCAGATGCTGAATGTCATTAGCCATCGAAGAGATGTAAATCAAAATCACAATGAGACAATTCACTCCCAGTAGGATGCTGAAGATTTAATAAACAAAATAAAATATATTGTAGAGGATGTGGGGAAACTGGAACCCTTATCCATTGCTGGTGGTGCAAAATGCTACAGCCCTTGTGAAAACAGTGTGGTGGTTCCTCAAGAAACTAAAAATACAACAACCATACGACCCAGCAATTCTACTCCTAGGTATATACCCAAAAGACTTGAAAGCAGAGACTTAAATAGAGACTTGTACACCAATGTTCATTGCAACACTAAACACAATAGCCACAAGGTAGAATGCCCATCGACATATGAATGGATAAACAAAATGTGGTAGATACATACAATGGAATTTTGCTCACTCGGTAGGAGAAATTTCTTGATACATGCTATAGTATGGATGGAGCTTGAAGACATTATGCTAAGTGAAAAAAGTCAATTACAAAAAGAGAAGTATTGTATATGATCTCACTTATATAAAAAGACAAGAAAACGCAAAAAGAAAAAAGAGAAGTTAGCTAACTTGTAATTTTAAATAATACTTGAAGAAACATACTAATTTACAGTAGTCAAGGGTGAGCAAAGAAATGGAAAAAAGTATTGCACAATTTTTAGCTTTATTTGGAAACACAAAGACGTATGTTTAAGAGGTACAAGGGTCCCCAAAGCCTAGGAGATTTGCATAGTGTTGGCCTCACTTTGTCTATGCAGCCTAGCCAAGAGTAGGAAATGGAAACAGAATGAGAGCCAAGAAAAACAAGCCATCTACTTTTGAAGACAAAACAGCCAAAGGACAGGTTCCAATTTCCTAAAACTCATACATCAGCTTCAGAAAAATGCAAAGTCCATACTGTCTTCAAAATAAAATATCTTTAAGTATAGCATTTAAACATCTGTAACAAAAACAGAATTTTTAACAGTATCACAAACAATGTACATTTACCATACACTAAAAAACCTCCTTCCTCAAATAACCAGATATGTTTTACTGCTTCTCATAAAACAAGAAATGCACTGAGAAGAAACCAAAGTTAGAGTTTTAAAAAAATCTTAAAAGAAGTAGTTAACAATTTGTTAATGAAATTGTTGTTGTTGTTATGTGCCATCGAGTCAGACCCAACTCATAGCGACCCCTCCTTGGGTTTCCGAGGCAGTATCACTATGGAAGTAGATTGCCCAACCTTCCTTCCGAGGACTGGCTGGTGGGTTTGAACCACCAGCCTTCTGGTTAGCAGTCAAGTGCCGTAGCCACTATGCTACCAGAGCTCCCATTAATGAAATTAGAGAAGCTGAAAGCCCTTTTTGAAACACTCCTCATCATTGATCTAGCAGTGTTAATGAACTTGCTCAATCAGAACTTGCTCCTTCCCAGAGCACTTGAAAATCTCTTTAGGGTTTTTCTGTTCCACACCGCCAGTATGTAAATACCAACATGATGTCCTCATTAAGTTCATATTCTGAAATGACTTAAGACCCTGACTTTTGCAGTAGTAGTCTTGGAATTCCCAGATATTTCAAACTAAAAGCAAGTATGCTTATGTTGTTAGGTGCTGTTGAGTGGGTTTCGACTCATAGCCACCGTACATGCACAACAGAAATAAACCCTGCCCAGTTGCTATGCTTAAGCCCCTTGCTGTAGCCATTGTGTCAATCAGTTGAGGGGCTTTCCCTTTTTTCCCTGATCCTTGCTTTTACCAAGCATAATATCCTTCTCTAAGGACTAGTCCCTTCTGACAACAAGACCAAAGTATGAGAGAAGTCTGGCCATTCTCATTTATAAGGATCATTCTGGCTGTACCTCTTCCAAGACACATTTGCTCCATTCTTCTGGCAATCAGTGGTATGTTTAATATTCTTCGCCAACATCATAATTCAAATGCATCAATTCTTCTGTGCTCTTTCTTATTCACTGTCCACCTTTCCCATGCATATGAGGCTATTGAAGCAACAATGGCTTGGATAAGGCATATCTTAGTCATCAAAGTGACATCTGTACTCTTCGCAGGATGCTTAGTTTGAAATCTTCCTTAAAAGCATTCAGAATACACATTGTTGTCAGGTGCTGTCAAGCCAGCTCCAACTCATAGTGACCCTCAAAGAATTTCCAAATTGTAAATTTTTATGATAATCATACTAATAAAGATAGATAATAACAAGTGTGGGCAAGAATGTGGAGAAACTTGACTCCTAATACATTGTGAGAATGTAAAATGGTGCAGTGCAGTTATTTTGTAGAACAGTTCAGCAGTTTCTTTCTCCTTCTTTCTTGTTCTCTATATCTCAATGTCCTTAAAAATTCTGAAATGATTCATTCATGTATTATATGGAGTTATAATTGTTCCTTTAAATTTCTTGGTAATTCAGATATTTTATTTTTTCATAGCCTCACATATATTCAGTGCTAATGGGAGCTTCAGAATGGGTACTGTGAAAAAGCTGCAAAACTTAAGTGCTTAACATAAGCGAGGCTTCTGTCCAGGATGTAGGCCAAACTCCATCTTGTTGTTTACTGCTTTAAGTAGCTTGTATTCCAAAATAAGATTGCTGATGTTAAGAAAGTGAATCCAAAAGATGCAATTGTTCTCAAGAAGAATGTCTCCAATTTTGATCCAGGAAGCTTGTGATCAAAATACCTTTGTGCAAACATAAGAGTGTTTTTGCCACTCTGGTCTCAGAAGATAAACAGACCTATTTCACAAAATGTTTGTGTAGGCAGGCTCCAGGAAATCTGTAGGCTAACTGAAGTATGGAAACTATACGAAAAACAAGTTGTTATAGAATTTGTTGTCATGCTGACTCTGGGCATGTAAAACTGAGGTGCTCAGCATGATTAAAGATAACTGTCCTAAGTCTAATTGTCCATTGTTGAATTAAACCTGTCCAAAGTCCTTCTTTCTCCCTTCTTAAGAATACAGCTTGTGATTTAGAACTGTACTTCTTGTGAAACTTTAAATATAGAGGGACAAGGATGTGGTCTGTGAAAAAAAAATGTTTGTCAGGAAATGTTCTCAAGGATGGTCTAGGAAAATGTTGTGTAGCATGCCCCAGAAAGAATATATACATAGTTATTTAAGAAAATCACTCAACTAGGTAAACTCCAGGAAAGATGTTAAAAAACAGATAAGCTAGTCTTACAACTTTTAACTTGTAATTGTCTTGTACCTATACATAATCTCTAGCCCCATGATTTTGGTCATGTATTGCCATATCTATTTTTCTACATAGAAGCTTGCCCCTCCCTCAGAAAGCTGGAGCACTTAGTTTCATTTTTTTTCTTTAAATTTTACTTCTTTTGTTGTTGAGACTATATACAGTAAAACATACACTGATTCAACAGTTTCTATATGTATAATCAATGACATTGATTACATTGAGTTGTGCAACCATTCTCTCTCCATTTCTGAGTTGTTCCTTCCCTATTAACATAAACTCTCTGTCCCCTAAGCTTCCTATCTAATCTTTGGAGTTGCTGTCATCAATTTGATCCCAAATAGATAGTTCTTAAAAGAGTATAAAATCTCTAGTCAGACCTTTTTTACTAGGTAAGCTAAACTATTTGGTTTTAAGAAGACTTCAGGGGATATTTTTGGTTTAAGGTTTAAAGATTATATCAGACAATAGTTTCAGGAGTTCATCCACCCTTCATGGCTCCAGAAAGTCTGGAGTCCCTGAGATTTTGAAATTCTGTTCTACATTTTTCCCCTTTTGAACAGGAGTCTTCTACGAGATTTTTGATTAAAATGTTCAGTCATGGTAGTTGGGCACCCTCCAGTTCTTTTCGGCTCATGGCAAAGGAAGCAGTTGTTCATGGAGACAATTAGCCATACATTCCATATCCTCCTCCTATTCCTGACTTTTCTTCTTTCTCTGTTGTTCCAGGTGAGTAGAGACCAATTGTTGTGCATTGGATGGCCGCTTGCAAGCTTTAAGACCCCAAGCACTATGCAACAAACTAGGAGGCAGAACAGAAACACTAAATATATTATTAGGCCAATTAACTGTAATACCCTATGAAACCATGACCCTAAACCTATACCCATGAGGTGTTGGTTGTACACAAACAGCCTCAGAAACTATTCTTTTTCTTTCCTTTTGTTGTTGTTTGTGGTCAATTGCTTGATGTGGCCCTTCTAGCCATTGTCCTTTCTGTGATGTATTGTAAATCCTATTATCCATGCCTGTTTGGGGTGGTGTGGTAGTTAAGGTTGGGTGTCAACTTGGCTGCGCAGGTGGTAGTAGTTGTTCCCTATAATGACTGGCAATCGGCTCTGTGGTGGGATTTGCCTTGAGCAACTGAGTAGCTGCTGATGGTTAAAGCCATCCACTTGGGTTTTTCCGTTGGAGCAACACAGGTGGAATATATCTTGAGTCCTGCCTTGCTGGAGGGTATAATTCAAATCACCACCCTTAGCTTCCTTGAGGGTATAGCTACGAATCTCCTGGGAAGGTTCCTCCTCCTTTTGCTCCAGTTCTGTGTTTTGGCTCATCCTCATCTCACCCCTGGATTTGGGACAGCAGTCATCATCTAATCTGCTGATTGAGGTTCATCAAACCCCAAGAATTGGGAGGATCTTCCAGACCCACTCACACACCTGAGACTCGATTTGCCAGCCTGCCAGCCTCCACCACTACTTCGTGAAACGATTCCCTGGATGTCTCTAAGTTTTGTGAGGCATTACAGCGAAACACAGAACCCTAAGATGGGGGAGATTACTGGGAGGAGGAGGAGGAGGAGGAGTTAACATCTGAAATGATGGGGTGGAACGGTAGTTTGGACATTTGGGACATCTTTTTTTTTTTTAATTGTGATTTGGGTGAAAATTTAGAGAGCAAATTCACTCTCCATACAGCAGTTCACATACACTTTGTCTTATGACATTGACTACAATTTACCCCAATGCAACAGCTCCCCTCCCACTTCCTCCTGATAGTTACCTCCTCCCTGTGTTCATCCCTCCATGCACTCCTGTCCCCTGAGGTGTCTCCCTGTGCATAAACAGCCCTTCTTTCTCCCATGATTGTTCTTTCCAAGGAGTGTATCTACCTAATGTAAATGTTCAGCTTATATGCCTGTCTTTTGTTTGGCTGGAAGCCACAGGTGTGGGTTCAATTCCAGACCTGAAGAGCAGCTAGGGCCAGAGTCTCAGTGGTTCCACCAGGCTCTATCAGACCAGCCAACCCAACCAGGTCCCCCCGCCTTTTTTTTTTTTCATTTGGGACATCTTTAACCTCCGCCTCATGGGGACTGGGCTTATGCTGATCTTTCTAAGAGAAATTGTTCAAGCATTGTTGTAAATATATGTATCACACCACTTTTGCTAGTTTAACTTTTTCCAGGCATATAACTTATTGCCAGCACTTGAACAAATTGGTTGGGCAACCCTACCTTTAATCGATGTGATTTTTCCACATCACCATTAACCCTGCTTTTCTTCCATCCCTTATTAACACTGACCACTTAGTTTCAGTTTGAAGCTCTGTGTTTCCCTGGTTCAAATGACTTTATCCCTTCAATAAAACTCTTTGCTTTAATTTCAACTGAGACTTTAGTTTTCTCTTTGATAGTACTTATTATTCCTTGCAAAGTGAATGCTGCTCTCTCCTCTTCCCATAACTCTAACTCTTGGCTCTAGTACTGGAACCTCCTCTAAGGAGGCATAGAGGCACAACCTTCTGTTAGATCTGGGTTACCTTCAGAGACACCTCAATCTGTTTCCTAATCTATCTCCTTTTCAAAGAGGATTCTGTCATTTAAATCATACTGGACTGATACAATTGAGGATATGTGAAACAGGCATATTTTTCTCCTCCAAAAGAATATTGCTCAACCCACTTTCTAAGGTTTGTATAATGGAGTGGGAGAAGGTACAAGGGTGAGAGATTTTTTAAAACCCACAACGTCTGTCTTTTTAAATAAAAATTAATATTTTTTATTGAGGTGAAATTCATATAGCTTAAAATTAACCATTTTTAAATGAACAATCCAGTGACATTTAGTAAATTTGCAATGTTGTGCAAAAACTACCTCTATCTAGCTTTAAAACATTTTCGTAAATGAAAAATAAAATCCCCTATCCATTAAGCAGTTAAATCCCATACCTCCCCTACTCTCAGCCCCTGACAACCACAAATCCACCTTCTGTTTCATGGATTTGCCTATTCAGGACATTTCACATAGATGGATTCATACAGTATATGACTTTTTATGTATGGTTTCTTTTACTTAGCAAAATGGTTTTAAGATTCAGCCATGTCACAGCATGTATTAGAACTTCTTTTTATGGTTAAATAATACTCCATTACATATTTATTCCTCACTTTATCCATTCATCTGTTGTTGATGGACGTTTAGGTTGTTTCATCTTAGGCTATTATGAACAGTGCTGCAAATGAACATTCGTGTATAAGTATTTATTTGAGTATGTTTTCAATTTTCTTGAGTATATGCCTTGGAATGGAATTGCTGGATTATATGTTAATAACTTTTTAAGGAGTTGCCAAAATGTATTCCACAGCATTTTACATTCCCAATAGCAATGTACAAGGATTCCAATTTCTCTAATCTTCCTCAACATTTGTTATTTTCCATTTGTTTGAGTACAGTCATCCTAAAAACAAAACAAAAAACGAAACTCACTGCCCTTTAGTTGATTCCAACTCATAGCAACTCCCTTTGGGTTTCTGAGGAGGTAAATTTTTACAGAAGTAGATTGCCTGGTCTTCCTTCCACAGAGTGGCTGGTGGGTTTGAACTGCCAACCTTCTGGTTAGCAGTCAAATGCCTTAGGCACTGTGCCACCAGCACCATCCTAGTGGGTATGAAGTGACATCTCATTGTGATTTTGATTTGCAGTTCCATAATGATGTTGAGCATCTTTTCATGGGTTACTGGCTACTTGCATATCTTATCTTCTTTGATGAAATTTTCCCACTTTTTAAGTTTTGTTGTAGTTGAGAATATTTTTTGAAATTTATAGATGTCAATTTATTTTTCAGCTTTTTCTAAAACATATTTCCTATTTTCTCATTAGAGTTTCTATTGTTTCTGTTATCAGTTTCATAAATTTAACTTTTTATTTGGTAGTTTTTATGCAGATGCCTCTATTATTTTCTATTCCAACACTGTTACTATATTCTATGTGCATCATGTCCCCTAGAGTTGTACAATGAAGTTCCATTCACTAGTGCTATCTCTTCTGAGGGTTTGGTCTCCTGATTCTCACTTAATAAAGATTCATTTCTTCAAGTGATGTATAATTATTAAATATGCACTCCTGTTCAGCTGGCTCATCATTTTTTTCCCCTTTCATTTTCTGTGAGGACTGGGTATAAAAATGTCCCTATAGGGCAGTGCCATGGCAGTTTCTCCCAGAGTGTGGGGGTGTCACTATAACTACAACTTACATTCCTTTTCTCACTTGGGTTTCTGCTTAGAGTTTTTTCTGACTCATGGTGACTCCATGTGTGTTAGAGTAGAGTCGCACTTCACAGGGTTTTCATGGCTAATTTTTCAGAAATAGATTAGCAGGTCTTTTTTTGCGAGGCTCCTCTGAGTGGACTTAAACCTCCCACTTTTCAGTGAGCAGCCAGGCAAACAACAAAATCTAACCTGTTGCCATCAAGGTGATTCTGATTCATGTAGACCTCATGTGCTACAGACTAGAACTGTTACGTAAGGTTTTCTTACTGTAATCTTATGGAAGCAGATTGCCAGGTCCTTCTTCTGTGGTGTTGTTGGGTAGGTTTGAATCACCTACCTTTAGTAGAGTAGCCAAGAGCAAACTGTTTGTATCACACAGGGAGCTCTGCGTCATCTAGGTAATTCTATATAATAGATAAACCAAAAACCAGACCAGTTACTGTTAAGTAGATTACCTATGTATTTCAGAGTAGAATTGTGCCCCATAGGGTTATGACTTTTAGAAAGCAGATCACCAGGTCTTTCTTCTGAGGCACTTTTGGGTGGATTCAAATTGCCATCCAGGTATTCTTATGTAACATATAAAACAAAAAAATAACCAAATTCCCTGTCAGGGAGTCAATTCTGACTCATGGCAACTTCCATTGGGTTTCCAAGGCTGTAAATCTTTATGGAAGTAAGCTGCCTCATCTTTCTTCTGCTGAGCCAAATGCCTTAACCACTACACCACCAAAACTCTTTATACAACATATAAGAAGGGTAAATTGAGAACATGTGTCTGTGGCTGGGATTTGAAAGGTGTTATTTCCCACCACAGAAGAAAAACGTGGTATCAGGATTGGAGGAAGAATCATTAACAACCTGAGATATGCAGACGATACAACTTTGCCTGCTGAAAGTGAGGATGACTTGAGGCACCTACTGATGAAGGTTGAAGAATACAGTCTGCAGTATGGATTATGTCTCAATATAAAGAAAACAAAAATCCTCACAACTGGACCAATGAGCAGCATCACAATAAATGGAGAGAAGATTGAGGTTGTCAAAGAATTCACGTTGCTTGGTTCTATAATCGATGCCAACGGAAGCAGCAGTCAGGACATTAGACGACGTGTAGCATTGGGAAAGTCAACTGCGATGGAACTGTTTCAAATGCTGAGGAGCAAGGATATCTCCTTGAGGACTAAGGTGCGCCTGACACAAGCCATATTTCCAATCACCTCGTATGCATGTGAGAGCTGGACAATGAATAAGGAAGACTGAAGAAGAGTTGATGCTTTTGAGTTGTGGTGCTGGCGAAGAATGCTGAAAGTACCGTGGACTGCTAAAAGAACTAACAGATCTGTCCTGGAGGAAGTGCAGCCAGAATGCTCCTTGGAAGCAAGAATGGCCAGACTTCGTCTCATCTATTTTGGTCATGTTGTCAGAAGGGACCATTCCCTGGAGAAAGACGTCATGCTTGGTAGGGTGGAGGGTCGACAAAAGAGGGGGAGGCCTTCAATGAGATGGATTGACACGGTGGCTGCGATGATGGGCTCAAGTATAGCAGGGATTGTGGGGCTGGCGTGGGATCAGGCAGTGTTTCGTTCTGCTGTGCATGAGGTCGCTATGAGTCGGAAACGACTCGACGGCACTTAACAACAACTAACAACATTTTCCCACCTACAAAAAGTTCCCTGCTTCCTTGGGGAGGTTGGCAATTTTTCAAATTCCCTTCCCACTGTGAGGAGTACTCTTTGAAACTCCAAGTTCTGGAAAGAGAGCCCATGATTTCCTCCCATCTCTGAGTGGGTAATAGCACTTCAGTCCCCAGGCACTTTGGTCCAGATCTGCTCTGAAACTCCCATGGCCTGCCCCAGGAGCAGCTCCTACTTTGGCTTTGATTTCTGTCCTTATATATGACTGACTCTTGGAACATTTCTATATCTTCCTTTGGAGCAGCAAAATATGTTATACTTAATCCAGAATTTCTGTATGTTTTGAATAGGGGGGATGGATGTAGTCTATCATATGTCTATAAATCTCTTTTTTTTTCCTTTTTGGTAAGAAATATCACATTTTCTTTTTTTTTTAAATTTCATTTTAAAGTAACTAATAAATGCATTCTAATT
>NW_006921955.1:1783361-1784852 GCF_000298275.1 Orycteropus afer afer | reverse complement strand
AAGGAAGGCTGGGAAATCCTACTTCTGTAGTGATACTGCCTCGGAAACCCAAGGAGGGGTCACTATGAGTTGGAGCCGACTCGACAGTACATAACAACAACAACAACAACAACAACAACAACAACAACCTTTGACACTAATCCCAATTCTAGTTTCTAGCCCTCTTTCCAGGTAAGCATCTTGCAGATAATCGTCTTGCTTTTACAGACCTACTAGACTCATATAGTGGTATCATAGAACTGGAACTCACATTCACTGCTGGTAGGAAGGCACAATAGCAGGCACAATGGTATAATGCACTCTGGGAAAGAGTTTATCAATTTCTTTAAAGTTAAGTATACACTTTCCATGTTATCCCACTTCTAAGTATTTGCCAAAGTAGAATAAAAACTAAAGTTCATACATAAATACTAAAATATTTATAGCAGCTGTACTCTTAATCACCAAAATATGGATACAATTCAAATGTCCTTCAAGTGGTAAATGAATAAGCATACTGAAGTACATCTATACAATGGAAATTGACTCACCACTAAATAGAAACCAGCTACTGAAAGATGTAAAAACATGGTGACTAACTAAGGTATCATGCCAAGTGAAAGAAGCCAGATGGGAAAGGCTACATACTGTATGAGATTCTAGAAATGGAAAAATTATAGGGTTCAAGAACAGTTCAGTTAGCAAGGACTGGAGTTGGCAAGGAGAGGGTGACTATAAAAGGACATGAAGGAGTGCACAGGGGTGGTAGAAAATCTCTATATCATGATTATGGTTGTGGTTACATGGTAGTATGTTTTTGTCAAAACTAGATAGATGGATAGATAAACAGACAGATAGCTGCTGTTGAGTTGACTCCGACATGGTGATCTCATGTACAACAGAATAAAATGTTATCCAGTCCTGCTTCATCTTCACATTCACTGCCATGTTTGAGAGCACCAACTGAGGTTATTGAGCTGATCTGTCTCATTGAGGAATTGGGCTGATCTATCTCATTGAGGACCTGACCTCACCCTCTCTGGCCCTCTATTTCTCCACACATCATGTTCTCCTCTAGTGATTAATCCCTCCTGATAACCTGTTCAAAGCAAGCACATTAAACAAAGTTCTGTTGTGATCCATTAGGTTTTATTGGCTAATTTTTGGAAATAGATTGTCAGGCCTTTCTTCCTAGTCTGTCTTAATCTGGAAGTTCTGGTGAAACCTGTCTACCATGACCCTGCTGGTATCTAAAATACTGGTGGCATAACCTCCAGTACTACAGCAACATGCAAGCCACCACAGTACAAGGAACTAACAGATGAGTAATGGTTATCAAAATGAGTGTATGTAAATTACATCTTAATTAAAAATAAATAAATAAATTTAAAACATTTTTAATGAATAAAATCATACTTATAACACATTATGATAGTTGAAGATGTGTCAACTTGGCTGGACTCCAGTTGTGAGTGGTGGTTCCCATGATGGATCACATGACTGCGTTCTAAG
>NW_006921955.1:1780140-1782991 GCF_000298275.1 Orycteropus afer afer | reverse complement strand
TCTTTCTCTCTCTATAAATATATATATATATATATATATATATATACTTTGCTGGTTTTTGTGTTTCTCTAGAGAACCCAATCCAACACACACATATTTTATTTTATTTTGCTTTTCTTCACTCAACAATGTGTACTGAAGATCTTTTCCTGTGAAGATACATATAGTCTTTGTCATAGATGCCTCATATGTTATTGTGTGTGTGTGTTAATTAAGGGGTGTACCAGCCTCAGTCAGAATCACATGTTGGCAGGATGGAAAATAAGTTCCTCAAAGGAAGGGAGTACCGTTATTAGAAAAAGTGAAGGTGTTGGGCAGACCAGATAATAGATATCCAGTAAGACAGGTTCACCCTCCATCTACCAACATGTTTGATCAGGCTGTCATCATTATCAATCACAATATGGGTCATCCGAGGGTAAGGGTTTATGTGCCTAGACTGGGGTTTGTGTGATTTGAACTTGCCAGTCCAAAAGAGGGAGCATTTGGCTTTTCTTATGAGCTTGCTGAAATATGAGGCAAAGGGGAAAGAAAGAAAGATAATGTTTAAAAGCTGTCAGCAGTCAAATGTCAAAAAATGGAGTCAAACTCTTTATTAATATCATCCCTAATGTCTTTATGTGTGTGTGTGTGTAATATTTAATGTGATTTGGTTGAAAGTTTACAGAGCAATTTGATTTTCCATTCATCAGTTCATACAAATTTTGTTTCATGACATTGACTGCAATTCCTTAAAATATAATAGCTTTCTTCGCACTTCTTCGCTGTAGTTACCTCTTTCTTGTCTCCTTCCCTCCTGTGCACTCCTGTCCTCTGAGGTGTCTCCCTGTGGATAGACTGCCCGTTTGTTCTCTCATGATTCATCTCTCTCAGGACCGTATCTACCACATGTAAATGTTCACCCCATATGCTTGTCTATTCTTTGGCTGGAAGCTACAAGAGCGAGTTCAGTTCCAGACCTGAAGGGTAACATACATAATGGCTTGAATTCTCTAAGTTCATTCATACATCTCCAAAATTGTCCTCCTTAAAACATACCATTTTTCTGTCAGTTTATCATACTTTTGTGGCTGGGGTGTTGCTCTGAGGGTGAAAGCTATGTCACTGGTGTTTCAAATACCAGCAGGGTCACCCATGGTGGACAAGTTTCAGAGGAACTTCTAGACTAAGAGAGACGTAGAAGAAGGAAGGAGTCATCCACTTCACAAAGAATTGGCCAGTGAAAACCTTCTGAATAGCAGTGAAACACTGTCTGATATATTACTGGAAAACTTTATGAACAGCCCTGAAACATTGTCTGATATAATGCCAGAAGATGAGCCTCTCAAGTCTGAAGGCACTCAAAATATGACTGGGGAAGAGCTGCCTCCTCAAAGTAGAGTTGACCTTAATGACGTGGATGGAGTAAAGCTTTGGGGATCTCCATATGCTGATGTGCCATGACTCAAAATGAGAAGAAACAGCTGTGAACATCCATTAATAATCGGAACATGGAACATACAAAGTATGAATCTAGGAAAATTGGAAGTTGTCAAAAATGAAATGGAACACATAAAAATCAATATCCTAGGCATTGGTGAGCTGAAATGGACTGGTTTTTGCCATTTTGAATCAGACAACCATATGATCTACTCTGCCGGGAATGACAAATTGAAGAGTCACAAAGAACGTTTCAAGGTCTATCCTGAAGTACAATGCTGTCAGTGATAGGATAAAATCCATATGCCTACAAGGAATACTAGTTAATACTACTATTATTCAAGTTTATGCACCATCCACCAAAGCCAAAGATGAGGATATTAAAGGTTTTTACCAACTTCTGCAGTCTAAAATTGTCCAAACATGCAATCATGATGTATTGATTATTACTGGTGATTGGATGCAAAAGCTTGAAACTAAGAAGAATCACCAGTAGTTGGAAAATATGGCCTTGGTAATATAAATGATGTTGGAGATCACCTGATAGCATTTTGCAAGACCAATGACTTATTCATTGCAAATACTTTTTTCAACAACATAAATGATGTCTATAAATGTGGACACTGCCAGATGGAATACACATGAATCAGGCTGATTACCTCTGTGGAAAGAGGTGATGGAGAAGCTTCATATCTTCAGCCAAAACTAGGCCAGGAGCTGATTATGAAAAAGACCATCAATTGCTTATATGCAAGTTCAAATTGAAGATGAAGACAATTAAAACAAGTCCATGAGAGCCAAAATATGACCTTGATTATATCCCACTTGAATTTAGAGACAATCTAAAGAATAGATTTGACACACTGAACATTGATGGCCAAAAATCAGAGGAATTGTGGGATGACATTAAGAATATCATCCATGAAGAAAGCAAGGAAGATCATTAAAAAGACAGGAAAGGAAGAAAAGAACAAAATGGATGTCAGAAGAGATTCTGAAACTCGCCCTTGTACAGAGAGTACCTAAAGCAAATGGAAGAACTGACAAGATAAAAGAGCTGAACAGAAGATTTTTGAAAAAGAGAAAGTCAATTATTATAAGGACAAGTGTAAAGGGCTGGAGTTAGAAAATCAAAGTGCTCGACATTTCTCAAGCTGAAAGAACTGAAGAAAAAATTTAAGCCTCGAGTTGCAACACTGAAAGAGTCTATGCACAAAATATTGAATGATGCAAGAAACATCAAAAGAACATGGAAGGAGTAGTTCTGGAAAGATGGCGGATTAGGCAGAATGACTGCACAGACTCTCTTCAACAAAGAAAAGGGAAACCAATTAACACAGACACAGAAGATAATCGTGGACCCCTGAGCCTTGAAGGGAAGGATATAGAAGTGGACTAAACCCCAACTAGCAGAAGAATTTGCATGAAAATA
>NW_006921955.1:1740747-1761891 GCF_000298275.1 Orycteropus afer afer | reverse complement strand
AGAGCAAAGAAGAATGAAGAAAACCAAAATTCATGGAAACAATTAGGCCTAGCAACTGGTACACCATCTGATCTGCAGCCTATATGACTATGAGACCAGAAAAACTAGATGGTGTCCGGCTACTACTGTCATCCACTTGGAAGGGGATATACGCAGGAGATCCTTGATAGAGAGGGAGAACAGTGTGGAACAAAACTCAAAATCATTTGGAGAAAAAAAAAGGGAGGGGGGACCAGGTTTGCTGGTACGATAGAGCCTGGTGGACCCACTGAGACTATGGCCCCTAGCTGCCCTTCAGGTCTGGAATTGAACCCACATCTGTGGTTTCCAGCCAAACAGAAGACAGGCATATGAGTTGAACATTAACCTCAAGTAGATACACTCCTTAGAGAGAACAATCATTGAGAAAGAAGGGCTGCCTATGCACAGGGAGACAGCTCAGGGGGCAGGAGCGCATGGAGGGATGGACACTGGGAAGAGATAACTATGGGGAGGACATGGGAGGGGAGCTGTAGCATTGTGGTACACTGTGGTCAATGACATGAGACAAAGTATATGTAAACTGCTGTATGGAAAGTGAATTTGCTCTGTAAATCTTCACCCAAATCACAATTTTTAAAAAAATGAAAGAAAAAAAAAAAAAGAAGATGGAAGGAATACAGAGTCACTGTACCAAAAAGAATTGGTCGATTTCAGGAGGTGGCATATGACGAAGAACCAATGGTATTGATGGAAAAATTCAAAGCTGCACTGACAGAACAGGCACAGACCAAGGCTCCAGGAACTGATGTTTCAACAAACAGATGTTGTGCTGGAGGCACTCACTCTGCTATGCTAAGAGATTTGGAAGACAACTACCTGGCCAACAGACTAGAAGAGATCCATATTTGCACCCATTTCAAAGAAAGGTGATCCCACAGAATGTGGAAATTATTGAACAATATCATTAATATCACATGCAAGTACAATCTTGCTGAAGATAATTCAAAAATGGTTGAGGCAGTATATTGATAGAGACCTTCCAGAAATGCAAGCTGGATTCAGAAGAGGACGTGGAATGAGGGATATCATTGTTGATGTCAGATGGATCTTAGCTGAAATCTAAGAATACCAGAAATATGTTTACTTATTTTTTATTGACTAGGCAAAAGCATTCGATTGTGTGGATCATAACAAACTATGGACAACATTGCGAAGAATGGGAATGCCAGTACACTTAATTGTGCTCATGAGGAACCTGTACATAGACCAGGAGGCTGTCATTGGAACAGAACAAGGGGATACTGCATGGTTTAAAATCAGGAAGGAATATGTTGGAGTTGTATTTTTTCATCACACTTATTCAATCTGTACGCTGAGCAAATAATCCAAGAAGCTGGACTATATGAAGAAGAACATGGCATCAAGGTTGGAGGAAGAGTCATTAACAAACTGCAATATGCAGATGACACAACCTTGTTTACTGAAAGGGAAGATGACTTGAAGCACTTACTGATGAAGATCAAAGACTACAGTCTGCAGTATGGGTTACATCTCAACACAAAGAAAACAAAATCCTTACAACTGACCAATAAGCAGCATCATGATAAATGGAGAAAAGACTGAAATTGTCAAAGATTTCATATTATTTGGTTCCACAATCAACACCAATGGAAGCAACAATCAAGATAACAGACAAAGTACTGGACTGGGCAAATCTGCTGCAAAAGACCTCTTTTAAGTGCTGAAGAGCAAAGATGTTTCTTTGAAGACTAAAGTGCGCCTAACCCAAGCCATGGTATTGTCAATCGTCTCATATCCATGTGAAAGCTGGACAATGAATATGGAAGAACGAAAAAGAGTTGATGCTTCTGAGTTGTGGTGCTTGCAAAGAACACTGAAAATACCACGGACTGCCAGAAGAACAAACAAATCTGTCCTGGAAGAAGTGCAGCTGGAATGCTCTTTAGAAATGAGAATGGCCAGACTTCATCTCACCTACTTTGGTCATGTTGTCAGAAGGGACCATTCCCTGGAGAAGGATATCATGCTTGGTAAAGTGGAGGGTCATTGAAAAAAGGGAAGGCCCTCAATGAGATGGACTGATACAGTGACTGCAAAGATGGGCTCAGGTATAGCAAGGATTGTGAGGCTGGCAATGTTCTGCTCTGTTGTACATAAGGTCACTATGAGTTGGAGCCAATAGATGGCACCTAACAACAACAACAACAACAAAAACACATGTTTTCATGTAACTATCCTGCTCAAGAACTGAAAGTGACTTTATAGAGCCTAGAATAAAGTCTACATTTCTAAAATGTGGCATTCAAGGCCCTCTGTGAAGTTTACCAAAATTTACTTTCTAATCTTTTCTTTCAATTCTCCAGTCCCAGTGAACAACCTTCTGGCATCACCTACAGACATTCTTGTCTTTGTACTAAGTTTAGCTCAAATGCTATGTCTTCAGGAAATCTCCTAGCTTCTGTTGTATGTTCCTGTATAATCTGTGTATTATAGCTATCACTTGTGACTATATTTAGGTGTAGCTATTTGTTGCTCCTACCACATACTTAAGCATTGAAGCAACTAGATAAAATGAATTTGACAGTAGAGCATCTTATTTTTTTAATTACTAGCATAGTACCTAGACATATAGTAGGTGTCTGATAAGCATTTATTGAACTCATGAATGTATACAACCTACAAAGAAAAAAGCTAATGGAAATTAAAAAGGATTTAGCAAAGCTGGGAAGTTTTTACATAGATGTTTTAATATAAAAGTTCTAGAGTTTTAGACAAGACACTTGATCTATGACAGAAACACCTAGAGCAACCTGGTACCTAAATGCCTGTTGAAAGAAATAAACAGGGAAAAAGAGAAAACACTGAACAACTATTATGTACTGATAGCATACTAAACACATTCTTAAAGAGAGATCCTTATCTGATTTGGGGAATCAAAGTTAAGTGGAACAAAGTAGACACATACTGGGATAGTCACTGCCAGAACCTTTTTTGGAAAGACTTTATATCCAGGAGCAGATGGGAGCAATTTGAGTAGTCCTTCATTAAATGAGCTGGAGTAAGACTGGATGGTGGCAATGGGGAGGTGAGGATGGGGCTCTGAGAAAGTATGAGGAAGAGGAACTAAAGCACACTGATTTGACTCAGCCTTTGATCCGTATTTGACAAGATCACAATGTTGCAGAGAGTTTGTGACAGCTGAAGATAGTGAACTAAGGACACTATCGTGTCTTAGGCAGGAAGCTTGCTACTGCTACGTATTTGACCACTGTCAATCCTCCCTCCAAAACCATAAATAAAGCCATTTACAACATGAAAACATTTAACATTTACCTTTTTTTTTTCTTTTGAATCATATTAAAGATACCAATAGCATATCATCATAAACAGTATGGCACAGATCCTGCAGCTATTGGGCTGATGACTTCATAATGAAAATATTGTTTGTTTTACTAAAGTCTGCTTGAAATTAGTGAATTTAAATGCAAAACAAAAACTCTTATCCATGGAGGACTTGGCTGTAAATATGTTATGCTTTTAAACTACCCTCCAAAACAACAGCAAAATCCTTTCTTGATTATATGTTCACACACACACACACACACACACACACACAAATCTAAAAATGAAATAAAGCAATGGTCTTTGAAGCTTTTATATAATTAATGACTCCAAACCAAAACCAAACTCACTGCTATCGAGTCAATTTAGGCTCATAGTGACCCCGTCAGGTTTCCAAGTTTTCCCTTATCTTCCTCCTGCAGAAGAGCTGGTGGGTTTGAACCGCCAATCTGCTGGTTAACAACCAAATGATTTACCCACTATGCCACCAAGGCTCCTTAATTAAAGGACAGTTCTCATGAAATAGAGCTAAACTTTGTAAGATTTCTGTTGTGGTGATGGTGTGCTGTGAGGTGATTCTAAATCCTAGGGACCCTATAGGATGGGAGATCTGACCCATGGATTTCCAAGGCTTCAAATCTTCACAGAAGCAGACTTCCACGTCTTTCTCCTGGGTCTGAATAACCCACCTTTCAGGTAGGAGCCCAGGGCTCCTTTGTAAATTAATCAAATTAAAATAAAACAATAAATCAAATAATGACATTTTAATAGGTACAAAGCTTTGCACTGGGTTATACAACAAACCACTGTAAACAATATAAAGTTTTTCTTTTCAGAAAGTAAAGATGTGTTGCTTGAAAGACATTAAACATCAACACTTCTCCTTGCTATCAAATATAAAAGTATTACTTGGGAAAATTCTTGAGCTGAATAGATGTTTAATTATAGACTACACTACCATCACCAGCACCCCCAGCCATGCTTAACACTATCTGCACTTTGCCTTGACCCCACTGATCATAACTGGTAGGACCAGGAATAGACACATGACTCAAGCTGACCCAGACAGATTCTCTCAGACAGGGAACTTGAGAGACAAACAATCTAGGAAGTTACTTAACTAAGAATATGTGGAAGTTGGCAATTTGAGATGGGTTAGTTTGTTTGCAGAAGGTAACACTTACTGAGAGTAAAGTATGAAGCAGATATACAAAGAGTGGCACAAGACCCCAGAGAGAGAAAGCAAGTTAAAGTCCCTAAGGAGTGGTATCAGTTCCAGGTCTTGGGAATCCATACACTTTGAGATGAGGATATTATTTCAGAGCTGTATTATCCTTGGCCTCCATAACAAAGTACCACAAACTGGGTAGCTTAAAACAACATAAATGTATTCTCTCACAGTTCTGGAATTCAGGGTGTTTTCTAGCAATTGGTCTTTTTCTTTTGATATAATCAAAGCAAGTGAGTCAAAGTCTTACCAATCTCACTTCTAAGTAACACTGGTTGTATTTCTTCTAAGATTGATTTGTTTGTTCTTTTATTAGACCACTGTTTAATCTTCTTTGCTAACACAATTAGAATGCATCAGTTCTTCCTTATCTTCTTTTTCACTATCCAACAATCCATCACTCAATGAGACAGACTGACACAATAGCTACAATAAAAGAGTCAAACATATGAGGCAACTGAAAAGATCATGACTTGGGTCAGATGCACCTTAGTCATCAAAGTGACACTTGTGCTTTTGAAAACTTTAACCTGTACTAGTTGCCATCCTATGTTTGTCACATTAGAGCTGTGCTCCACAAGGTTTTCGATGGCTGATTTTTCAGAAGTTGATCACTAGGCATTAGTCCAAAGCGCCTCTGGATGGACTTGAACCTCTAACCTTTTGGTTAGCAGCCAACTGCATTAACCATTTGCACCACTCAGGTACTGCCCTTTAAAACTTTAAAGAGGTTTCAATATACCTTCAATGTTTTGCCACAGAGTTATTGGAATTCACCTGTTTACTGTCATGGCTTGGTTAGAAGAGACTTGGACTTGGTGCAGATTTAAAGGATGGTGATACATTATATTGGTGATATTACATTAATATCAAACACAGAAGAACAGGCTAGGACAGATTTGAAAACAGTGGTGTCCCACATGGCCAATAGAGGCTCCTAATAAATCCAGCAAAAATCCAGGGCCCTGGCCAAATGGTGAAATTCTTGTGAATAACTTGGGCACAGATGTGTGACATTCCACAGGCAACCAAGAATAAGTTGCTGTCACTACTTACACCCAAGACTAAGGAGGAAGCCCAACATTTAATTGGTCTATTTGGATTTTGGAAAACACATATTCCCCATCTGGGAATATTGCTGTCTCCCATCCATAAAGCCACTCATAAGAAACCTGCATTTGAATTGGGACCCGAGCAACAGCAGGCTGTTTGAAATATAGAAAGTGGTCTTACTCTCCTTGCCTTTAGGCCTTTATGATCCACATTTGGGCATGATTTTGGAGGTGTTGGCTAGACATGCTTATGCAGACTGGAGCGTATGGCAAAAATTAAAGAGCACTGCCCTACGACGACTATTGGGATTCTGGACTAGAAATTTTCCAATTATTTGCCTGCTATTGGGTATTGAATGAGACTGCCTCAATGATAGAAGGACATAAAATCATCATGAGACCTGAAATACCCATAATGTCTTGGGTGATGTCAGAGAAACATTCTAAGAAGGAAGGCAGTGCCCAAAATAGTTCCATAATAAAATGGGAATGGTTCATATAAGAACAAATGACTGGAGGAATGCAGGGAGGCACCCACTGTTATCCATGAGTTGGTAATCTCCTTTCCCATAGGTCCTACCCTGGAACCATCTGAGGAGCTGCCAGAACCCATTGCACATGGACAGTGTCTATGAACAATTTTCTGCAGATCAGCAGAAGGCCACTTGGTTTACAGATGGCAGCTCCAAGGTACATGGACAACAATTGATATGGAAAGCTGCTGCATTAAGACCATTAGATGGAAAGACCCTGCTTGAAGAAAATAAGTCAGCTCAAAGGACTGAATTGCATGCTATCTTCCAGGCTGTCGTGGAAGAACTGGGCAATGGTTAGAGCCCATATATTTGGATTTTTACTGAATCATGGGCAGTGACCAATGGCCTGGCTACATGATCAGGCAAATGGGCAATGGAAAATTGGACTATGCAAGGGGATATCTGTGTGGGGCACAGACCTATGGAAAGCACTCTAGGAATTCAGAGGACACATTAGAGTAGGACATGTCAATGTCCATCAGAAGAATCCCCTTCCTGGATCAGAAGGTGACTGGAATCAGCAAGTAGATATGTTGGTATGCTTCCTTGAGGTGGCCAATTGGGTTCATGAAATGAGTGGACATGGGGGGGGGCTGCAGCAATGCAGAGATGGGCTGAGTCTAGACACATTCTTCTTACACCCTGTGAGACACAAAATGCCAATAAGGACTGCTCTGTCAACAAGAAAGACAGGTTACAGATGGCTATGGGGCAGATTCCCCAGGGGGAAGGCCCTGTACACAGCTGGCAAGTTGATTATATAGGATCAATGATGCTAGTGGCTCTAGGTGGCAATAAATGTTTCCTCACAGGAATAGATACTTACTCTAGACTGGGCTTTGCTTATCCCATGAGAGATGCAAATGGCAAATACACCATTAATGGATTGGAACAAAAGTACTGTACCAGTTTGGGTCACCAAGTTATATTTTCTCAGACCAAGGAACACACATATTAAGTGGACATACCATGTTGTATATCATCCTCAAAGTAATGGTTTGATTGGGAATTGAAATGGGCAATTGAAACATTTGTTATCGAAAATGGGGGTGTGCCTGCATGGCTGCTGCCCAAGAGTAAGGGGGCAGGGTTGCCATGCCCAAGAGGTAGAGGAATGGACCCACCAGGCCAAGGGGGTGATGCTGCCCCTCAGGAGCTAGGGGACTGGAGGCACCCAGTGAAGGAGATCTGTACAGATGCCACCTATTGAAGATCTGTATAGGTGCTAAGTTGACAAAGGGTGGAACTGTAGTAGTTAAGGTTGTGTGTCAACTTGGCTGGGCCTGGTTGAGTGGCTGGACAACTAGTGGTAGTTATTCCCCATAATGAATCTGGCAATCAGCTCCATGGTGGGATCTACCACAAGCAGTTGAGTAGCTGCTTTAGGGATGTGGTCTGCTTCCTGTATATAAGCAGCAGCTTTGGGAATGGTCTCTAGCCTGTTGGCACACTTGAACCCTGCATGTGCTACAAGTCATTGTTCAACAGCCTGCCATACCCTGCTGAACTCGGGACTTCATCTGGACTTGAATTAGTGGCCTGCCATGTTGTTTGGTAACATTGGGACTGTGCCTTTTTACTTGTCAACACTGGGCTTATCCAGCAGCTGTTTGAGTGAAGAAAAGCCTCCAGCTTGTGGGTCAAGAGCAGGAGGCAGAGCTGAAGCCCAAGATTGAGGGGCTTTCACCCAACCCCTAGAGCTTAGCACTTTGAACTTGGACTTAAAGCCTCCAAACTGTAAGAGAATAAACTCCTGTTTGTTAAAGCCATCCCATTTGTATATTCTTGTTAGAGCAGCACTAGGTAATCAAAAGAGGAGGAGAGATAGAAGTATGAAGTGCCTGGCTTACATGCTTTCATGGGTGTGCTTATTCTTAAACTGATTGTGAAAGGGATGTTAATTTTTGAAGTATAAAAGGGACAATGGCTAGAAAAGCCAGGGGGTGGGCCTGCATTGCAGTGAATTACTTGGTATGGCTTTTCTAGCCAGAGTCTTTGTAACTGCCACCAAATTACTGGGTGGGACCATGCAAATATGGTGTGTAGAGCTCTGATGTTGGTATTGGTTAGTTTTGTCACTCTGCCAGGCTTAAAATGAACCCTCCTAGAGGCAAAGAGGGGTCTTACTGCCATCAAGAAAGAAGAGCTGGAGGTGAAGTGGAGTGTGTCCTAGGACCCAAGATTCCTGTACTGAACTTCCTTGGCTGAGAGATACCATGGCAGAGAGATGGCACCAGTGGAACCAAGGGGCATAAGACAGAGCAGCGGGCTTACCTGGCCCATGAAGCAAAAAAGCTGAGTGCCCTTGGGTAGGAGACTTGTTGATAGAGTGGGGTGTGCCTAGGTGTACCTACAAAAAACAAAACCCAAACTCACTGGCGTTGAGTCGGATCCGACTCATAGTGACCCCTCTTTGGGTTTCCAAGACAGCATCACTGTGGAAGTAGATTGCCCAATCTTTCTTCCGAGGAGTGGCTGGTGGATTGGAACCTCCAGCCTTCTGGTTAGCAGTGAAATGCCTTAGGCATTATGCCACCAGAGCTCCCAGGTGTACCTATAGGCAGAGCTAAAAGAACTTTGTAACACTTGGCCAAGCAGGGCAGAGGCCAGGCCAAGAGGCTGAGGGCTGGAGAGGTGTGCCTGAGGGCATAGCAGAGGGGAGACAGTCTTGATCTAAGAATCGTATCCTAAGCACATTCCAGAATCTGAATTGTAGGCCTGTTACTTCCCTAATAAACCCCATAATCGTGAGTATGGTCTGTGAGTTCTGCATGGCCACTGCAACGAATTAAACCCAGCAGAGAAATAGTGAGTACTGTGGAAGGGACAGTTGGTGTCAGAATTGGTGAAAGGCTGGAGGGAGGCACCATGTCTGGCCTCATACGAATTGGGCTGCTGAAGGTGATTCTGCCTTCCTTTTGTGAAGTTAGAGGAGGTCAGAAAGTATCACCTCCATGTCCTTTTGCACCTTTAAAACTTTAAAGAGGTCTTTCACAGTAGATATTCCCAATGCAAAGTCATTTGATTTTTTTTTTAACTTTTTATTGTGATTTGGGTGAAAGTTTAGAGGAAATTGGATTCCTATCCAACCATTCATACATATTTTGATTTGTGACATTGATTGTAATCCTCACAATGTAACAGCTCTCTTCCCACTTCCTATGTTTATTGTTTCCATTTGTCCTTCTTTCCTATTCTTTTCTGTCTTCTGAGTTTTATCTCTCTACAAATGCTGCCCTTTTGATCTGGTATGGTCAGTTGTTCTAAGGGTTGTGTACCTCTCTGGTCTTATTGTTCACCTTATAGGCTTTTGTTTAGCTAAAAGTTGTGCTAGGAGGTGAGAAGGTGGAAGGGTTACTAAGGGCCACAGTCTTGGAGGTTCCACCAGTCTCTATCAGACCAGTAAGTGTGGTCTTTTTTTATTATTTTGAGTTTTGTTCCACATTTTTCTTTTACTCTATCCCGGACCTTCTATTGAGATCCCTTTCATACAGGTCAGTAGTGGCAGTCAGGCACCATGTAATTTTTCTGGCCTCAGGGTCATGGAGGCTGTGGTTCACATAGTCCACTGGTCCTTTGGCCTAATTGTTTCCATGTGTCTTTGATTTAGTTCACTCTTCTCTGCTTCAGATGTGGAGAGACCAATAACTACATCTTAGATGGCATAATTCCCTTTACTTTTTTGATCTCAAGCTTATAGACCCTAAATATTGTATCAAATATTTTCCAGCATGTGAATTACTAACATTTTTTATAGTTATTATTATTTTTTTAAATAATATTTTAATATGTTTCAGTGAAGGTTTACACAGCACTTTAAGTTCCCTTAAAACAATATCTACACAAGTTGTTAAGTGATGTTGGTAACATTCACAATGCACGAACATTCTCATTCTTTCCATTCTGGTTGTTCCATTTCCATTAATCTGTTTTCCATACCCCTTATGTTCTCTTCTTTGTTTAAAGTAATTATTAACTATTTGGTCTCATATAGTTGATTTTTTCAAAAGAAGCACAGTACTAAAGGATGAAATTCATTATTTTGTGAGCCATAAGCTATTAGGTGAACTCAGTGTTAGTTTAGGTCAAGATTTGAAGAGTATTTCAGGGCAACAGTGTCAATCCGTCTGGTAGTTTCTCTTTCTCTCTCTCTGCCTTTTTTTTCTGCAGGAATTTGAGGTTCTGTCTTACATCTTTCTTCCATTCTATTAGGGTCCATCCATTTGGTACTGATTAGAACGATTGGTAGCCAGGCACCATCTAGTTCTTCTGGTCTTGTGTAGTTGAGACCTTGGTTTTGTAAACTACTTGTCCTGTAGACTTGTTTCCTCTTTTGTTCTGGACAAATAGAGACCAATAGTTGTATCAGATGGCTGCTCGCAAGCCTTTGTTGTTGTTGTTAGGTGCCATTGAATTGGCTAAGATTCATATCAAAACCATGTACAATAGAACAAAACACTGCCTGGTTGTGCACCATCCTCACAACCCTGCTATACTTGAGCCCATTGTTGCAGCCACTGTGTCAATCCATCTCCTTGATGGTCTTTCCCTTTTTCACTGACCCTTCACTTTACCAACCATGATATCTTTCTCTAGGGAATGGTCTCTTCTGCCAACATGACCAAGTAGATGAGACAAAGTCTGGCCATTCTAACTTTCAAGGAGCATTCCAACTGTACATCTTTCAGGACAGGTTTGTTCGTTCTTCTGGCAATCCATGGTACTTCCAGTATTCTTTGCTAAAACCACAATTCAAAAGCATTAACTCTTCTTTTGTCTTCCTTCTTCATTGTCCAGCTTTCACATGCATATGAGGTAACTGAAAATACCATGGCTTGGATTAGGTGCACCTTAGTTTTCAAGGTGACATCATTGCTCTTCAATACTTTAAAGAGGTCTTTTGCAGCAGAACTGCCCAGTGCAATATGATAGCTGATTTCTTGATTGCTGTTACCATGGGTGCTGATTGTAGATCCAAGTAATATGAAATCTTTGACAACTCCAATCTCTTCTCTGTTTGTTGCGATGCTGCTTATTGGGCCAGTTGTGAGGATTTTCGTTTTCTTTATGTTGAGGTGTAATTCATATTGCCGACAGTAGTCTTTAATCTTCATCAGTAAGTGCTTCAAGTCTTCTTCACTTTCAGCAAGCAAAGTTGTGTTGTCTGCATATTATAGGTTGTTAATCAGTCTTCCTACAATCCTGATGCTGCATTCTTCATATAGTCCATGTTCTTGGATTATTTGCTCCATATGCAGACTGAAAAAGTATGGTGAAAAACACAACCCTGACACCACACCCTTCCTGATTTCAAATCATGCAGTATCCCCTTGTTTTGTTCCAATGACAGCCTCCTGGTCTCTGTACAGAGTTTTCATTAGGACAATTAAGTGCTCTGGAATTCTCATTCTTTGCAATATTATCCATAATTTGTTACAATCCACACAGTCAGATGTTCTTGCATAGTCAATAAAACATGAGTAAACATCTTTCTGGGAGCTCTGGTAGCATAGTGCCTAAGGCACTTGACTGCTCACCAGAAGGCTGGCGGTTCAAACCCACCACCACTCCTCGGAAGGAAGGTTGGGCAATCCTACTTCCATAGTGATACTGCCTCGGAAACCCAAGGAGGGGTCGCTATGAGTCGGGGCCGACTCGACGGCAAACAACAACAACAACAACAAACATCTTTCTGATATTCTGTTTTCAGCCAAGATCCATCTGACACCAGTAATGATATCCCTTGTTCCACATCCCCTTCTGAATCCAGTTTGCATTTCTGGAAGTTCCCTGTCAATATATTGCTGCAACAGTTTTTTAATTATCTTCAGCAAAATTTTACTTGCTTGTGATATTCATGATATTGTTTGATAATTTCCATATTCTGTGGGATCACCTTTCTTTGGAATGGGTACAAATATGGATCTCTTCCAGTCAATTAGCCAGGGAGCTGTCTTCCAAATTTCTTGGCATAGACAAGTAAGTGCCTCTAACATGGCATCCATTTGTTGAAACGTCTCAAGGGATATTCTGTCCATTCCTGAAGCCTTATTTTTTGCCAATTCCTTCACTGAGGCTTCAACTGCTTCCTCCAACATCACTAATTCTTGACCATATGTCACCTGAAATAGTTGAACATCAACCAATTCTTTTTTGTATAGTGACTCTATATATTCCTCCCACCTTCTTTTGGTGTTCCCTGCATCATTCAATATTTTGCTCGTAGAATCTTTCAATATTTTAACTTGAGGTTTGATTTTTTTCTTCAGTTCTATCAGCTTGAGAAATGCAGAGTGTGTTCTTCACTTTTGGTTTTCTAACTTCAGGTCTTTGCACATTTCATTATAATCTTTTGCTTTGTGTTCTTGAGCTGCCTTTGAAATCTTCTGTTCAGCTCTTTCATCTTTTCATTTCTTCCATTTGCTTTAGCTACTCTTTCTTCAACAGCAAGTTTCAGAGTATCTTCTGACATCTATTTTGGTCTTTTCTTTCTTTCCTGTCTTTGTAATGACCATTTGCTTTCTTCATGTATGATGTTCTTGATGTCATCCCACAATTCATCTGATTTTTGATAACTGGTGTTCAGTGCATCGAATCTATTCTTCACATGGTCTCTAAATTCAGATGGGATATAATCAAGGTCATATTTTGGCTCTCATGGACTTGTTTCAATTGTCTTCAGCTTCAATTTGAACTTGCATATGAGCAATTGATAGCCTGTCCCACAGTTACCTCCTGGCCTTGTTTTGGCTGAAGATATTAAGCTTCTCCAACTCCTCTTTCCACAAATGTAGTAGATTTGATTCCTGTGTATTCCATCTGGTGAGGTGCACGTGTATAGGTGCTGCTTATGTTGTTGAAGGAGCTCTGGTGGCATAGTGAGTGCCTAAGGCATTTGACTGCTAACCAGAAGGCTAGAGGTTCAAACCCATCATCCACTCTGAGGAAATATGATGGGGCAATCTACTTCTGTAAAGATTTACTGTCTTGGAAACACAATGGGGGTCACTATGAGTTGGAACCAACTTGATGGCACTAAGTTTTTTTTTTTTTTTATGTCTCTTGTAATATTTTTGTCCTGAAGTGTATTTATTAGTACAGCTATTATTTTAATTACTGATTACATGGTATATATTTTTTTCATCCTTTTACTTTCAACCTGTTTGTGTCTTTAAATCTTAAAACATGCTTCTTATAGAAAGCATGCAGTTGGACTCTTTCTAATCTAGTATACAATCTTTGAAAGGTAATGTAATTACAGATATGATTGATTTAATGTGTGTTATTTTATTTACTTGTTATATGTCTTTTTGTTGCTGTTGTTTCCTTTTGCAGTCTTTTGTGTTAAATAGGTGTTTTCTAGGAAGTTAATTCCTTTGTTTATTTATATAACCCTTTGAAAGTTATTTTCTTATTGATTGCTGTTTATTTATCTTTGTCTGCTATGTCCAATGAATAGGTTTCCTCAGGGAGTTTCTGTTGACTGCTCCTCCCTCCCCCCAACCCCAGTATGGACACCACTTCTCTTTTTTTCTTTTTTGGCATATTTATTACTTGTTGAAAACTGAAAAAATTTACATAATATTTTGTATCAACTCTGGACTAAATGTGTACTCTTTCTCCCCCATAGTATGTGCCCACTGATTTCTCTGTTCAGTTTCATTTTTCAATTCTTGCTTTTAAATTTTACTTCTAGCTTCTTAGGGGTCATTTCTGTATCAATATAGCTTGGTGACCAGTCAATGATTGGTTAAAAATTATCCCCAAACACCTTTATCCAGTAAGTCTTCCACCCTTTTCTGGGTATATATCGGGGAATGTAAACAAAAGGCTCCACTCGCTTTTATTTCCACTAGACCCTCTTATATCTCCTCTGTACATGTGGACGTCCTCATGTGTAGATAGCCAGGGCCCTGTCCAGTCTTTTCTGATTGTGCACATAGCCTTGTCCATGTGTGCAGCTTTCCAGACCACCAGAGAGCTTATCAAAGCCCACTATACTGCTTCATTCCCTAGATCTCTCTGTTAATATCTGGCTAGTCTACTGGTCTGTTGCTTAACTGAAACAGAATTGCAAGCTCAGGCTAGCTGCAACATTTTGCAATTGATACTGCTATTGTTTCCCATATGGCTAGGGGAATAGTTTTCTTCACAGTTCACTCCCAAATCAAGTTAGCCTCCTTTGGCAATCAAAGCTTGATCCACCCTGAACTATTGCCCTGTGGGAGGGTGGGGGGAGTAGGAGCAGCCCACGGCTAAAACACACACACTCTCATAGCTCTTATCCAAAGTTCAGTAGTTTTTTTTTGAAAAACGTTTCTCATTGTGTTGCAAGCCTTTGATCAATATTGAGAGGCTTGAAATGGTTGTTTTTGATAATTTTCTCCAGTTTTATGATTTATTTTATGGGAGAGGATTTGTTGAGCTCCTCATTCCCCCATTCTAGAAGTCTTATTTCTGTGTTAATTTCTATACCACACACACACACACACACACACACACTCATTTGCCTTCTCATGAGTTGCTCTTGGGATTAAAATTAAAAAAAAAAAAAAACACAAAACCACATCTTAATTTATCACAATCTATTTTAAATTAATATTGACTTAATCCCAAGGAGCTCTGGTGGCGAAGACCACACAGTCTACTACCATAAAGATTTACCTCCTCAGACACCCAGTGGGGGTCACTGTAAGTGGGAATTGACTCAATGGCAGTGGGTTTGGTTTTTTAATACTGACTTAATCCCAGTGAAATACAGCAACTTCACTTCAATATAGCTTCATTTCCTCTCCATTCCTTTGTAATGTGATATATAAAAAACAAAACAAAATTCACTGCCATCGAGTCTATCCTGACTCATAGCGACCCCCACGGGGTTTCCAAGGTGATAACTCTTTATGGAAGTAGATTGCCCCATCTTCCTTCCACAAAGCAGCTAGTGGATTTGAACCACCAACTTTCTGGTTAGCAGTCAAATGCCTTTACGCATTGCCACCAGAGATCTTTAATGTGATGTGTATTACATTTATATTTGTTATGGGAGCTCTGGTGGCACAGATGCCTAAGGCATTTGACTACTAACCAAAAGGCTGGTAGTTCAAATCACCAGGCACTCCTCAGAAGGAAGACTGGGCAATCTACTTCCATAGAGATACTGCCTTGGAAACCCAAGGAGGGGTTGCTGTGAGTCAGGATTGACTCGACGGCAGTGAGTTTTTAAAATTTGTTATAATCCCAACAATACTTGTTATAATTTTTGCTTTACACCATCAGTTATGGATTGTGCTCCTCTAAAATTTACATTGAAGTTCTAACTCCTGGTTTCTGCAAGTGTGACTTTGTTTGGGAATAGGGTTTCTGAAGACGTTATCAGTTACCATGAGGTCATACAAAAGTAAGATGGGTCCTAACCAATCTGAGTATTGTTCTTTAAAAAAGGAAAAGAGACAGAGAGACAGAGGGAAGATGGCCATGTGATGATGCAGTTATGTTGCAGCTGCAAGCCAAAGAATGCCTGCTTACACGGCAGAGAGGCTTGACAGCAGAGAGTTGCTGAGAGAGCAATCCTGGTTGGAAGCTGTCCTGCATTGAAGAAGAATGTGCTCTTCTTGTCAGGGGAGCCTTCCAGACCTTACCTTGTCCTGATCACCAGTCATTCTGTTAGGCAATCAGAATAGGGAAATGGGCCCTAGGTCCTAATCTGGCTTTCTAGCTTCTGAGGGGAAAGGGTTAATTGTGTACAATTGCTCTGGCTTCTCACCCTCAATAGGCCCAAGCTTCAAGCTTTGCACAGTTCCAACCACAAGGCCTGAAAAGGAGAGCAACCAATCCGAAGAGGACAAAAAGCTAAAATTACAAAAGGGACTTTCCTATGTTATTTCCCCATCTGAGCATGTGCAGCTGCACACAAAATGACCTTGAAGTAACCTAAATTCTCATTACCATACAATTATAATAAATATGCATTGTGGTTTTGACCCACCTGGTAGCCAATCAAGGAAAATTATGGGAAAGTTAAAAAGGCTGAACTGGAAAGTTTAGCTATATCAGGAAAGAAAATAGAAAGAGGGATGGGTTTGGCAGAATGAAATAAGGAAGTTTACCAGCAGGTCCTGCCCAAACCCAGCCCCTAATATTTAGACAATATAAAAAAACTGTTATACAGAGCTCAGCACTCTTCTCACTTGTGACAGGCAGCCCATTCTTTTTCTTGAAGGGTGTACTTTCACTTAATAAAGATTATGTGTGTTTGAGCTTGCTAGTTGGGTGTTGCTTTCTTGTGCCAGACCTGCAAATGATTCTCTTAAGCAAAAACTGCTGCTGTGAGCTGTGTTTGATCCTTCAAAGCAGTGTGTAGCTTAACAAGAAGTCTATCACAGATAGCATCTTACAAGCACAAGCTGCTGCTATGGCTATCTTTGATTCTTCAAGGTAGTATGCAGCCGAACCAGAACTCTACCCAGCTAACAATTCTTGTTTCTTCCAAGTTAATCCTGATCCTAAATTGTAGCCTGTTACTTCCTTAATAAATCACATAACTCAAGAATAGTTTGTTAGTTCTGCGTGGCCATTGCAACAAATTATTGAATCCTGAAGAAATGGAGAAAGTGCCATGGGGGAAATAGCAGGTGTCAGAAATGGTTGAGAAGGTGGAGAGCAGAGGTATGTCTGACCTCATGGAAACAGCTTTGTGCTGATCCTGATGCCTACTACCCTTCAAAATCTGACATAATTTATTGTGCTACAACATAGAAGTTGAGCACTTACACTTACTAGCCATTTGAATTTTGATTTTTACAAATTGCCTATTCAAATTGTTTGTTCTTTTTTTCTACTAGGTTGTCTGTCTTTTTTCTTAATTGTGTTAAAATATAGAAAACATAAAATTTGCCATTTTTATCATTTATAAGTGTATAATCCAGCGGCATTTATCAAACTCACAATCTTGTGCAACCATCATCATTATTTGTTTCCAAATATTTAAAATTATCCCAAACAGAAACTCTGTTTCTACTTAGCAATAATTGCCCAACTTCATGGCCCTCCAGCCCATGGTAAACATTAATCTACTTCCTGTCATTCATGGATTTGTCTACCCTAGTTATACAGAGTCCCTGGGTGGTGTAAATGGTTAAGTTTGCAACTACTAGCTGAAAGGTTGGCTGTTTGAACCAATCCAGAAGTGCCTCAGAAGGCAGCTCTGGTGACCTGCTTCTAAAAGGTCACAGCCTTGAAAACTCTATGAAGCAGGTCTACTCTGAACATGAAGAATCACCATGAGTCAGAATCAACTTGACAGAACTAATAAAAACAACATTCTAGTTATTTTATATAAGTAGAGTCATATAATATATGTTTGGGTTATTTCACTTAGCATAACATTTTTAAGGTTCATCCATGTCATAACATGTCAAAATTTCATTCCTTTCTATGGTTAAATAATATTCCATATATGAATATGTCACATTTTGTTCATGCATTCACCTGGTGATAGACATCTGTGTCCATCTTTTGGCTACTGAAAATAATGCTGTAGTGAACAATGCAGTATAGATATCTGTTTGAGTTCTGCCTTTCAATTCTTTTGAGTATACTGTATATACAAAAATGGAATCGCCGGCTCACATGATAATTTTATGTTCCGCTTTTTGAGGAACCACCCAACTGTTTCCCACAGCCACTGTACCATTTCACATTCCCACCAGCAATTCATGAGTGTTCCACTTTCTCCACATTCTCACCAACAGTTATTTTCCTTTTTTTCTGATGATAGCCATGCTAGAGGGTGTGAAGTGATATCTCATTGTGGTTTTGATTTGCATTTGGTATAAACAGTTAATGTGCTTGATTGCTAACTGCAAGGCTTGTAGTTTGAGCCTACTCAGAGGTACCTTGGAAATAAGCCTTGGTGATCTCCTTCTGAAAATTAGACATTAAAAACCCTACAAAGATCAGTTCTAGTCCAACACACATGGGGTGCCATGAATCAGAACACACATGATGACAATTGATTTAAAAAATAATGATGTGGTCTGACAGAACCTGGTGAAACCCCTGAGACCATGGCCCCTAGTCAGCCTTGAGACCTGGAACTGAACTCACTCCTGTGTCTTCAGTCAAACAACAGACAAGCATATAGGGTGAACATTTATACCAGGTAGATACACTTCTAAGAACGATCAAAGACGGGAGAACAGAAAGGCAGTAATTTGCACAGGGAAGCAGTAGTTCAGGAGGCAGAAATGCACAAGAAAGAACAACACAAGGCAGAGGTAACTACAGGGAGGAAGTGGGAAGAGAGCTACTATATTGTGGCACTGCAGTCGATGTCATGAAACAAAATGTGTTAAGAATTGCTGTATGAAAAATGAATTTGCTCTGTAAACTATCACCCAAATCACAATTAAAATTAAAAAAATGATGTTAAGCATTTTTTCATATTCTATTGGCCATTTGTTTATCTTCTTTGGATAAATATCTACTCAAGTCGTTGCTTATTTTTTGGTTCAGTTGTTTGTCTTTTTGTTGGTGTGTTGTAGTTATTTATATATTCTGGATATTAAACCCTTATCAGACATATTTGAGAAGAAAGAATCATGGCTGTAGAGTCGATTCTGACTCATAGCAACCCCTCTTTGGGTTCCCGAGGCGGTATCTCTATGGAAGTAGATTGCCCAGTCTTCCTTCTGAAGAGTGGCTGGTGGGGTTGAACCACCAGGTTTCTGGTTAGCAGTCAAATGCCTTGGGCACTATGCCACCAGAGCTCCTATCAGATATATAGTTTCCAAGTACTTTCCCCCATTCTGTAGGTTGTCTTTTCACTTTTTTTGATAATGTGTTTTGATGCAGAAAAGGTTTTATTTTGATGAAGTCCAATTTATCTATTTTGTCTTTTATTGCTCATGCTTTGGTGTTATATCTAAGAATCCACTGCCAAATACAAGGTCCTTAACATTTAACCTTTTGTTTTCTTCTAAGAAATTTATGGATTTGCACTTATATTTAGGTCATTGAGTTACTATGAGTTAATTTTTGTATAAGGTGTGAGGTAGTGGCCCAAGTTCGTGGTTCTGCATGTTCTCCTGAAGAGATTGCTCTTTCCCTAGTGTATGGATTTGGTAGTCTTTAACTAGGAAAAAAAAAAAAAAAAAGGCCAGAGATGTATGTGTTTATTTCTGGACTTTCAATTCTATTCCATTGATCTATATGTCTAACCTCATTCCAGTACCACATTGTTCACTTTTAATGTAGCTTTGTAGTAAGTTTTTTTTTTTTTTTTAAATTATGAAACTGGGACATACTTTATTTACTGTGATTTGGGTGAAAGTTTACAGGGCAAATTCGTTTTCCATACAATAGTTTATACATATTTTTTTTCACAGAATTGATCCTCATAATGCTCTCTTCTCACTTCTTCCCTGTGGATATGTTTTCTTCATGTCCTTCTTTCCTATGCATTCCCGCCCTCTGAGCTATCTCCCTATGCAAATACTGCCCTTCTGATCTCCCATGTTTGATTGTTCTAAAGAGTGTACCTACCTAGTGTAAATGTTCACCTTGTTTGCCTGTCTGTTGTTCGGCTGGAAGTCATGGGAGTGAGTTCACTTCCAGACATGAGAAACTGGGACACATTTTTATTTAAAACTTTTATGATCCAGTGCAGGAACAAATACATGCTCATGGTATAACAACAGTGAATGAGATCCAATCCCCATAATCCTTTGTAACAGAGGAGTTCCCTGGTTAAGGAAAGAACTGAAGGTAATTATTAAGCAAATATCTGGTACATAGCGAAAAGATGACAAGATTTACAATCAGAAAACATGAGTTTATATTTGGCACTTATCATTAATATAAATTGAGAGTACTTCTCTACTTTGTAATAAGTTTCAAAATTACAAAGTGTGAGTCCTCCTACTTACTTTGTTGTTCTGTATGAAGATTGTTTTGGTTATTTAGGGCCCTTTGCAATTCTGTATACTTTAAGGAAGGCTTTTCCATTTCCACAAATAAAGCTGTTGGAATTCTACAGGAATTGCATTGAATCTTTAGATCACTTTAAGAATACTGACATCTTAATAATATTAAGTCTTCCAATCCAGTTCATGAACATGGATGTTATTACATTTATTTAAGTCTCCTTTAATTGCTTTCAGCAATATGTTATAGTTTTCAGCATTCAAGTCTTTCACCTCATGGTTAAATTTATGCCCTAGGGGATGGCCTCAGGCCTCAGGCAGTCATCAACCACACCTAAGGCTGGCGGTTGAAACCCACCAGCCACTCCCCACCAGGTAGCCGGGCTGACTCTTTGGGAGCTCTGGTAGTGTGGTGCCTAAGGTATTTGACTGCTAAACAGAAGGTTGGCGCTTCAAACCCACCAGCCACTTCTCGGAAGGAAGGTTGGGCAGTCTACTTCTGTAGTGATATCGCCTAGGAAACCCAAGGAGGGGTCGCAATGAGTTGGGGCTGACTTCATGGCACATAATAACAACAACAGGTATTTGTTACTGTAAATGGAATTGTGTTTTTAATTTTCTTTTTAGTTTATTCACTGCTTCCTATTGATTTTTTAAATTTTTTATACATATTGTCTGGAATATAACAAGTTATCAATAAAACATAACTGTCATACATACTTCTTACCATTGTTTTTTCCATTTAATATATTTAAGATCTATCAATAGATAAAGGAGAGACAACTCAGGGACCCCCGAAGTAGCAAGCGGAAGAGCAGGAGAAAGGGGATTAAAAGCCAGGAAGCCAGAGAGAACAGCAGTCAGCCAAAGGGATTAGGTGAAGAGAGGAAACTCAGGCCCACCCAGAGTAGCAGGCCGGAAGAGCAGGAGAAAGGGGATAAAAAGCCAGGAACCCGGACAGAGGAGCAGTCAGCCCCAGGGACAACTCAGGGGCACACAAAACAGCAGGGCAGAAGAGCAGAAGAAAGGAGATTAAAAGCCAGGAAGCCAGACAGAGGTAC
>NW_006921955.1:1724722-1734012 GCF_000298275.1 Orycteropus afer afer | reverse complement strand
TACCTTTTCAGTCTTGCAGGCCCCGAGTGTCCTTGGGGTTGCTGGAAAGCAGAATGTGTTCTTAGGCCCCAGAAATCTGCGAGAGTGCTGTCTCTTTGATATCCAAAATAGTCAAGCCGCTTTTTAAACCTACAAAATGGTGGCGCCCTCCAGACCAGCAAAAGTCCACAGCTCAGCCCACCTTTCTCTTCACCTTCTCCATTTGTTCCCCTGCCACTGTGCACAGTCCTCCACGCAGTCCCTGGCTAGCAGGGTGACTTTTAGGTTAATTCTTAAGTCCTACCACCACAGGAATCTGTGAGAGCGCTGTCTCTTTAAATATCCAAAATAATCAAGCCGCTTTTTAAACCTACAAAATGGCGGCGCCCTCCCAATCGGCAAAAGTCCACAGCTCAGCCCACCTTTCTCTTCACCTTCTCTGTTTGTTTCCCGGCCACCGTGCACAGTCTTCCGTGCAGTCCCTGTCTAGCAGGGTGATTTTTGGGTTCTTAGGTTCTACCACCACTCGGGAATCTCCAAGTCCTGTTGTCTGTGCCGTCCAGGTCGCTGCCAGATTGCAGCTCCATGTGTCTCCTTTTTTGGTATTTTCACGCAAATTCTTCTGCTAGTTGGTGTTTAGTCCACTTTTGTATCCTTCCCTTCAAGGCTCAGGGGTCCAAGATTATCTTCTGTGTCTGTGTTAATTGGTTTCCCTTTTCTTTGTTGAAGAGCATCTGTGCAGTCCTTCTACCTAGTCCGCCATCTTGCCGGAACTCTACAGTGAGTAATCTTGTAAAATATTTTTGTACATTTATATAAAAGTTTTTGTGAGAAAGATTCCTAGAAGCAGAAGTCACTCTCATTATCAATTCTTACTTATACCAACTATGTATCAAAGTACTTATTTCAGAGAGATTCCTAAATGCTCATCTTTTAGTTGCTGTAATTCCAGTAAACCTTGCCCAATGGCCTTGTATGATCTCATTCAATTTTATGGCTTCAGTACCTTCCACCTACATGCTGAAGGAAATGGTATGTTAGGAGAGCCATTTTTCTGAGATGAACACTGGTTTTGAGAAAGATCAGTTTGCCTATCAAAAGAGAAACTGGAGCTGGATAATTCAGATCCCTAATGCCAGAAACCTGGGCTTTATACATTTGATTCTTCTTCCTCCACTTTTCCTACATCAATCTGCATATTAAGTCCTGTTGATTTCACACCCAATTATTTCTTGCATTTCCTCTTACCCTCACAAAAGAAATCTCCTTGCCTTGAATTACTGCGATAGCCTCATAATGGTATCCTGCCTCTAGTCTTGATCACTCAATTCACCTCAAAAGCCACACTATAATTAGAGTGATCTTTCTAAAATGCAGACCTGATTATGTTCCTCCCCTAAAGTCTTGAGCAAAGCCTAAAACTTGTACTCAGCCTTTGAGACCTGATGAATCACTTTTACTTTTTCCATGGTGCCAGTTTCATCTCAGGTCTTTTCCCATATTATTCTCCCAACCTAGAATATTTGTCCTCTCTTTATCTCTGTGTATCCAAACTTAATTAACTTTCAAATTTAATTGGATAACCGTTGTGCTTTGGAGCAGTATGGAATTAGAGAAAGCTTTTTGGAAAAGATGGTATTTAAGTTAGAGATCGAAGGCTAGCAGAAAATAGAGGCTTGAGTTTTTAAAATAATAATACTATTTATATGCTGTTAATTTTCTCCTGTTGAGGCAAGAGAAATGTTATATTTGTTTTTGACAGAGAAATACAAGATAAAAATGAGCATTGTATCTTAAAATAGTACTATTTGCTTTTATATTATTTATCTCAACCGAAAAAACAAGCTCACTGCCATAAAGTTGATTCCGACTCATAGCGACTCTCTTTAGGTTTCCAAGGCTGTAAATGTTTACAGAAGTAGATTGCCCAGTCTTCCTTCCACGAAGTAGCTGGTGGGTTCGAACCACCAACCTGGTTAGCAGTCAAATGCCTTAGGCACTACACCACCAGAGCTCCTAATTTATCTCAACAGTGATGTGATTATAGGTGATTTTAGCTTTCTGTTTTTACATTTTCTAGAAATTTCTAAATTTTCTATTCTACAATGATTTTGGGGAAAAGTTTCAGTTTTGTTATTTTCAGACTAGAATTTCATTTGGGGAAAGTGAGGAAAGAACTTAATTCAGAAACAATAGCCTTGCACAAATAGAAAAAAAAGTCAGTACTTTCCAGAATTTAACTCTTACTAAAATTCCATTATTTGGGAAGAGCTTGAAAACCCCATTCACATATTTAAAACTTTAATTTAAATTTAATTAAAACTAAATTAAAACTAAAATTTTCTTTAAAAACGAAAGCATAGCATAATAAATTAAGTTAAAATTATTTTTTCCCTATTGCAATCAATGTCAGGAGACAAAGTGTATGTGAACTGCTGTATGGAAAATGATTTGCTCTGTAAACTTTTACCCAAATCACAATAAAAAATTTTTTAAAAAACTGTTTTTTCCTACTTCTGGATGCTAAAAGATTCTAATGGAAATGAAAAAGATGATATCATCCACCAGTAATGGGAAAAAAATGAGGCTACAGAAAAACACAACTATTTTGATTTATTAAATATTAAACCTCAAGTGAGCTTTATCCCTCCATGCATGATGTGGTCAAATACTTGCCAAAGTTTTTCATTAAATACCTCTGTAAATATTGTGGTCACTCCAGTTTATAGCCAAATCTTTCAGACAGTGTATCAGTGGAAAAGAATCCCATTACCATAGAATTCCCAGCAAATGAAAACTACCATATGTGTAATCCTCTCACTAACCTCACCCCTAGCGTGGTGTTTGATGGCTGCAGGAGGAAAATGAAAAAGAAAAGAACAATTTGGGAGGTTACAGCTGTGCCTGCTTGCTTCTCAAAGCAACACTACATCTTAGAATGCTAGAGAGAGTAACAACCCAAGAAATCTCTAACAGTCTTAGTTTCAAGACAAGGAAACTGAATCCCAGAAGGGGAATGAGACACATCAAAGTCCTCATTGTGAGACCTGAGCTGAGATCTGAATTCCAGTCCTCTGACTGCTATAACCCATTGCTGTTGGATTAATTTGGACTCATAGTAATCCTATAGGACAGAGTAGAACTGCCCCATAGGGTTTCCAAGGCTGTAATCTTTATGGAAGCAGACTGCTACATCTTTCTCCCAGGCAGAGTGGGTGGTGGGTTTGAAGAGATGACCTTTCAATAAGCAGCTGAACACTTAACCACTGTGCCACCAGGGTTCCTTCTGACTGCTATAAGCAGTGATCTTGTTACTACATCTTTTCTCCAACCACTTCACTGAGGCAATCTGGTTTTGATCTCAAAACCCAAAAACTCATTGCCATTGAATCAATTCAAACTCATAGTGACCCTGTAGGACAATGAACTACCCCATTGGGTTTGCATGCCTGTAAATCTTTTTATTTTAAAAATTGTGCTTTAGGTGCAAGTTTACAGAGCAGAGTTTGTTTTACATTCAACATTTTGTGTACATATAGTTTCACTCTCCAGTTCCATCCCCAACCCTAACCCAGTCTCTCCTCCCCTCCCAGCCTAGTAAATACTCTCCCCACCCCCATAGTTATGCACTCCTGTGTGTCCTGCATTTCCTCCATGGAATGTTGCCCTTCCGATGTCCCATGGTAGATTGCTCCACGGGATGCATATCCATAGAGTATGTGGGTGCATCACCCTGGGTTGAGTGGTCTGTCTGTACATCTTGTTTACTATTGGGCTGAGAACTAGCCCCAGGGAGTGAGTTTTATTCCAGGCCCAAAGTGTATACCAGGGCCATAGTATTGGGGGTCTCACCAGACTCCATGCGACCAGTAATTCTGGTCATTATTGTGTTTTTTGGATTTTGTTCCACATTTTTCCTCCCAGTCTACCCAGCATCTCCAGTTTTGATCCTTTCCTGAGTGGTTGGCATTGGTAGCCGGGCACCATCTAGTTCTTTGCCTATAAATCTTTACAGAAGCAGACTGCCACATATTTTACTCACAGAGTGGCTGGTGGGTTCAAACTACTGACTTTTCAGTTACCTACCTAACGTTTTAACCACTGCACCACTACGTTTCCTGTTTTGATTTCAAAAAACAAAACAAAACAAAACAAATCCCAAACTCACTGCCTCAGAGTCGTATCCAACTCACAGCAACTTCTCCTTGGGTTTCTGAGGTGGTAACACTACGGAAGTAGATTGCCCAATCTTCCTTCCAAGGAATGGCTGGGGGTTTTGAATTTCCAGCTTTCTGGTTAGCAGTCAAATGCCTTAGGCACTACACAAAAACCAAACTCACTGCTGTTGAGTCGGATCTGACTCATAGCAACCCCTCTTTGGGTATCACTACAGAAGTAGATTGCCATCTAAATCCCACTTCTTCATGAGACTGTGGAACCATAATAGTGGTGACTGTTATTTTCTGTCTAGCTGGGCTGCAGAACATATATAGTTCTATACATTCTTCAATACCTGTGGGAGAAGGAGCCTGCAAAGCTAAGTTGGAGTGGTTCCAGCTGGATTTGCTATAGAAAAAAAGAAATCAGATTAACATACATTCAATTTGGTTCACCAGTTTATTAGCAGTTGTTGTTATGTGCTGTGGAGTCAGACCCGACTCATAGAGACCCCTCCTTGGATTTCCGAGGCAGTATGGCAAGTATTTAACTCCATGAAGGTTTAGCTTCTAAGACACTTCAGTTTCCCTTCTTAGAAAAGTGGAGGATAATAATGTATGACATTTGGTTGAAGTATTTCTTAAGATTATTCATATACAACTGCCTAACAAAAACTTAGCATCTGGCTCACAGTTGTTGTTAGCTGATTTTGAGTCACCCCCAACTCATGGAGACCCCATGTACAATGGGAATGTTGTGACTCACAAAGTTTTCATTGGCTGATTTTCTGAAAATAAATCATGAGGTCTTTCTTCTTACTAAGGAGCTCTGGCAGTATGGTACCTAAGGGATTTGACTGCTAACCAGAAGGTTGGCGGTTCAAATCCACCAGCCACTCTGCAGAAGGAAGATGAGCCAATCTACTTCGGTAAAGATTTAGCACCTCGGAAACCCAAAGGGGTTCGCTATGAGTCAGAACACACTCTAAGGCAGTGAGTTTGGTTTTTTTGATTCTTACTGCTACATAGAAGGTACTCATTAATATTGTCTCCATTTTTCTTCCTCACCTGTCTAGCTCTATCTGTATAGGAACAAGCGAGTACTGGATTCTGCCAATGAATTCACTTAAAATGTTTAGTCCAAGGTTATTTTAACACTCTATAAAACTATTTAAATGCTAAATAAATTACCTTTTTAGCTTTGAGTGCACATGTTAAAAAAGACCTAATGTCATTTTAAATAAAAGAAATTAAACTATAAGTAAAAAGTACTGTTTTCTTTGCACAAAGTTTCTCTTGTAACTTAAAGTCTTCCTGAACTCTTGTCAGAATATCACAAGAGTTAGAACAGGTTTATCTGGATAAGGAAAACATTTTTCCTGGCTATAGGCACATAATATAAACTCTTTCTCTATCCAAGCCCAAATTTAAATAAATACCTATAAAAAGCAGAAATGGAACTAAACCTTAAAACTCCTCTAACCAATAAAACCAGTGGTTAGGTAAATCTTGCATTTCTATATTTCCATAAATTATCCAAATAAGGAATATAATATAGGAGGAATAACAAGTTCTTGGGGGAAGGCAATACATCTTGTTCTTCTGGACATGCTGGTGAAGTGATTGGGAAACATCCAAGTCAAGCTGACCAAAAGGAAGATGGTAACTTGAGTATGAAGCTTAGGAAATAGTTTAGAGCTTAAAATAGATATGTATCTCATTACATATGTTAAAGCTATGTGATTAATGGAGGTGCTCACTTATGTTTATATAATGAATGAAGGAGATGACGCAAGAAGAGCAAGAATAGTAAATGGATGTTTGCAGCTGTTTCTTCCCATTTTGAGTCATGGCACATCAGCAAATGGAGATCCCGAAAGCTTTACTCCATCCATGTCATTAAGGTTGACTCTACTTTGAGGAGGCAGCTCTTCCCCAGTTGTATTTTGTGTGCCTTCAGACCTGAGGGGCTTATCTGGTGGCAATGTTTCAGGGCTCTTCATATAGTTTTCCAGTAATATATTAGACAGTGTTTCACTGCTATTCAGAAGGTTTTCACTGGCCAATTCTTTGCGAAGTGGATGGTTCCATCCTTCTTCCCAGTCTGTCTTAGTCTGGAAGGTTCACTGAAACCTGTCCACTATAGGTGACCCTGCTGGTATTTGAAATACTTTTGGCATAGCCTCACAGCAATGTGGAAGCCAACACAGTATGACAAATGGACAGACGACTGGTGGACCCTCATAGAATGGGAGAAAAATGTGGAACAGAACATAAAATTTCCAAATAAACAAACAAAAATACAAACCAGTTAAATAACAATGACAAAACCCAGACCTCATGGACTGGTAGAGACTGGAGGATTCCCTGAGACAACTGCCCTGACACACTTTTTAAACTTTGAACCAAGTCTAGCCCCTGAGATCACCTTTTAGCTAAATAATAGGCTGGCTCACAAAATAAAGAGTATTACCTGTGAGTGCTGTGCTTCTTAAAAAGACCACCTATATGAAAACAAATAGTCAACAAAACAAAATGAAGGTAAGAGTGTAAGGAGGTAGGGAACCTAGGTTAATGAAAATGTAACAAGCAGAACAGGAACACAGAATGGTCAGGCATTGTGAAGAATGTAATCAATGCCACTGAATAATTTGTGTAGAATTAAAAAAAAAAAAATTTGTATTGAGATTTAGGTGAAAGTTTACAGAGCAAATTCACTTTCCATACAGCAGCTCACATACACTTTGTCTCATGACATTGACTAAAATTTCCCACAATGCAGAAGCTCCTTTCACATTTCCTCCCCAAAGTTACATCTTCCCTGTGTCCTTCCCTCCCATGCACTACTGCCCCAGAGCTGTATCCCTGTGCATACACAACCCTTCTATTCTCCCATGATTGATCTATCCAAGGAGGATATTCACCTTTTGTAAATGTTCAGCAGCCTGTTTTTTATTTGTTTGGAAGCCACAGGAGTGGGTTCAATTCCAGACTTGAAGGGCAACTAGGGGCAATAGTCTCAGTGGTTCCATCAAGCTCTATCAGATCAGCAAACCTGGTCCTTTTTTTTTTTTTTTTAATGATCCTGAGTTTTGTTCCACATTGTTCTCTCACTCTATGCAGGATCTCCTACAGAGATCCCCCTCCAAGTGGTTGACAGTGGTAGCCAGGCACCATCTAGTTCTTCTGGTCTCACAGTCATACAGGCTGAGGATCACATGGTGTACCAGTCGTTTGAACTAATAGTTTCCATGTATCTTTGGTTTTCTTCATTCTTCTTTTCTCTAGATGAGGAGAGACCCATCATTGCATCTAGATGGCCACTTGTAAGTTTCTAAGATCCCAGTCATTACTCGCCAAAGTAGGAGGTGGAACAATGTTTTGTGTAGTATGTTATGCCAGTTGAGCTTGATGTCCCCTGTGACTATGGTCCCAAATCCACAGGTCCAACTACTCACTCCCTCTGGGTAACTGGCTGTGGCCAGGATGTGACTACAAACTTGCCCATTGCCAGCTGTAGTGTGTATCTGGGAATTCTTGTAGAACATACCAATATACTTGTAGAAACATTTTCTGCCAACCCTATACATGGTCTTGGGCACACACCCCCTTGCATACACATACTTAATAGTTCAGTCTGTCTACCCATCTATCTACCCATATATCAATGTTTGTCTTCACTGACAAACATGTGCAAAAGGGTTCATTTTTGTTGTTTGTACGTCCCATCTACCTCTCTATGTCTACCTCCTCCTCAATGCCACTGTGATGATTACTCACATTTGGCATATTGCTCTTCTCTTCATCCAAATCAATACTTGTCTCTACCTAGCTAACAGTGTTCCCTCCTCTCCCCTCCCACCCCTGGTAAACAACAAAGAAAATTTTCTTCCATATATAAACCTTTCCTTGACGTTTTACAATAATGGACTAACATAATATTTGTCCGTCTGTGATTGACTTATTTCACTCAGCATAATGTCCTCCAAATTCATCCATGTTATGTGGTGTCTGGCTGATTCTACATTATTCTTTAGGGTTGCATAGTATTCCATTGTGTGTATGTACCATAGTTTGATTACCCATTCTTCTGTTGATGGGCACCTAGGTTGTTTCAATCTTTTGGCTACTGTAGATAGTGCTGCAGTGAACATGGGTGTGCATATATCTATTCTTGTCCCGGCTCTCATTTCTTTAGGATATATACCTAGTAATGGGATGGCTGGGTCAAATGCTATTTCTAATTCCAGCTTTTTAAGAAATCACCATACTGTTTTTCACCATGGTTGTATAATTTGACAGTCCCACCAGCAGTTCATGAGAGTCGCTATCTCCCCACATCCTCACCAGCATTTCTTATTTTCTGTCTTGTTGAACTTTGCTAGTAGTGCAAGGGCAAGATGGTATCTCATTGTTGTTTTGATTTGGATCTCTCTAATGGCTAATGATTGTGACCATTTCTTCATATGTTTGTTGGCAGCCTGAATATCCTCTTTGGTAAAGTGTCTATTCATGTCTTCTGTCCATTTTTTAATTGGATTTTGTCTTTATGTTGTTGAGGTGCTGGAGTTTTCTATAAATTCTAGAGGTAAGTCCCTTGTCAGATATGTCACTGCTGAATACTTTTTCCCAATCTGTAGGTTCTCTTTTGACTCTTCTGGAGAAGCCTTTGTAAGCATATAAAAATTTAACTTTTAGAAGGTCCCATTCATCTAATTTTACTTCTGTTCTTTGTGCATTTTGGGTTATGCTTGAAAGTCTATTATGCCATATATTAGGACCCCTAACTTGCCCCTAGTTTTTCCATGAGGAATTTTATAGTTTTAGGTTTCATATTTAAGTTTTTCATCCATCTGGACTTAGTTTTTGTGTATGGTGTGAGGCATGGATCTTGTTTCATCCAGTTTTTCCAGAACCATTTCTTAAACAGATAATCTCTTCCCTATTTAATGGATTTTGGCCCTTTGTCAAAAATCAGCTGACCACAGGTCAACAGATCTATTTCTGGGTTCTCAATTCTATTCCATTGGTCTATGTGTCTGTCATTGTACCAATATCAGGCAGTTTTGACTACTGTGGCTGTATAGTAGGTTTTGAGATCTGGCAGTGTGAGACCTCCTGCTTTGTTCTTCTTCTTCAATAGTGCTTTGCTTA
>NW_006921955.1:1722709-1724292 GCF_000298275.1 Orycteropus afer afer | reverse complement strand
ATATATATTTGGTAGCTATTCTAAGTGTAAGGAAGGAGCTCTGGTGGCATAGTGCCTAAGGTATTTGACTGCTAACCAGAAGGCTGGTGGTTCAAACCCTTGGAAGCAAGATTGGGTAATCTACTTCCACAGTATGATACCATCTCAGGATCCCAAGGAGGGGTCGCTATGAGTTGGATCCAACTCAATAGCAATGAGTTTGATTTTTGGTTTAATTGTAAGTGGTATTGATTTCCCTATTTATTTTTCAGCAATCTCTTTGCTAGTGTAGAGGAATTCAATTGATTTTTGTGTGTTGATCTTGTATCCCACCACTATGCTAAATCTCTCAATTAGTTCAGTAGTTTCTTTGCTGAGTCTCTTGGGTTTCCTATATATAGGATCATATCATCAGCAAATAGGAATAGTTTTACTTCTTCTTTACCAATTTCGATGTGTTTGATTGCCCTTTCTTACTTTATTGCCCTGGCTAGGTCCTCCAATACAATGCTGAATAGAAGTGGTAATAGAGGGCATGCTTGTCTGGTTCCTATTCACGAGGGGAATGGTTTCAGTCTCTCTCTATTGAGAATAATATTGGCTGTTGGTTTTGCATATATGCCCTTTATTATGTTAAGAAATTTCCCTCCAACTCTTATTTTTGCAGAGAGTTTTTGTCAGGAATGGGTGTTGGATTTTATCAAATGCCTTTTCTGCATCGATTGGTATGATTACATGGATCTTTTCCTGTTTTATTCATGTGCTGGATTATGTTGATTGTTTTTCTAATGTCGAACCATCCTTGCATAACTAATATGAACCCTACTTGGTCATAATGTATTATTTTTTGGATATGTTGTTGAAGTTTATTGGCTAGGATTTTGTTGAAGATTTTTGCATCTATATTCATCTATATTCATGAGGGATATTGGTCTGTAGTTTTCCTTTAGAGTGATGTGTTTGCCTGGTTTTGGTATCAAGGTTATGCTTGCTTCATGAAATGAATTAGGGAGGATTCCATCCTTTTCTATGTTTTGGAATAGTTTGAGTAGGATTAGTGTCAGTTCTCTGAATGTTTGGGCAGAATTCTCTGTGAAACTGTCTGGGCCAGAACTTTTTTTTGTTGGTACTTTTTTTATGACCTGTTCAATTTCTTCTTATGTTATAGGTCTGTTCAACTTTCCCACCTCAGTCTGTGTTAGTTTAGGGAAGTGTGTGTTTCTAGAAATCTATCCATTTCTTCCAAACTTTCAAATTTGTTGGAGTACAGTTCTTCATAGTATCGTGATAGTACCCTTTTGATTTCAGTGGGTTCTGTTGTGATGTCACCCATTTCATTTTTTATTCATATTATTTGTATTCTGTCCCTCTTTCCTTTGTTAAATTTGCCAATGGTTTGTCAATTTTATTAATTTTTTCAAAAACCCAACTTCTAGCCTTGTCGATTTTTTTGTTGTCTTTCTATTTTCTGTTTCATTCATTTCTGCTCAAATTGTGATTCTTTTGGTGATTGTTGGCTTTTCTACAAACAAAAAAGAGGGAAAAGACTGTGTAATTACAGAACTTCTAAATAGTGAGGAAGTTAAGAGAGTTGCAAGATAGAA
>NW_006921955.1:1718559-1721024 GCF_000298275.1 Orycteropus afer afer | reverse complement strand
TTGCTAACTGTAAGTTGGTTGTTCATGTGCACCCAGAGATACCTTGGAAGAAAATATTGGTGATCTACTTCTGAAAAATCATCAACTGAAAACCTTATGGTACCCAGTTCTGCTCTGACACATGAGTCACCGTGAGTCAGAATTGAAAGCAACTAGTATGCATCCCTTGAAATAAATGTTCACACATTGCATGATCCCACTTATTCTTCTGGAAAAGACAAATGAGTTCTTGCTAGAGGTTAGGGGTGGTAGAGGGGGTGGGTAGGTGTGACTGATGGAGTAGTGTGGTGATGGAAGTGTTCTATATCTTGATTGTGTTAGTCCTTACATAAATCTTCATATGTGATAAAATGACAGAACAACTACACTGTTGTAGTTATGTGCCATCCAGTCAATTCTGACTTACAATGACCCTATGTACAATAGAACAAAACACTGCCCAATCCTGCATCATGCTCACAATTGTTGCTATGCTTGAGCCCATTGTCACAGCCACAATGTCAATTCATCTTGTTGAGGGTCTTCCTCTTTTTCATTGGCCAAGCATAATATCCTCTCCAGGGTTTGGCCCATTCTGACAAGACAAGAGATAAAGTCTGGTTGTGCTCACTTCTAAGGAGCATTCCAGTTGTACTTCCTCCAAGACAGATTTGTTGCTTCTAGCATTCCATGGTACATACAATATTCTCGGTCAACAACCACAATTTAAATGAATCAATTCTCCCGAGGTCTTCTTTATTCATTGCTCAGCAATCACATGCATATGAGGCTACTGAAAATACCAGGGCATGCCAGGTTGCTGTCTTCCCAATCTTGGCATAAATGACTGAGCACTTCCTGCACTACATCTGTTAGTTGAAACATCTTAATGGGTATTCTGTCAATTCCTGGAGCCTTGGTTTTCCCCAATTTCTTGAAGTACAGCTTGGACTTCTTTTAGTGCCATTGGTTCTTTATCGTATGCTACTTCCTCAAAGAGTTGAACATATTCATCAATTAATTTTGGTAAACTGACTCTGTGTATTCCTTCCATTTTCTTTTGATGCTTCCTGAATCATTCAATACTTTGCCCATAGAACCTTGCAATATTGCAACTCAAGGCTTAAATTTTTCTTCAGTTCTTTCAGCTTGAGAAATGCTGAGCGTGTTCTCTTCCCTTTTGGTTTTGTAACTCCAGGTCTTTGCACATTTCATTATAGTAATTGTCTTTGTCTTCTTGATCTGCTCTTTGAAATCTTCTGTTCAGCTCTTTTATCTTGTCATTTCTTCCATTTGCTTTAGCTACTCTCCATACAAGACCAAGATTCAGAGTGTCTTCTAACATTCATTTTGATCTTTTCTTCCTTTCCTGGCTTTTTAATGACTATTTGCTTTCATGTATGATGTTCTTGATGTCATCCCACAACTCATCTGGTTTTGGATAATATATATTCATCTATCCATTCTATTGTTAACTAAACATCTGCATTGCTTTCTGTGTTTGGCTATTATGAATAACTCTATTAACATTTTTGTACATGTTTCCTGCCATGTATATGTATACATTTCTCCCCTATATATATCTAGGAATAAAATTACTGGATTGTAGAAGACCATGCTCCAAAAAGTATATTTCAATTGGCATGTCCATCAGCAGTGTATGACAGTTATCATTGCTTCACGTTGGTAAGTGGTATTGCTATTTTTGGTTATTTTAATTTTATTCTGGTGGGAGTGACTGGTTTTAAATTTCATTTAAGTTTTAATAAGTATTTCCCTGGTTGTTAAGGAGGTTGAGCATCTTTTCTTGTATTTACTGATCATTGGACATCACCCTTTTATAAAGTGTCTAGTTGAAGTCTCTTGCGCATGTTCCCACTAGATTGTTGGTCTCTTTCTTATGACTTTATAGTTTACTACATACTTTAGATATTATTAGCCTTTATATGTTTTGTTTGTTGCAAATATCTTCTTGCACCCCTTTCATTCACATAATGCGTTTTCACTCTATTTCACCTTTTCACTCTTGTAATGATGTCTTTTGATGAACAAAATTTCCTATTTTCAAAATAGTTCATTTATCAATATTTTGCCCTCCTTAATAAGTCTTTTACTACAATTAAATAATATTATTTATAAAATTCAGTCACTTGCTCTTCTGATGTGTGATCAACTCCTCTGCAACTTGGAACAGTGGCTTCTAAAACAATTGGCTGAATAGAGCAGATCATCATCAAGATGGCAGGTGGCTGTCCATGCAAAAGACACATTATCCTGTAGCTGCCTGGGTGGCCATCTTGTGGGATCATCATAGGAAAATATGATGGGCTGGCAGCAAGACCACATTAAACCCTGGCAAATTATATTGCCACTTCACTCAACAGAAAAATTTTCTTACATCTCACCAGCACAGATACCCTTCTATCCTTTTAAAAATGCCCAGGTTGTAAACTTCCTTGAGAAACTAAGACCCCAAGAACATTGAA
>NW_006921955.1:1707350-1717696 GCF_000298275.1 Orycteropus afer afer | reverse complement strand
CTTGTCAGCTCCACTATACACCTGGGAATTCAGATCATACACATAAACTTATAGGACCATTGTCTGCTAACCCTATACATGTTCTTGGGTACACTTCCCACTTCATAGACATACCTAATAGTTCAGCCTGTCCACCCATCTGTCCACCCATCTACCCATGTTTGCCTTCACTGACAAGAGCTTAGTCATTTATGCCACTATAAAGTAAGATTTGATACTTCTTACAAAAAGTCTTTCCAAACCTTGTTCATCTTCAGGAACATCTTGTTAACTCTTCGGCTTTTATATTTCCACACTTATTTTAAAATCTGTTTGTCATGTACCACCAGAAAAAAAAACTGTTAGAAGTTTGACTGAGATTATATAATTCTAAAATAAGTTTAAGGAGAAATAATAACTTTGCAATCTTGAATGTTCTATTCTATGAGTGTGTATATTCCAGCCCATCCTCATATATTTAGGTCTTTAATTTCTTTCAAAATTTTATATTTTTCTGAAGACATCATGATCTTTTTGTTTAGATTTATTCCTAAGTATATATATTTAACATGCTTGATATTTAAAAACATATTTTCCTTTTCTGTGAATTTGAAATTTCATGTTTATGTCTAAATGAAAACTTGTATATAAATGTGCTGCAGAAACATCAACTGATTTTTATATATTGGTTGTGTATCTAGAAAACTCTTTAGATAATTTTAACATATATATGATCATATCAATTGGGAATAATAACAGTTATTTCTGTACTTTCTTTTTTGTCTTATACTTTCTTTCTCTTGCTTACTGTATGGCCAAGAGTGGGCCTTGTCTTGTTCTCACAAAGAGAAAACTTTCAATATTTCACCATTGTCTTAGTTACCTAGTGATATTGCAACAACAAAAAAAAATACTGGGTGACTTTAAAGAACAGACATTTATTGTCTCACAGTTCTGGTGATTTAAAGTCCAAATGAGGGTCTTGGTCCTGTCAGTTTCTTCTGTGAACCTTTCTCCTAGGTCTGATGGCTGCCAGTAATCTTTAGTGTTTTTTTGCTTGTAGACAAACCCCACATGTTGTTTGTCTTCCCCTGTGTGTGTGTTTCTGTGGCTATTCTGGTTTTCTTATAACTCAGAAGTCATTAGGTTTAGGATCCACACTACACTGGGATGACCTCAACTAACCAATTACATTACATGAGATTGTGTTACAGATTATCATTACATTGGATTACATCACATTATGTTATAAAAGGTAATTTGCTCTACCCAAGGTCAACTGGATTTAATGACATGTAATTACTCCATGACAAAAACTAGGAAACGTAGAACAAATAAAATTAACCTTCACAACCATTAAATACATTTTTTTAAATAACAGCTTTGTTGAGATATAAAATATACTTCTATAGATTGAATTGTGTCCTCATAAAATATATGTTGGAATCATGATCCTGTATCTGTGGATGTAATCTCATTTAGAAATAGAGATTTGTTTGCTATGTTGATGAGGCCGTGTCACTGTAAAAACCAAAAACCAAACTCACTGCCATCGAGGCAGACCTAACTCATAGTGACCCCTCCTTGGGTTTCTGAGGTGGTATCATTATGGAAGTAGATTGCCCAACCTTCCTTCCGAGGAGTGGCTGGTGGGTTTGAACCACCAGCCATCTGGTTAGCAGTCAAATGCCCTAGGCACTATGCCACCAGAGCTTCCATGTCACTGTAGGATGTGTTTTATACCTAATCATCTTTGAAATATAAAAGGAGATTAGGCACAGGAGCAAGCAAATACACATGGGAACAACGGATGCCACATACAAATTGCCAAGAAACTAAAAAACAGAAGCTGAATGAGACAAAAATTTCTCCCTGGAGTGGATAGAGAGTACACTGTCCCCTAGAGCCAGTGCCCTGAATTCAATCTTCTAGCCACTAGCCACTCCCCGGAGGAAGATGGGGCAATATACTTCTGTAGTGATACTGCCTCAGAAACCCAAGGAGGGGTCGCTATGAGTTGGGTCTGACTTGACGGCACATAACAACAACAAAAAGCCACTTGAATTGTGAGAAAATAATTTTCCTTAAAGCCACCCACTTATGATATTTCTGTTAAAACAGCACTAGGAAGTTGAGACAAATATAATAAAATTCACCTTAAAAGGTATACAATTTAGTGGATTTTAATATACTCACATATTTGGCAATATCATCAATACCTATTTTAGAATATTTTCCCCCATAGAGAAATGCTGTACCCATTAGCAATCACTCCTCATCAACCCTATCCCCATTCTCACAGGCCCAGGCAACTACTATCTATTTTCTGTCTCTATAGATGTTTTCTACATTACATGTAATAAAAACCAAAATCACCAAACTCACTGCCATCGAGTCAATTCCAAGTCACAGCGTACCCTCCTTAGATTTCTGAGGTGGTATCTCTATGAAAGTAGATTGCCCAGTCTCATACAATAATACTGGCTTCCTGAACTGAGCAAAATGCTTCACAAAGTCCAACCATGTTGTAGTGTATATCAATACCTCAATCCTCTTTATTTTTAAATAATATTCCATTGTATAGTTATACCACTTTTTGTTTATGCATTCATCAGTTGATGAGCATTTGAGTTACTTCTACTTTTTGGCTATTATGAATAATGCTGCTATGAACATTTGTGTACAAGTTATCATGTAGATATATGATTTACTTCTCTTGGGTATATACTTAGGAGTGGAAGAATTTTTTTTTTTTTTTAATTGTGATTTGGGTGAAGATTTACAGAGCAAATTCACTTTCCATACAGCAGTTCACATATACTTTATCTCATGTCACTGACCACAGTTTACCACAATTCAACAGCTCCCCTCCCACTTCCTCCCCATAGTTACTTCTTCCCAGTGTCCATCCTTCCATACACTCCTGCCCCCTGAGCTGTCTCCCTGTGCATAAGCAGCCCATCTTTCTCCCATGATTGCTCTCTCCAAGGAGTGGATCTACTTGAGGTAAATGTTCAGCTCATATGCCCGTATTTTGTTTGGCTGGAAAGCACAGGTGTGGGTTCAATTCCAGACCTGAAGGGCAGCTAGGGGCCATAGTCTCAGTGGTTCCACCAGGCTCCATCAGACCAGCAAACCTGGTCCCCCCCTTTTTTTTTTTTTTTTCCAAATGATTTTGAGTTTTGTTCCACATTGTTCTCCCTCTCTATCAAGGATCTCCTACATAGATCCCCTTCCAAGTGGATGACAGTGGTAGCCAGGCACAATCTAGTTCTTCTGGTCTCACAGTTGTATAGGCTGCAGATAGGATGGTGAAGAATGTGTTTTTATTACTACTTTTTGTCAGATTAAAGAAATTCCATTCCATTCCTAATATGGTAAAAGCGTTTTTCTGTTTTCTTCTTGAAACACTGATGGATGCTGAAATTTATCAAATATATGCATCTATTAAGATGATAATAAAATATTGAGATTTTTCACCCTAAGTCAATCTGGGATTTCTTGAATAAACCCAATGTGGTCATAATGTATTATCCTATTTATAGATTGTAGACTTTGCTTTATGTATTTTGGGGCTATGATGTTCAGTGCATAAATATTTATAATTGTTATATCTTCTTTTTTTTTCTGTTGTGTTATATCTTCTTGATAAGCCAATCCTTTCATCATTATATAGTGCTCTTGACTTAAAGTGTATTATTGTTTTATAATAAAATTCCACCCCAGCACTCTTTTAGTTACTATTTACACGGAATATTTTTTTGTATCCATTCACTTTCAACTTATTTATGTCTTTGGGCCTAAGATGTGTCTCTTAAACATAGAATATAGTTTGGTCATGCTTTCTTAATCCATTTTGCCACTCTCTGCATTTTGTTTTTAGCATTTAATTCACGTACATTCACGTAACTAATGACAATAAAGGACTTACTCACTTACGGTAAGATGGTTGAATAAACAGACAAGACCCTGTTCAACCAAGAAAAGAGAACAGAAGAAAATCTTGGTGCCCTGAGCCTTGAAAGGAATGATACAGAAGTCAATTAAATACTAATTCATAGAAGAACCTGAATGAAAACAGTGAATAAGGAGGCAAACAGAGCTGTGGATTGTCAGCTATCCTGACAGCATGGTCAGTTTGAATATTAACAAGTGGTATTAGGATCTGGGCAATAACCTAATAATCGGTTCTGCTTGCCAAGGGCTGCATGGACAACTATACTGGTGGCTGATGACTGTAAAAGAAAATAGCAAAGAAGTAGACAAACTGAGCTGTGGACTTTGGACTGTCCCGAGGGTGCAGTTATTTTGAATATTCACAAGTGGTGCAGCCTGGACATTAAAAGTGTCAGGATTCCTATCACAGCGACCTAAGAATAGGCTCCACTTGCTGAGGAGAGCAATCACACTGGAGGCTGATGATCGGTAAAGTGTGATATTCTACTTGTTACTCTAATACCCCACATACTGTTAGTGAATGGAAGTACAGTCATCCCCCACCTCCACACACCTTCTTCTGGACTGACAGAAATTCCATTCCAGTCTGTGTGCTCTGATGTAGCTTGGATGTCCTGCCCAATGCGCCCCCAGGATTTTTTTTTCATCATTATTATTATTTTCTTCCCTTTTCTTTGTATTCTTTCTTTTTCCCTTCTTAGGTTCTAGGTTTTTTTTTTTTTTTTTTTTTCCTCTTCCCTTGTTCTGTTTTCCATCTTTGTTCTTTCTTTTGGTTCACATCCATTTGTTACTCTTTCCATAATCTTCTCATTTTTTTCTTTACTATTTTTTACTCTTGCTCTTTTATTGCCTCTCCCCAGATAATTTTTTTTCCTTTCTCTCCTTTTCTGTTTATACTTCTTTTGGTTTTTTTACAGTATTTCTATAAACATTTCTTCTCATTTATTGCATCCCCTCCCCTTTTGCAATTGTTCCTGTGTGTTTAAGTGATGTGTGTTTTTTTGTCCTCTTGTTTTCACTTTTTAGGTTTTTTTTTTTTCTCAGTTGTTGTTTTACTTCAACTGAGTGGGAGATAGCAACTGTGCCCACACAACCCAACCATATTTTTCTGGTTACCTAGTGCCACTCTGACAAGAATATACCACAAATGGGATGGGTGAACAAACAGGAGTTTATTCTCTTACAGTTTGGAGGCTTTAAGCCTGAGTTCAAAAAGCCAAGCTCTAGGGGCTATGTGAAAGCCCCTCAACCTTGGGCATCAGCTCTGCCTCTTGTTCCCAGCCCACTGAAGCTAGAGGTATCTCTTTACTCAGGCAGCAACTGGCTGCTGAGGTTAACAAGCCCAAGGTTGGCAAATAAAAAGGCACAGTCCTGATGTTACCAAACCACATGGCAGGCCACTGTTTCAAGTCCATTGAAAGTACCAAGATCGGCAGGGCATGGCAGACTGCTGAACAATGACATGACTACATGCAGGGTTCAAGCGTGCCATAAGCTAAAGACTGTTCCCAAAGCTGATACTTATATACGGGAAGCAGACTGCATCCCTAAAGCAGTTACTCTGTTTGTGGTAGATCCCCTGATGGAGATGATTACCAGCCTTATCATGTGGAATACTACATCCAGCTGACCAGCCACTCGACCAGGCCTACCCAAGTTGACACACAAATTTAATGACCACACACATCTAGACCTCTTGCTGCTCCACCTACTGAGTAAGGGCCACCACTTGCTTCTGCACCAACTGGACAATGACAGACAATAGCCATATTAGCCTGACTTACCCTGAACTACTCTTCATGAACAACAAACAGAGATCTATGCATTTATTCTCATTCTCCATCACACCCACCAGGCAACAGGTGGTGAGTGCCTAGGTGCTGCCAACTAGCTAATGGAGGAGTGTGTTACACTGCTTACTCAGATTTATCAAAACAAACAAACAAAAAAAACTTTTGGTGAATCACACCAATGTACTATAACTAATTAAATACAAGTATAACAACATCACAATGTCTCTGAAATAAGAGACCATCACAGTCCACACAAAGAAGCAAGATAAAGTACTAGAAACAAGGGACCAGGATACAGACCAGAAAACATCCCTGAGGAAGAAGCAGCATTGGAACTCCCTGATAAGGAACTCAAAAGAATTATACTTAGGTACTTTTAACAGGACTGAGAGAAAGATCAGGAAAACACTGACAAAATTAAGGAAAAACACAGACAATACCTTAGAAAAATTTGAGAAGACAATATGAGACCAAAATCACAAAATAAACAAAAAATAAAAAATGATACAAAATCTATACATAGAAATCCAGAAGATTAATACTATAATTTTAGAAATAGATAACACATTGAATGGGCAAAGGAGAATTGAATCAATGGAAGACAGAATTGGTGAAACTGAAGACAAAAAATACCTCAATACTAATTTGGTAAGGGATCAATCAGAAAAAAAGAGCAAAACAAAATGAAGAAAGCCTAAGATTCATGTGGGATAACATAAAGAGGAATAACTTACATGTAACTGGAATCCCAAAACAAAGAGACAAATAAAACCACAGAGAAAATTGTTGAAGGGTTGTTAGAAGACAATTTCCCTAATATAATGGAAGATGAGAATATATCCATTCAAAAACTTCAATGAACCTCAAACAGGACAGATCCCAAAAGAAAATACCAAGATATATCATAATTAAACTCACCAAAATCAAAGACAAAGAATCCTGAAAGCAGCAGGGGAAATACAAAAAGTTATCTACAAAGAGCAACCAATAAGACTAAGCTCGGATTTCTTGGCAGAAACCATTCAAGTGAGAAAGCAATGGGATGGTATATATAAAACTCTGAAAAGAAAAAAAATTTCCAACCAAGAATTATATAGCAAGCAAAATTGTTCCTCAAATATGGTGAAATTAGGACATTTCCAAATAAACAGAAATTAAAGGAATTTGTTAAAACCAGACCAATCTTACAAGAGATGATAAAGGGAGTCCTTTGGACAAAGAATAAATAAAGCCAAAAACAACAGTGATAGATACACATGATGACATAATCCAGAGACCAATCCAGTTATGGAAGTATCCAAAGTAACATAAGCTTACAAGACTGTAAACAGGGAACCAGAGACATCAATTGGCCAATGAGGACAACTAGAAACCAAAAAGAAGAAAAAAATAGTGAAGAGAACTTCTAAATGGTAAGGAAGTCAAGACAATTGCAAGATAGAACAGACTGTTCTAAACATGGGAAGAAAATTATAAATCACAGGTAAACTGGAAAGAAAAATAATAAAGCTTCACATCAAAATAAAAAAAGAAGACAAGCACAAATATTTAGCAAATACTAACACAATAGCAATGAAGGAAATGATAACATGATTCATAAGCTAAATGAACTCAGCAGAGAAAATCATATGGAATAAAGAAATCAGTAACATCAAGAAAAACCACATCCCAAAATGACAGCAACAAATTCATACTTGTCCGTAATTACTCTGAATGTAAATGGATTAAATGCACCACTCAAGAGACAGAGGGTTGCAGACTAGATTAGAAAACATAACCAATCAATATGCTGTATACAAGACACATCCTTTAGGGACAAAGACAAAAACAGACTAAAACTCAAAGGTTGGAAGAAGATACATCAAGCAAATGGCAATCAAAAAAGAGCAGGGATGGCAATACTAATTTCTAATAAAATAGTCTTTAAGACAAAAACTACCCTAAGAGACAAGGTCTGACATTATATAATGATTAAAGGATCTATTGAACCAAGCTTTCTCAAACTATTCTAGAACAGAGAAAAGGATGCAATCATCCCAAATTCATTTTATGAAGCAAGCATAACTTGATATCAAAACCAGCCAAAGACATCACTAAAAAGGAAAACTACACACCAATATCCCTCATGAATATAGATGCCTAAATCTTCAACAAAATCCTAGCCAATAGACTTCAACAACATATGAAAAAAATAATACATTATGATTAAGTGGGGTTCATACCAGCTCAATCAACGTCATCCATCACATAAATAAAACAAAGGAAAAGAACCACATGATCATATCAATCGATGCAGAAAAGCATTTGATAAGATCCAACACCCACTCCTGATCAAAACTCTCTGCAAAATAGGAATATAAGGGACATTCATCAACATAATCAAGGGCATCTATGCAAAACTAACAGCCAGCACTATTCTCGATGGAGAAAGACTGAAGCCATTCTTCTTGTGAATGGGAACCAGACAAAGATGTCCTGTATCTCCACTTGTATTCAACATTATATTGGAAGGCCTGGCCAGGACAATAAGGCAAGAAAGGGAAATCAAAGGCATCTGAACTGGTAAGAAAGAAGTAAAACTAACCCAATTTGCAGATGATATGATAATTGTGGTGGTTATGTTGTGTGTCAACTTGGCTAGGCCTGGTTGAGTGGCTGGGCAGCCAGTGGCAGTTAATCCCCATGGGGAGACTGGTAATCAATTCCATGGTGGGATATACCACAAGCTGCTGAGCAGCTGCCTTTGGGATGTGGTCTGCTTCCTGCATATAAGGAGAAGCCTTGGGAATGGTTTCTAGCCTATGGCACGCTTGGACCCTGCATGTAGCCATGTCATTGTTCAGCAGCTTGCCATGCTCTGCCGACCTTGGGACTTACAAATGGACTTGAATTAATGGCCTGCTGTGTGGTTTGGTAACATTGTGACTGTGCCTTTTTATTTGTCGACCTTGGGCTTGTTAAACTCAGCAGCTAGTAGCTGCCTGAGTGAAGAGATGCCTATAGCTTCAGTGGGCCGGAAGCAAGAGGCAGAGCTGAAGCCCAAGGTCAAGGGGCTTTCACCCAGTCCCTAGAGCCTAGAACTCTGAACTTGGACTTAAAGCCTCCATACTGTGAGAGAATAAACTCCTGTTTGTTAAGGCCATCCCATTTGTGGTATATTCCTGTCAGGGTGGCACTAGGTAACCAGAACAATCCTATACATAGAAAACCCAGCAGGCTCAGCAAGAAAAGTACTGGAACTAATACAGAGATTTAGCATAGTGGTTAGGATACAAAATCAACATATAAAAATCAGTTGAATTCCTGTACACTAGCAAAGAGATTGCTGAAAAGGAAATAAGGAAATCAATACCATTAACAATAGGTACCAAAAAAAAAAAACAAAAAAAAAAAACTTGGGAATAAATCTTACCAGGGACACAAAAGACCAGTACAAAGAAAGCTACAAAAGACTATTTCAAGAAACTGTAAGAGATCTACGTAAATGGAAGAATATTTCATGCTAGTGGATAGGAAGATTGAATATGGAGAAAATGTCAACACTACCCAAAGCAGTCTACACTTTCAATGCAATCGCAATCCAGATCCCATTCACATTCTTTAAGGATATGGAAAAACAAATCACTAATTTATATGGAAAGGAAAGAGACCTCAGATAAGCAAAGCACTATCGAAGAAGAAGAACAAAGTAGGAGATTTTACACTCCTAGGTCTCAAGACCTACTACACAGGAGTAGTAAAAACAGCCTGGTATTGGTACAATGACAGACACACAGACCAAAACCCAAAACAAACTCACTGCCATTGAGGTGCTTCTGACTCATGGTGACCGTCATTGGGTTTCTGAGGCAGTAAATCTTTACAGAAGTAGATTGCCCAGTCTTACTTCCACATACATGGACCAGTGGAATAAAGTTGAAAACCCAGAAATAGATCCATCAACTTACAGTCAAATGATCTTTGACAAAGGACTGAAATCCATTAAATGGGGAAGAGAGAGTCTCTTTAAAAAGTGGTGCTGGCAAAACTGGATATCCATCTGCAGAAAAATGAAACAAGATCCATACCTCACACCATACAACAAAAACTAACTCCAGAGACTCAACTGTGAAACCTAAAACTATAAAGTTCTAGGAAAAAACAGAGGCAAGCTTAGTGACCCTAACTTCTGGCATAAAAAGACTGTCAAGCATAACCCAAAATTCAAAAACAGCAGAAGATAAACAAGATGATTAGGACCTCCTGAAAAATAATTTTTTATATGCTTAAAATGACTTCTCCAAAAGACTAAAAAGAGAAGCTATAGATTGGCAAAAAATATTCAGCAATGACATACCTGACACAATTTATAGAAAACTCCAATACCTCAACATGAAAAAGACAAACAATCCAATTAAAAAATGGGCTGAAGACATGAATTCAAAGATATTCAGGTAGCTAATAAACACATGAAGAAACGTTTGTCATCATTAGCCATTAGACAAATGCAAATCAAAGCAACAATGAGATACCATTGTTGTTGTTGTTATTGTTGTTATTTGCCATTGAGTCGGCCCCGACTCATAGCGACCCCTCCTTGGGTTTCCAAGGCAGTATCACTACGGAAGTAGGATTGCC
>NW_006921955.1:1703529-1707100 GCF_000298275.1 Orycteropus afer afer | reverse complement strand
ACAGAGCAATCCCTCACAGACACCCAGACACTATGGGAGAGAGATCCAATGGATCTACTGTCTCAGGACCATAGTACTGGGGGACACCAGACTCAACTGGCACAAGAAAATACATAAAAGCCTTGTTCTGCATCCTACATTGGTGAATAGCGACTGGGGTCTTAAAAGCTTTCAAGTGGCCATCTAAGATGCACCTAATGGTCTCCTATTGTCGGAAGTGAAGAAGAGTGAAAAAAAAAAAAAGGTCATTTGGAAGCAATCAACCCTAGGACACAATGACCCTCAAGAACAGAAGAACTAGAAGGTGCCCAGCTACCAATGCCAACCATTCAGGAAAGGATCAAATCTGGAGATCCTGGATAGAGTGGGAGGAAAAACGTGGAAGAAATCCAAAAACTCAATAATGACCAGATTTACTGGTCAGATGGAGTCTGGTGAGACCCCCAATACTATGACCCTGGAATACATTCTGCACCTGGAATAAAACTCATTCCCAGGAGCTGGCTCTCAGCCCAATAGTTAACAAGATGTACATGCAGACTACCCAACCCAGGGGGACGCACTCACATACTCTACGGAAATATATTCCTTGGACCAACAGACCACAGGGCACCAGAAGGGCAACATTCACAGAGGTAATACAGGACAGACAGGAGTGCATAACTATGAGGGGCACAGGGGGAGGGTTCCTGGGCAGGGAGGGGAGGCGACTGGGTTAGGTTGGGCATGGTAAATGGGGAGTGAAACTAAATGTACACGTAACATTGAATGTAAAGCAAACTCTTAAAAAAAATAGCAAAGTTCAACATGACAAAAAATAACAAATGCTGCCAAGGATGTGGAGATTGGGACTCTCACACACTGCTGGTGGGACTGTAAAATCATCTAACCACCGTGGAAATCAGTATGACGATTCCTTCTTGTTGCTGGTAGGTGCTGTCGAGTCGTCGCCAACTTATAGCAACCTATGCACAGCAGAATGAAACACTGCCCAGTCTTGTGCCAGCTTCACCATCCTTGCTATACCTGAGTCTTTTGTTGCAGCGACTGTGTTTACCCATTTCATTGAGGGTTATCCCCTTCTTCATTGACTCTCCACTTTACCAAGCATGATATCCTTCTCTAGGAAATGGTTCCTCCTGACAACATGACCAAAGTAGGTGAGACAAAGTCTGGCCATTCTCACTTCCAAGAAGCATTCTGGCTGCACTTGTTCCAGGACTGATTTGTAAGTCCTTTTAGAAGACCATGGTACTCTTCAACATTCTTCTCCACACCACAACTCAAAAGCATCAACTCTTCTTCATCTTCCTTATTCATTACCCAGCTCTCACACGCATAAGTGGTAAATGAAAATACCATGGCTAGCATTGTTGTTGTTATGTGCTGTCGAGTAAGATCTGACTCATAGCGAACCCTCCTTGGGTTTCCAAGGCAGTATCACTACAGAAGTAGACTGCCCAACCTTCCTTCTGAGGAGTGGCTGGTGGGTTTGAACCACCAGCCTTCTGGTTAGCAGTCAAGAGCCTTAGGCATTACGCTACCAGAGCTCCTTGGCTTACATTAGGCGCACCTTAGTCTTCAAGGAGACATCTCTGCTCTTCATCACTTGAAAGAGGGCCTTTGCAGCAGATTTGCCCCATGCAATACATTGTCTGATGTCTTGACTGCTGCTTCCATTGGTATTGATTGTAGAACCAAGTAATATGAAATCCTTGACAACGTCAATCTTTTCTCCATCCACTGTGAAGCTGTTTATTGGACCAGGTGTGAGGATTTTTGTTTTCTTTACATTGAGGGGTAATCTGTACTGCAGACTGTAGTCTTTAATCTTCATCAGTAAGTTTTTCAAGTCATCCTCACTTTCAACAAGTAAAGTTGTGTCATCTGCATATCTCAGGTTGTCAATGAGTCTTCCTCCAATCCTGTTGCCACGTTCTTCTTTATAAAATCCAGCTTCTCGAATTATTTGCTCAGCATACAAATTGAATAAGTATGGTGAAAGGAAGGAAACTCGATGCACTCCCTTCTTGCCTTTAAACCATGCAGTATCCCATTCTTCTGTTCGAATGACAGCATCCTTCCTGATTTGTATACAGGTTCCTCATGAGTACAATTAAGTGTTATGGAATTCCTATTCCTCTCAATGTTATTCACAATTTGTTATAATCCACACAATTGAAGGGCTTGGCATAGTCAATAAAACATAAGTAAACATCTTTCTGGTATTATTTGTTTTCAGCTAAGATCCATCTAACATCAGCAATGAAATCCCTTATTGCATGTCCTCATCTGAATCCAGCTTGCATTTTTGGAAGGTCTCTGTCAATATACTGCTGCAACCATTTTTGAATTATCTTCAGTAAGATTTTTACTTGCATGTGATATTAATTATATTGCTTGATAATTTCCACATACTGTGGGATCACCTTTCTTTGGAATGGGTACAAATATGGATGTCTTCCAGTCAGCTGGCCAGATAGCTGTCTTCCAAATCTCTTGGCATAACTGAGGGAGTGCCTCCAGCGGGGCATCTGTTTGTTGAAACATCTCAATGGGTATTCAGTCAATTTCTGGAGCCTTGCTCTTCGACAATTCCTTCAGTGCAGCTTCGACTTTTTCCTTCAATATCATTGGTTCTTGATCATATGCCACCTCCTGAAATGGATGAACATCGACCAATTCTTTTTGGTACAGTGACTCTGTGTATTCCTTCCATCTTCCTTTGATGCTTCCTGCATCATTCAGTATTTTTCCCATAGAATCTTTCAATATTGCAACTTGAGGCTTAAGTTTTTTCTTCAGTTCTTTCAGCTTGAGAAATGCTGAATGTGTTCTTCCCTTTTGGTTTTCTAACTCTCCAGATCTTTGCACATTTTATTATAGTAATTGTCTTTGTTTTCTTGATTTGCTCTTTGAAATCTTCTGTTCAGCTCTTTTATCTTGTCATTTCTTCCATTCAGCTTTAGCTACTCTCTATTCAAAGGCATGTTTCAGAGTCTCTTCAGACATCCACTTTGTCTTTTCTTCCATTCTTGTCTCTTGAATGACCTCTTGCTTTCTTCATGGATGATGTTCTTCATGTCATCCCACAATTCCTCTGGTTTTTGGTCACTGGTGTAAACTGCATGAAATCTATTCTTTAGATGGTCTCTAAATTCAGGAGGGATATTATCAAGGTCCTATTTTGGCTCTCATGGACTTGTTTTAATTGTCTTCAACTTGAATGTGCATATGAGCAATTGATGGTCTGTTCCACAATCAGCTCCTGGCCTTCTTCTTCTTCTTCTTTTTTTTTAAATTGTGATTTGGGTGAAGGTTTACAGAGCAAATTTACTTTCCATACAGTGATTCACATATACTTTGTCTCATGACATTGATCACAGTTTACCACAATGCAACAGCTCCCCTCCCACTTCCTCCCCATAGTTATCTCTTCCCTGTGTCCATCCTTCCATGCAATTCTACCCCCTGAACTGTCTCCCTGTGCATAAGCAGCCCTTCTTTCTCCCATGATTGTTCTCTCCAAGGAGTGTATCTACTTGAGGTAAATGTTCAATTCATATGCCTG
>NW_006921955.1:1700349-1703254 GCF_000298275.1 Orycteropus afer afer | reverse complement strand
CTTCATTCTTCTTTGCTCTGGACAAGGAGAGACCCATCGTTGCATCTGGATGGCAGCTTGCTAGCTTTTAAGATCCCAGTCACTACTCACCAAAGTAGGAGATGGAACAATGTTTTGTGAAGTATGTTATGCCAATTGAGCTTGATGTTCCCTGCAACTACGGTCCCAAGCCCACAGGTTCAACTACTCGGTCCCTGTGGGTAGCTGGCTGTGAACAAGCCGTGACGCAGACATACCTAATCATTCAGTCTGTCCATCCATTTATCCACCCATATACCCATGTTAGCCTTCACTGACAATGCAGTACTGTATGTACAGAAGGGTTCATATTTGTTGTCTGTACCTCCCATATACTTCTCTATGTCTTTTTCATCCTCAATGCTGTCCTAGCCTTCTTTTTGCTGAAGAAGTTGAACTTCTCCATCACCTCTTGCCACAGATGTAGTAAATCTGCTTCCTGTGTATTCCATCTGGTGAAGTCCAAGTCATCGCTTATGTTGTTGAAAAAAGGTATTTGCAATGAATAAGTTATTGGTCTTGCAAAATCCTATTATGCAATCTCCAGAGTTATTTCTATCACCAGGGCCATATTTCCCAACTACTGGTAACTCTTCTTTGTTTCCAAATTTGATGATCACCAGTGAAAATCAACCCATCTTGATTGCATGTTCAGTCAATTTCAGACTGCAAAAGTTGGTAGAAATCTTTAATTTCTTCATCTTTGACTTGTGTGGTTGATGCATAGATTTGAATAATAGTAGTATTAACTGGCTGTTCTTGTAGGCATATGGATATTATCCTATCACTGACAGCATGTATTTCAGGACAGATCTTGAAACACTCTTTGTGATGATGAATGCCATACCATTCCTCTTCAATTTGTCATTCCCAGCATAGTAAATCATATGGTTGTCTGATTCAAAATGGCCAAAACCAGTCCATTTCAGCCCACAAATGCCTAGGATATCAATCTTTAAGCGTTCCATTTCATTTTTGACAACTTCCAATTTTCCTAGATTCATATTTCATATATCCCATGTTTCAGTTATTAATGGAAGTTTGCATCTGTTTCTACTGATTTTGAGTCGTGCCACATCAGGCAATGGAGGTCCCGAAAACTTTACCTTACCCATATCGTTAAGGTTGTCTCTACTCTGAGGAGTTAGCTCTTCTCCAGTCAAAAGTCAAGGAAAGGTTTAATATAAAGAAATCTTTCTTTGATAGTTACCAGGGATGGGAAGGGAGGGGAAGCAACACTGCTTGACAGGTAAGGACAAATACTGATTTTATTGAAGGGAAGGGCAATGTGCCAAAAGTGAATGATCAATAAGGTGGCATTGAGGGAGAGGTGACACAGAGAGGCACATAAGAGGTACAGATAAGAAAGACAAACCCTTTTACTATACTGTGTTGTCGGTGATAACAAACATTAATGTATGGGTAAATAGATAGGTAGACAAGTAGAATGATAAGGTATATTTAGGGAAAACAAATATACCCATGACCATACCTAAGGTTGGCAGATGATATTTCTACTTACTTATTTGTATGTGCTGTAAGAATGTCTAATATATAACAGAGGTAACAAGGGATCAAATTTATGATAACTACTTGGTCATAGTAACCATCCTGAGGAAGTGAATAGTTGGACCTGTGGGCTTGGGACCATGGTCACAGGGGCATCGAGCTCAATTGGCATAACATACTACACAAAAACATTGTTCTACATCCTACTTTGGTGAGTAGCGCCTAGGGTCTTAAAAGTTTCCAAGTGACCATCTAGATGCAACAATGGGTCTCTCCTCATTCAGAGCAAAGAAGAATGAAGAAAACCAAAGATGCATGGAAACAATTAGTCCAAGGGACTAGTAGACCACACAGTCCTCAACCTATATGACCATGAAACCAGAAGAACTAGATGGTGTCTGGCTACCACTGTCCACCACTCAGGAAGGAATCAGTGCAGGAGATCCCGGTTAAAGTGGGAGAACAATGTGGAACAACACTCAAAATTACAAAAAAAAAAAAAAGACCAGGTTTACTGGTCTGATAGACCCTGGTGAGACCCCCAAGACTATGGCCCCTAGTTACTTTTCAGGTCTGGAACTGAAGTCACTCCTGTGGCTTCTAGCCAAACAATAGACTGGTATATAGGGTAAACATTTACACCAGGTAGATATACTCATTAGAGCAATGGAGATCAATAATGGGAGAACAGAAGAGCAGTGTTTGCACAGGGAGATAGCTCAGGGGGCAGGAATGCATAGGAAAGGAGGGCATGGGGAAGAAGTAACTATAGGGAGGAAGTGGGAAGAGAGCTGTTATATTGTGACAAATTGCAGTCAATGTCATGAAATAAAATGTGTATGAACTGCTGTATGAAAATTGATTTTCCTTTGTAAACTTTCACACAAATCACAATGAAATAAAAAGGACTTACTTCTACCATTTTGTTTATTTATTTCAGTGTGTCTGAACACTATCTTTGTCATTCATTTCCTCTACCTGCTAACATTCGTGTTTTGCTGATTTTGTTGTGTACCATTTTGATGCCCTTCTCCTTTACTTTATGAAAGGCACTTTCTTTCTGGCTAACGTCTTGTATTTATAACAACCTGGTTTAAGTTCACACCAACTTAACATAGAAAACTATTCCTATACTGTTCCTCTGTCACACTCATTTATGTTGTTATCTTTATATACTGTGTGCCCTGTATATGTTTTTAATCCATTTAAAACAGTCTGAGCACACAGACTGTGATGGAGTTCCTGTGGGCCCAGAAGGTAGATGGGAGTGGGGATGGCCACACCTCCGTTCACCAAGCGGGTGTAGGGTGTAGTAGGAAGAAGAATGTCGTACCTTTTCAGTCTTGCAGGCCCCGAGTGTCCTTGGGGTTGCTGGAAA
>NW_006921955.1:1686475-1699299 GCF_000298275.1 Orycteropus afer afer | reverse complement strand
GTATCACTACGGAAGTAGGATTGCCCAACCTTCCTTCCGAGGAGTGGCTAGTGGGTTTGAACCGCCAGCCGTCTGGTTAGCAGGCAAGTGACTTAGCCACTATGCTACCAGAGCCAAACTATCATTCAGTTTTAAGATGGCTTAGGGGATATTTTTAGTTTAAGGTTTAAAGATCATCTCACAGAAATAGTTTTAGGGGTGTTTTGTTATTATTATTATTTTTTATATACATTGTTTATCTCTTTATATTCTCCTTTTGCTCATGCATCATTTTCCTTATTTCCTTTAGTTCTTTGTGTTTTCCTTTAGTTCTTTCAGCTTGTTTAATATTGTTGTATCAGATTCTTCCAATCTGTTCATAATTTGGGTTTACATAATGACAATTTCTCTCCCCTCACCTTGTTCTTTTCAATGAGCCATCATTTCCAGTTTGTGCCTTGTGATTTTTTGCTGAAACTGGGAAAATATTTTTTATATAATGTGTTAGTTTTTTCTACAGGAAACTCATAGGTGAGTATATTCAGTATTCAGTATTACTTATTTATTATTTATTCGGAATTATTCAGTATTCTGAATGAAAGTATTCAGACTTTTCTGCTCCTTCCCTCATTCTGTGACATCTGATTCAGGCCATACCAAGATTTCAGTCCTTCAGCAGCTTGCAGACTAACCAGAACACACATTGATCAATGCACTCTCAGGTGAGAAGAGCCTTTTGTACTTGCATACTGCTCCCTTCCTTGCTTTTTGAGGGCTCTTACTCAGGCCAGACTGAGATGCCAGTACTTCAGATCTCTCCCAGTCTGGTTAAAATATACCCTGAAGACTTTGCCAGGAAGATTTGTCCTATTTCTTTTGGAGCTAGAGATCAGGGCCCTTCTTGCACAAGAGAGCTGTGGGTTGGTTGTGGCTGTCGCTGTGGCTCTGCTGCAGTCAACCATCTGCTGTGTTGGGAGTAGGAGAGTTGAGGACAGTGGAAGGAAAGATTTTCGTACCATTTAAAATTCATACTTATCTTTTTTTTAAGTTTGTGATTCTTTCCTGCCATCCTTTGTCAACCTTTCTACGGTAATTACAGAGTTGTGTACAGATTTCTGTTTGTACATACAGCGATCAGAAGGGTCAGGACCCCAGATCTGCTTATACCACTATCTTCTCAGTATTTCCCACTACATATTCATATTGCTGAATTTGGTTTACTAATAATAGGTTTTTAAATTTATGTTCATTAGTGGGAATGACCTATAATTTTACTTTCTTGTAGTGTCCTTGTCAGGTTGCACTATGGTTACGCCGGCCTTAAAAACTGTCTGGGAGAAAAATGTTTAATAAAACTCGAAATCATAAGAAAAGACCAAGCTTACTGGGCTGATAGAGACTATGGCCCTGAGTCACTCTTCAGGCATGGAACTGAATGAACTCACTCCCATGGCTTAACTTTGAGTCAAACAATAGGCAGGCCTAATAGCTGAACACCTACACCAGGGAGATACACTCCTTAGAACAATCAAGCATGGGAGATCAGAAGGGTAGCATTTGCACAGGGAGCAAATTTGGGAGGCAGGCATGTGTAGATAAGAAGGACAAAAGAAAAAGGTAATCACTGGGAGGAAGTGGGAGGTGAGATGTTACACTGACGGGGAATGTAACTAGTTGTCAAAAAACAAAATATATATTAACTGCTGAATGTAAAATGAATCAGCTTTGTAAATCAAATCAAATCACCACAGTAAGTTAATAAGTAAATAAATGCAAATACTACTCCAGACACAATACTGCATTATCAGTAACAGCAAAAATTATGGGTAGAGACATAAGAATTAAAAACTAAAATCAAATATAGATTGCAAGTCTTAATAAAAATACTGTTTGGTAGAATTCCAGACCAACCTTACAAGAGACAGATTAACCTTACAAGAGATACTAAAGGGAGTCCTTTGGACAGAGAACCAACAACAGCAAACAACTGACCATTAGCACATATGATGACATAACCCAGAAACTAACCCAGTTATGGAAGTATCCAAAGGAAATAAGCCTACAAGATTGTAAACAGGGAACCAGAGACATCAGTTGACAAATGACAACTACAAACCAAAAAGAGGGAAAAAATTGTGTAGTTGTAGAACTTCTAAATGGTAGGGAAGTCAAGACAACTACAAGATAGAACAGACCATTCTAAACTTCGGAAGAAAACTATAAATTACAGGGTAACCTCAAAGAAAAATGATAGACCTTCACATCAAAGTAAAAAAGAGGACCAGCACAAATATTTAGCAAATACTAAAACAACAGAAATGAAGGAAGTGATAAGATGATTCATAAACAAAATGAGCTCAGCACAGAAAATTATGTGGAAAAAAGAAATTGACACCATGAAAAAGCACATAACAAAATGACAGCAACAAATCCATATTTGTTGATAATTTCATATCTGACAAGACACTTATCTCTAAAATTTATAGAAAACTCCAACACCTCAACAACAAAAGATTAACAATCCAGTTGAAAAATGGGCAGAAGACATGAATAACACTTTACCAAAGAGGATATTCAGGCGGCCAGCAAATACATGAAGAAAGGCTCATAATCATTAGCCACCAGAGAGATGCAAAACAAAACAACAATGAGATACTATTTCACCCCAGCACTAATGACAAAGTTCAACAAGACAGAAAATAACAAATGCTGGCAAGGATATGGACAGATTGGTACTCTCATACACTGCTGGTGGGACTGTCAAATGATACAACCACTGAGGAAAACAGTATGGCGATTCCTTAAAAACTTGGAATTAGAAATGCCATTTGACCCAGTAATTCTATTATTAGGTATATATTCTAAAGTGAGAGCCAGGACAAGAACAGACATATGCACACCCATGTTCAGTGCAGCACTATTTACAATAGCCAAAAGATGGAAACAACCTAGGTGCCCATCAACAGAAGAATGGATGACCAAACTATGGTACGTACACACAACGGAATACTATGCAACACTAAAGAATAATGGAGAATCTGCAAAAGGCCATAGAACACAGATGAATTTGGAGGACATTATGCTGAGTGAAATAAGTCAATCATGGAAGGACAAATATAGTATTAGTTCATTACTGTAAAATGTCAAAGAAAAGTTTATATATGGAAGGCAACTCTCTTTGTAAGTTACCAGGGTGGGAGAGGAGGGAACACTGACAAAAAAAAAAAAAAAGCACTGACCCATATCACTTTAGTTTTGTGTGTTTCACTGTATATAAATTATATTCCAATAAAATGCATCTTAAAACATATTGTCTGGTATTCATTGATAGAGATACTGGTTTTCTTTGTGGGAAGGCTTGAAATCATGGATGACATTTTCTTAATAGTTACAGAAAATAAGATTTTCAATTTCTTTTTGTGTCCTTTTGTTGTCTTTTTCTACAAGTCGTCCATTTCATGTAAAGATATAAATTTTCTGCCCTAAAGTTGTTCACAATATCTTATTTTCTTTTAAATGTAGAATCTGTAGTTACAGTAATTTTTCTAGATCTCATGCTTTTAATATTTGCTTTCTAACTTATTTCCCTATATTACTCTGTGGTGCAGTGAATTACTTGGTATGGCTTTTCCAGCCATAGTCTTTGTAACTCCCACCAGATTACTGTGTGGGACCATGCAAACAAGGTGTGTAGAACTCTGATGTTGAGACTGGTTAGTTCTGTCACTCTGCCAGTCCTAAAATGAGCCCTCCTAGGGCCAGAGGGAGATCTCACAGCCATCAAGAAAGAAGAGCTGGAGAAGTAGAGCACATCCTTGTACTCAAGATCCCTGTGCTGGACCTTGGCAGAGAGATGCCCCGACAGAGAGATGGTAGCAGTGGAACCAAGAGACACAAGACAGAGTGGCAGGCTCACCTGGCCCATGAAGCAAGAAAGTTGAGTGCCATTGGGTAGGAGGCTTGTTGGAGGAGTGGGGTACACCTAGGTGTACCTATTGGCAGAACTAAAATAATTTTTTAACACTTGCCCAAGCAGAGCACAGACCAGACAGAGAGGCTAAGGTCTAGAGAGGTATGTCTGTGGGCACAGCAAAGGTGAGACTGTCTTGATTGAAGAATTGTATCCTGAGCACATTTCTGAACCTGAATTGTAGCATTTTACTTCCCTAATAAACCGCATAATTTTGAGTATTGGCTGTGAGTTCCATGTGGTCATTGCAGCAAATTATCAAACCCAGCAGAGAAGTAATGAGTGCCATGGGAAGGATGGTTGATGTCAGAATTGGTGAAAAGCTGGAGGGTGGCAGCATGTCTGGCTTCATAGGAATAAGCCTTGGGCTGCTGATGGTGATTCTGTTTTCCTGTTGTGAAGTTAGAGGAGGTCAGAAAATGTCACCTCCATGCCATTTTTGCACAGTCTTACTAGAAATTTCATTACTTTTATTTATTTATTTATTTATTTAAAAATCACCTTTTGGCTTTTTGACCTTGTGTACTGCATATTTCTTTTTATTTCATTTATACTGTTGCTTTTTAATATTTCCAGCAAACACCCTCAAGAAAAAGACTCCTTCACCTTATGTGGGTCTATCTATTCTTTCACATCTGACTCAGTGATTCCTCATTATCTTCTTATCTCAGTGAAAATATTAAGATGCTTTTACATGTGATCTAGGTTTTTTGTTCTTTTCTCCCTGGTATCTTCTGTAGGAAGGTTGTATGTTGGTAGAATCATTAAATCTGTCAACATTGTATATAGAAAACTGGAAATTTTAACTGTATACTTTAAAAATTTATGCCACTTGTATGCAAAAACTCTTCAAAAGTATAAAAATAATGTTAAAATAAATGAGTTGGCAAGGAAATGTCTTTTATATAATTCTCATGAGAGTGCATATACTAATAAAACATTATCAGAAAGCAATCTGGAAATACAAACCAAAACTCAAAAACCCCTTCTATTTGAAAAGGAAAACAACTCAAATGTCCACCAATAGAGGAATGGCTGGGGAAAAAAAAAAAAAGTCATATTTGTACATCACTATGCTCCTCAAATGTAAATAGTCCATTAGGAGGATAAGTTTGACAAAAGTAAATATGGCAACTGTCATACACCATAGCTTAATAGGTATTTGAAATAAAAGGAGAGGAAATCCTAAAACAGGCCTGATGCAGTAGAGGCATAAGATAAGACTGTTTCTGATGAAGGCCCTAACTGAAATTTCCAAAATTGAGTTTATTTGCACATTAATAACTAAAAAGTTGTCAAGGAAAACAACTATGTACTTAAAAAAAAATAAATAATAACCCACTGTTACTCGAGAACATAGGTGAAAATATGGAGAACATGATTTTATTTAATTTTTTGAAAGGCATCTGAGGAAACTTTTCTGAAGTACAAATACAATTCATTGGCAGGCAAAAACCTTGTGGTAATGGATAATGTTTGCTCTGCTCATTTCATACATGGGTAACCAACAACATACTTTTGTAAAATGTCAGAAACAAGTTTTAGGACATAGTTAGGTTTAAAATAAAGAAAGGGATAGGAGAAAATATAATACCAGCATTTCCCATGTACTATTGTGGTTAAAATAGTTTCTGTAAAAGGACTCAAATAACAGCTCATTAAATCACAAAATTTTAGAGCAGAGGCCTCAGAAATTGTATAATTTGGTTCTCTCCAAACTTGCCCATTTTGGCAGAGTAGCATATACTGTTACTCCTCTATCCTGATATTTTAAGAGGTATTTCATTTTCTGATTATTTGTATTCCTTCAAAAAGTGCTTCTTTAACAGATCTGGTTATAAAAATCAGAAAATGTTATAGAAATAAATAATTACATACTAATGTTGTTGTTCTTAGGTGCCGTGGAGTCAGCTCTGACTCAGTGTGTCAACAGAAAGAAACCTTGCACAGTCTTGCACCAGCCTCACATCCTTGCTATACCTGAGGCCATCAATGCAGTCATTGTCTCAATCCTCCAATTCTGATGCCAAGTCCTTCTTCATATAGTCCAGCTTTTCAGATTATTTGTTCGGGATACAGATTGAATAAGCATGGCGAAAGGATACAACACCGACACATTCCCTTCCCGATTTTAAACAATGCAGTATCCTTTTGTTTTGTTCCAATGACAGCCTCTTGGTCTATGTACTGGTTCCTAATGAACATAATTAAGTGTTCTGGAGTTCCTATTCTTTGCAATGTTATCCATAATTTGTTATGATCCACACAGTTGAACCCTTCTGCATAGTCAATGAAATACCAGTAAACATCTTCCTGGTACTCTTTGCTTTCAGCCAAAATCCATCTGACATCAGCAATGACATCCCTCATTCCATGTCCTCTTTTGAATGCAGTTTGACTTCTGGAACTGTTCTGTCAATATACTTCTATAACCATTTTTGAACTATCTTCAGAAAAATTTTATTTGGGTATGATAATAATGATATTGTTTGGTAATTTCCACATTGTGTTGGATCACATTTCTTTGGATGGGTACAAATACGAATCTTTTCCAATCAGTTGGTCAGGTAGCTGTCTTCCAAATTACTTGAAATAGATGATTAAGTGCCTCCAGTATGGCATCTGTTTGTTGAAACATCTCAGTGGGTATTCCATCAATTCTTGGAGCCTTATTTTTCATCAATCCCTTAAGTACAGCTTGTCTTGATCATATGCCATCTCCTAAAATATGTAAACACTGACCAATTCTTCTTGGTACAGTGACTCTGTGTATTCCTTCCATATTCTTTTGATACTTCCTGCATCGTTCAATATTTTGCCCATAGAATACCTCAATATTGCAATATTGCAACTCACGGCTTGAATTTTTTTTCTTCAATTCTTTCAGCTTGAGAAATGCCACCCATGTTCTTCCCTTCTGGTTTTCTAATTCCAGGTCTTTGCACATTTCATTATAATAATTGACTTTGTCTTCTCAAGCGACTCTGAAATTTTCTGTGCAGCTCTTTTTTTATCTTGTCATTTCTTCTACTTGCTTTAGCTACTCTCCATACAAGAGCAAGTTTTAGAGTCTCTTTAGGCATCTTAGTCTTTTCTTCCTTTCCTGTCTTTTAATGACTGAATTCTTCATGTATGATGTTCTTGATGTCATCCCACAATTCATCTGGTTTTTGGTCACTGGTGTTCAATGCGTCAAATCTATTCTTCAGATGCTCTCCAAATTCAGGTGGGATATAATCAAGGTCATGTTTTGGCTTCCATGGACTTGTTTTAATTTTCTTCACCTTCAATTGGAACTTGCATATGTGCAATGATTGGCCTATTCCACAGTCAGCTCCTGGCCTTGTTTTGGCTGGACTATGTGAAGAAGAACATGGCATAAGGATTAGAGGAAGGCTCATTAACAACCTATGGTATGCAGATGACACAACCTTACTTGTAGAAAGCAAAGACAACTAGAAGCACTTTCTGTTGAATATCAAAGATTACAGCCTTCAGTTTGGATTACACTTCAACTTAAGGAAAACTAAAATCCTCACAAATGGATCAATGAAAAACATCATGATAAACAGAGAAAAGATTGAAATTGTCAAGGATTTCACTTTACTTGGATCCACAATCAGTGCTCATGGAAGCAGCCATAAAGAAATCAAATGACATATTGACTTGGGAAAATGTGCTGTAAAAGACTATATTAAAGTGTTCAAAAGGAAAGATATTATTTTGAGACTAAGGTGTGGCTGGCCGAAGCCATGATATTTTCAATCACCTCATATGAATGTGAAAGCTAGACTGAATCAGGAAGAGTAAAGAATTGAAACATTGGAATTATGCTCTTGGCAAAGACTACTGAATAAGCCATGGGTTTCAAGAAGAATGAACAAGTCTGTCTTGGAAGAAGTATAGCCAGAATGCTCCTTATAAGTGAGGATGGTGAGATTTTGTCTCATGTACCTTGGACATGTTATCAGGAAGGACCAGTCTCTGAAGAAGGTATCAGGTTTGGTAAAGTAGTAGTTGTTGTTATGTGCCGTTGAGTCAGACCTGACTCATAGTGAACCATCTTTGGGTTTCTGAGGCAGTAAAGTAGAGGGTCAGTGAAAAAGAAGACCTTCAGCAAGATGGATTGACACAGTGGCTGTAATAATGGACTCAAGCATAGCAATAGTTGTGAGGATGGCGCAGGACAAAGCAGTGTTTTGTTCTGTTGTACATAAGATTACTATGAATTGAAATGGATTTGATCATATGTAGAAGCAACAACATAATTATTTCACAATATTAAAATAAAATAATTTATTGATTTTAATTATATTTTGGTATTATCTCTCCTGAAAGGCCATCGATCTAATCTGGATAATGTTGCATCCTAGGCAAAGGTCCTTAGAATTTTCTTTACTTTCTTTTGGGTTGCATTTTCTGTTTTCTGGATGCTATGTTTTCCTTGTTTAGCTTTTGTTGAAATACATTGTTGTTGCTGTTGTTATGTGCTGTCGAGGGACCTGACTCATAGCAACCGCTCCTTGGGTTTCCGCGGCAGCATCACTACAGAAGTAGATTGCTCCATCTTCCTTCTGAGTTGAAATACATACTCCTCACATTTCTTCAGGTTAAGAAGATGGTTCATTAGTAGAAGGCATGGTGCTAGTAGCTCTTGATGTTTGTCTCCTGTGTTACTTTGCTCTAATACAACTGGTTGCCTCTACCACCGTTGCCCACTAGTCATCTGGAGATTCTCCTTCTTTGTCATCCTGGAGACTCTCTTTGCTTCCTTCTTTTGTTAGGTCCCCTGTTTTTGGAGTCACATATCTTCTTTTTTACTGATTTACTTCCTTATTTTTGTCAGGTGTACATTCCATCCGATTCCTTAGAAATGGTGCATGGGAGATAAATTGTTTGAATCTCCCATGTATAAAAATATTTTCCTTAAAAAAAACTCACACTCCCCACTTATAGATATATACCCAAAAGAATGGAAAACATGTTAGAACAGGCAAAAAAGCTACACAGAATCTCTGCAACAGAGAAACAATAAACCAAGTGAAACAGATACAGAAGATAATCCTAGCACCCTGAATTTCAAAGAGAAGGATAAATTTTTATGTGGATCATAAAACATAAAGAAGTGGAATAATTCCTGAATGAAAACTTCAAATAAGGAGACAGAAGGAGCTGTGGATTGTCAGCTGTTCCGACAGTGCCATTATTTTGAATATTTGCAAGCAGTGTGCCGATCCAGGCAACCTAAGCATCAGCTTTGCTGCCAAGGATTATAGAGCAACTGCACTGGTGGCTGATGACTAAAAAGGTGCAGTATTCCCCACTTTCTGTATTGGGAGGAATTCCAGTCCATTCTGGGTACCCTAACACCAGCTGCCTTCTGGGCAGCCATGAACTGGTCACAACACTAGGCACCCTGTTCCCAGTCACCTTTTGTGACAGTAGAAATGTTTTTTTCTGAGACTAGACATCCAGCACCCATCCATCTTTTGGGACAGCGGGAACTTTTTTTTTTTTTTTTTAAATTGGGAATGGAACCCTGCTCTCAGTTACCTTTTGAGACAGCAGGAACTTGTATCTGGGTACCCTGCCCACAGCTGCTTTATGAGCCAGCTGGATCTCCCTCTGGAAGCAGATGCCTTTCTCCCAATGTGTACAAGCACAAACTTTTTCTGGGTTCAGGAGCCACACACCCAGACACTTTCTATACCAGCAGATATTTGTCTGAAATCAGGAGCCCTGCCTCCAGCTGCCTTCTGGGTAGGCAGTGACAACTACCAGGACTGGGTGTCCTGCTCTCTGTTGCTGGCTTGACCAGAAGAAACAGCCCACGTGGCCTGCCTCTCTCTTTTGTTTTTGTTTCTTTGGTTTAAAATTATTCTTCTAACTTACTTGTTTATTTCATTCCTTTCATTTTTTTCTCTTTTCATTCCCTGGCACTCTTTATGCAGATATTTTCCTGGTTCCCTTCCTTTTTTTCTTTCTTTTCCTCAATTTGCTCTCCCATCTCATTTTTCTTTTTTCATTTTCTCAATTACTCATTTTCTCTGGCACTTTTCTCTTATTCTCCTCTCTCAGATTTTTTTTCTCTTTGTTCTTCTTTTGACTGTTGATCATTTAAAAAAATTTTCATTTAATTTATTGCTTTTTCTTTTTTGTGTGCTTTCTGCTGTTTGTTTACATTTTTTTTTTTTTTTTTTTTAATGTTCTATTGAGTGGGAGATAGCAATGGTGCCCACACAACCCAACCACATCTGCACCTGCTGCAGCCCCACCCATTGGTTGAGGGCCATCATCTGTTTCTGTACCAACTGGTGAATGATAGACAGCAGCCAACACCAGCACAATTTGCCATCAACTGGTCTACATGAATAACTAACAGATATCTGTGCACACATTCTCATCCTCTATCACACACACTAGGAGACTGGTGGTGAGTGCATACATACTGCCAAACTACTGTACACAGTAACAAAGCAGTCTTGCTCATTTGGTTATATCAAAACAAAATAGAGCAAACAGACAAACAAAAACTTGGTGAATCACACCAACATGCAATCACAAATTAAATATAAATACAATGATATCATAATGTCTTGGAGAGAACTGACTATCCCAGTCACATACAGAAGCAAGATAAACTAGTATGAACAAGAGCTCATGATACAGAGTCAGAAAACCTACCTGAGGAAAAAGTGGCATTGGAGCTAACTGAAAAGGAATTGAAAAGAATTATATTTAGGTACCTTCAACAGATTGAGAGACAGATCAAGGAAATCACTGACAAAACTAAGAAAAACACAGACAAAACTCTACAACAATTGAGGAAAACAATACAACAAAGGGACAAAATAAGTGAAAACTTATAAATCATGCCAAACAGCAAATAGAAATACAATGGCTTAATAGTATTTCAGAAATAGATAATATACTGAAAGGACAAAGGAGTAGAATTCAATTAATGGAAGACAGAAGTAGTGAGATGGAAGACAAATCTTTCAATATTATGTCATTAGGGGATCAGTAAGAAAAAAGATCAAAACAAAATGAAGAAAGCCTAAGATTTATATGGGACACCATTAAGAGGAATAACTTATGTGTAAGTGGAATGCCAGAACAGGAAGAGACAAATAAAACCACAGAGAAAATTGTTGAGTATTTATTGAAAGAGAACTTCCATAATATGATGACAGATGAGAAGATATCCATTCAAGAGGTTCAACACCCCAAAGAGGACAGACCCCAAAAGAAAATCACCAACACATATCATAACCAAACTTACCAAAAACACAGACAAAGAAAGAATCCTGAAAGCAGCAGAGGAAAAACAAAAGGCTACCTATTAAACCCAAAAAATCTCACTGCCGTGAGGTTGGATCCAACTTATAGCAACCCCTCCTTGGGTTTCTGAGGTGACATCACTACAGAAGTAGGTAGTCCAGTCTTCCTTCAAAGGAGTGGCTGGTGGTTTTGAACTGCCAGTCTTCTGGTTACCAGTCAAGTGCCTTACTGAGCTTTGATTTCTTGGCAGAAACGATGCAGGAGAGAAGAAAATGGAATGACATATATAAAATCCTGTAAGAAAAAATTGCCAACCAAGAATTACACAGCCAGCAAAATTGTCCCTCAAATATGATGGAGAAATTAGGACATTTCCAGATAAAGAGAAATTAAGGGAATTTGTTAAAACTATACCAACCTTACAAAAAAAAAGTTAAAAGAAGTCCTTCAGTCAGAGAACCAACAGAAATAGACAATAACCAACAATTAACCCATATGACGATGTAACCCAGAAACCAAGCCAGTTATAGAAGTATAAAAAGTAAAATAAGCTTACAAGACTGTAAACAGGGAACCAGAGACATCAATTGGTAAATGAGGACAATTGAAAACAAAAAAGAGGGAATAAATAGTGTAGGTATAGAACTTCCAAATGTGAGGAAGTCTAGATGATTGCAGGATAGAACAGACTGTTCTAAAGAAAAGCAACAAACCCACTGCTATTGAGTCAATTCTGACTCATAGAGACCACCATTGGATTTCCAAGGCTGTAAATATTTATGGTAGTAGGTTACCTCATCTACCTCCCACAGAGGAGCTGGAGGGCTTAAACCTCTAAACTTCTGGTTAGTCATAAAATGCCTTACATACTGCACCACCAAACATATAAGAAAATAATAAATCATAGGGTGTAACCTCAAAGAAAATTAATAAATGTCCTCAAAGTAAAAAAGAGAAACAAACATATTTAGAATATACTAAAACAGCAACAACTAAGGAAATGAGAAAAACATCATTTAAAAAAATGAACTCAGCACAGTAAATTATATGGAACAAAGAAATCAGGAAACCATGAAAAAACATATAAATAACAAAATGACAGGAATAAATTCATACATGTTGATAATGATACTGAATGTAAATGGAATAAATGCACCAATCAAGAGATAGAGAGTTGCAGACTAGAGAAAATATAACTCATCAACATACTGTCTATAAAAGATACTGACCTTAAAAATCAAAAGTTGGACAAAAATATATCAAGCAAATGGCAATCAAAAAGGAGCAGGAGTGGCAATATTAATTTCTGATAAAGTAGACTTCAAGACAAAAGCCAACAGAATAGATAAAGAAGGACATTATATAATGATTAAAGGATTAACTGAAGAAGAGGATATAATGATGATAAGTATCAACATTTGACTATGCAAAGGCATTTGATTGTGTGGATCATGACAAATTATGGGTAACATTGAGAAGAATGGAAATTCCTGAGCACTTGATTGTACTCACGAGGAATCTGTACTTTGACCAGGAGGCTGTCGTTCGAACAGAACAAGGGGAAAATACATGGTTTAAAATCAAGAAGGGAGTG
>NW_006921955.1:1651298-1685840 GCF_000298275.1 Orycteropus afer afer | reverse complement strand
TTTGGTCATGTTGTAAGAAGGGACCATTCCCTGGAGAAGGATGTCATGCTTGGTAGGGTGGAGGGTTGACGAAAGAGGGGGACGCCTTCAACGAGATGGATTGACACAGTGGCTGCGATGATGGGCTCAAGTATAGCAGGGATTGTGGGGCTGGCGAGGGATCGGGCAGTGTTTTGTTCTGCTGTGCATGGTGTCGCTATGAGTCAGAAATGACTCGACGGCACTTAACAACACCACCACCAACAACAAGTATCAACACACCCAAATTATGTAGAACAAAAAAATCCGCAAAACCATGAAAAAACACATAACAAAATGACAGGAATAAATTCATACTTGTTGATAATGATACTGAATGCAAATACAGTAAAGACCCAAAATACATAAATCTGACTTTAACAGAATTAAAAACACAAATAGATGACACCACAGTAATAGTTGTTGTTATGTGCCATAGAGTCGGCCTGACTCACAGTGACCCCGCCGTGGGTTTCCGAGGTGGTATCACTATGGAAATAGATTGCCCAACCTTCCTTCTGAGGAGTGGCTGGTGGATTTGTACGGCCAGCCTTCTGGTTAGCAGTCAAATGCCATAGGGACTATGATACCAGAGCTCTTACAGTAATAGTAGGAGACTTTAATTCATCACTTCAATGAAAGATAGAACAACTAGAAGGAAACTCAACAAAGGCACAGAAGAACTAAACAATACAATAAACCAACTTGACCTTATAGGCATATACAGAGTATTTCACTAAAAAATACCACAATATATAGTCTTTTCCAGTGCACATGTAACATTCTCCAGAATATACCATACGTTAAGCCACGAAGCAAGCCTCAATAAATGTAAAAACACTGAAATACTGCAAAGTATCTTCTCAGAAAACAATACTTTAAAATTAGTAATGAACAACAGGAAGATGAAGGGAAAAAAGCAAACACATGTAAACTGAGCAATACCCTCCTTGAAAATGACTGGGTAATAGAGGAAACAAAAAATGAAATAAAAAATTCCTTGAATCAAAACAGAAAGAAGACACAACATATCAAAATTTTAAGGAGACAGAGAAAGCAGTGATCAGAGGGCAATGTATTGCAATAAATGCACACACTAAAAAGAGAAGAAACATATCTCTGGTAAGATGGCGGAACAGGCAGAAAGACTGCATACACCCATTTCAACAAAGAAAAGAGGAACCAATTAACACAGATACAGAACACACCCTGGAGCCCTGAGCTCTGAAGGGAAGGGTATAGAAGTGGACTAAACTCCAGCTAGCAGAAGAATTTGCATGAAAACACCAAAAAAGGAGACATATGGAGCTGCAGTCTGGTAGCGATCCTGACAGCACAGACAACTTGAATATTGCTGAGTGGTGTTAGGAAATAAAAATTGATCTAAACATCAACGCTGCTAGCTAAGGACTTCACAGAGGACTGCTCTGTTGACTGGTGAATAAAAGGGGAAACACAGAAGAGGAAGGTGGCCTGAGCTGTGGACTTGTGCCTGTCTGGAGGGCATAGCCATTTTGAATATTTAAAAGTGTATTGACCATTTTGGATATTTAAAGCAACAGCATTCTCCCAGAATCCAGGGACTTAAGAATAGGCTCCACTTGCTAGGAACCACAAGGACATTCCCGAAGCCAAGGACTGGAAAGGTGCAATATTCCCCTTGTTACTCTTATACCCCACATCCTCTTGGTGAACAGAGGTCAGCCATCCCTGACTCCCACCCACTTTCTGGGCCAGCAAGAATTCCATCCCAATCTGTGCTCAGAAGGAGACTGGGTGCTCTGTTCCCGCCCCACTCCAATTTTTTTCCTTTTTGGTCTGTTTTAAAATTATTATTATTATTACTATTTTTGTTCTTTTTATAATTATTCTTTATTCTTCCCTTCCCAGGTTCTAGTCATCAGTTTTATCTCTCTTCCCTGTTCCTGGTTCCAATATTTTTCTTTCTCATGGTTAACCTCGTTCCTTGTTTTATTTTTGCACTTTTTCCAATTTTTTTTCTTCATTATTCTCCTACTCGACCTTTTTTCTCTTATTGCCCTCTCCTCACATGCTATGGCTTTTTTGTTGTTGTTGTTGTTTCCTGTTTTCTTTTTTTGGTTATTGTTCCTGTGTGATTACACAATGTGTTTTTTGTCCACTTGCTTTTACTTTTTTTGATATTCAATTGTTATTTTTGTCTAACTGAGTGGGAGACAGCAACAGTGCCCATATGACACAAATACCCCCACACCTCCTGCAGCTTCACTTACTGAGTGAGAGCCACCAATTCCTACTCCACCAACTGGCCAATGATAAACAACCACCAAGAACAGCCTGACTCACTCTTAGCTGCTCTTCACAAACAATTAACAGAGATCTAAATACAACAAGATCACAATGTCTTAGAGACAGAAGACCATCACAGCCCACAGAAAAGAAACAAGGGAGCAGGATACAGACCCAGAACACATCCCTGAGGAAGAAGCATCATTGGAACTCATTGATAAGGAATTCAAAAGAATTATATTTAGGAATCTTCAAAGAATTGAGAGATAGATCAAGGAAAACACTCACAAAATTAAGGAAAACACAGAGAAAACCTGAGTTTTGGAAGAAAATACAAGAACAAAATGACAAAATAAATGAAAAATTAAAAATGATTCAAAATCTACAGATAGAAATCCAGAAGATTAATATTAAATTTTCAGAAATAGATAACACATTGAAAGGTCAAAGAAGTAGCATCGAAACAATGGAAGAGAATTAATGAGATTAAAGACAAATACCTGAACACTTCCTTGGAAAGAGATCAATCAGAACAAAAATCAAAACAGAACGAAGAAAGCCTAAGGTTCATGTGGGATACCATCAAAAGGAATAACGTATGTGTCACTGGAATTCCAGAACAGGAAGAGAAAAATAAAACCACTGAGAAAATTTTCCAAGATTTTTTGGAAGAGAACTTCCCTGATATAAACAAAGATGAGAATATATCCATTCAAGAAGTCCAATGAACACCAAACAGGATAGACCCCCCAAAAAATCACCAAGACATATCATCATCAAACTCATCAAAACCAAAGACAAAGAAAGAATTCTGAAAGCAGCATGGGAAAAACAAAAAATTATTTACAAAGGACAACCAGTAAGAATAAGCTCTGATATCTCAGCAGAAACCATGAAAGCAAGAAGGCAATGGGATGGTATATATAAAACTGGAAGAGAAAAATTTCCAATCAAGAAGTATGTATCTGGCAAAACTATTCCTCAAATATGATGGTGAAATTAGGAGATTTCCAGATAAGCAGAAATGAAGGAAATTTGTTATAACCAGACCAACTTTACAAGAGATACTAAACGGAGTCCTTTGAACAGAGAACCAATAATAGCAAACAACAACCGACCATTAATACACAAGATGACATAACCCAGAAACCAACACAGCTATGGAAGTATCCAAGGGAAAATAAGCTTACAAGATTGTAAACAGGGAACCAAAGACATCAATTGATAAATGAGGACAACTACATACCAAAAAGACAGAAAAAAATAGTGTAGTTACAGAACTTCTAAATGGTGAGAAAGTCAAGAGAGCTGCAAGATAGAATGGACTGTTCTAAACACAGGGAAAAAATTATAAATCACAGGATAACTTCAAAGAAAAATGACATACCTTCATATCACAATAAAAAAGAGGACAAGCACAAATATTTAGCAAATACTAAAACAATAGCAACTAAGGAAATGATAACACGATTCATAAACGTAATGAGCTCAGCACAGAAAATTATATGGAACAAAGAAACAGGAACACCATGAAAAAACACATAAAAAAATGACAGCAACCAATTCATAGCTGTTGATAACTACACTAAATGTTAATATATTAAATGTACCATTCAAAAGATGAACAGTTGCAGAGTGGGTAAGAAAACAAAACCCACCAATATGCTGTCTACAAGAGACACACCATAGACACAAAGACAGAAATGGACTAAAAATAAAACCTTGGAAAAAGATATATCAAACAAATGTCAGCCAAAAATGAGCTGGAGTGGCAATATTAATTTTTGATTAAATGGAATGGCATTATATGATGATTAAAGGATCAATTGAACATGAAGATATAACCATAAAAATATTTATGGACCCAATTAAAGAGCCCCAAAACACATAAATTCAGACTTGAAAACAGTTCAAAAGGCAAATACATAACTCCCCAGTCATAATGGGAGACTTTAATACACCACTTTCAATCAAAGATAGAATAACTGCAAAGAAACTCAACAAAGACACAGGAGAGCTAAACAATACAATTCACCAACTTGACCTTATAGACATCTACAGAGTACTTCACCCAACAACAGCACAATATATATTCTTTTCCAGTGCACATGGAACATTCTCCAGGATAGACCACATGTTAGGCCATAAAGCAAGACTTAACAAATTTAAAAGCATTGAAATACTGCAAAGCATCTTCTCAGATAACAATGCTATCAAATTAGAAATCAACAATAGGAAGATCAATGGAAAAAAGAGTAAACACATAGAAACTTAACAACACCCTCCTTAAGAAAGACTGGGTAAGAGAAGAAATACAAAAATGAAATTCAATAATTCATTGACTCAAACAAGAATGAAAAAACAACATACCAAAATCTTTGGGACACAGCAAAAGCAGTGATCAGAGGCCAATTTTAGCAATAAAGGCACACATCAAAAAAGAAGAAAGAGCCAAAATCCATATATTAAACCAGTATCTCCAACTATTAGAAAAACAACAGCAAGAAAAGCCTGAGTCAACAAAATAAAGGAAATAATAAAGATTGGAGCAGAAATCAAAGAAACAGAACATAGAAAGACAATAGAAAAAAATCAACAAGACTAGAAATTGGGTTTTTGAAAAGATTAATAAAATTGACAAACCACTGGCAAATTTAACAAAAGAAAAGGAGAGAATAGAAATAACATAAATAAGAAATGAAATGTGAGATATCATAACAGAACAAACTGAAATAAAAAGGGTAATACCAGAATACTATGAAGAATTGCACTCCACCAAATTTGAAAACCTGCAAGAAATGAACAGATTTCTAGAAACACAACAATTACCTAAACTAACATATATTGAGGAAAAGTTGAACAGATGCATAACAAAAGAAGGAATTGAACAGGTCATAAACAAATTACCAACAAATAAAAGTCCTGGCCCAGATGTTTCACTGGAGAAGTCTACCAAACATTCAGAGAAAAACTGACACCAATTCTACTCAAACCATTCTAAAACAAAATAAAGGATAGAACTCTCCCTAATTCAGTTTAGGAAGCAAGCATAACCTTGACACCAAAACCAGGCAAAGACATCACTCAAAAGGAAAACTACAGACCAGTATCTCTCATGAATATAGATGCAAAAAATATTTAACAAAATCTTAGTCTATAGACTAAAAAACATAAGAAAATAATTTATTATGACCAAGTGGGGTTCATAAGAGGTACAGAAGGATGGTTCAACATTAGAAAAACAATCAATGCCATCCACCACACACACAAAAAAAAGTAAAAGAACTACATGATCATATCAATAGATGCAGAAAAGGTATATGATAAAATCCAGCACTCATTCCTGATCAAAACTATCAGCAAAATAGGAATAGAAGGGATATTCCTAAACATAATAAAGGGCATCTATGCAAAACAAATACCCAACATTATTCTCAATGGAGAGAAACTGAAACCATTCCCCTTGTGAACAGGAACCAGACAAGGATGCACTCTATCACCACTTCTATTCAACACTGTATTGGAAGTCCTAGGCAGGGCCATAAGGCAAGAAAGGGAAATTAAACGCATCCAAATTGGTAAGGAATAAGTCAAACCACCCCTATTTTCTGATGATATGATCCTATACCTAGAAAATCCAAGAGAATCAGTCAAAAATCTACTGGAACTAATTGAGAAATTTAGCATCATGGCAAGATACAAGATAAACATCCAAATATCACTTGGATTCCTCTACATCAGCAAAGAGATTACTGAAAAAGAGATAAGGAAAACATTACCATTTCCAATAGCTATCAAAAAAGTAAAATACTTGGCAATAAATCTTACCAGGGACACAAAAGACCTGTACAAAGAAAACTATAAAAAACTACTTCAAGAAAGCATAAGAGATCTACATAAATGGGAGAACATACCATTCTTGTGGACAGGAAGATTGAACATTGTGAAAATACCAATTCTACCCAAAGCAATCTATATATTGAATGCAGTCCCAATCCAGATCCCATCACCATTCTTTAAGGATACGGAAAAACCAATCACTAACTTCATATGGAAAGGAAAGAGACCTCAGATAAGCAAAGCACTATTGAAGAAGAAGAACAAAGTAGGGGATCCCACACTGCCAGATCTCAAAACCCACTATATAGCCACAATAGTCAAAACTGCCTGGTATTGGTATAATGGCAGACATAGACCAATGGAATAGAATTGAGAACCCAGAAATAGATCCATTGATCTATGGTCAGCTGATCTTTGAAAAAGGGATGAAATCCATTAAATGGGGAAGAGAATGTTTGTTTACTAAATGATGCTGGTAAAACTGGATATCCAATTGCAGAAGGGGAGCTCTGGTAGCATAGTGCCTAAGGCACTTGAATGCTAACCAGAAGGCTGGCGGTTCAAACCCACCAGCCACTCCTTGGAAGGAAGATGGGGCAATCTACTTCCATAGTGATACTGCCTCAGAAACCCAAGGAGGGGTCGCTATGAGTCTGGTCCGACTTGACGGCATATAACAACAACAACAACAACAACAATTGCAGGAAATAAAACAAGATCTGTACCTCATACCCTACAAAAAACTACCTCCAGATGGATCAAAGACTTAAATGTGAAACCTAAATCTATAAAGTTCCTCAAAGAAAAACTAGGGACAAATTTATGGAGCCTAATATATGGCATAAATAGACTATCAAGCATAACCCAAAATGCACAAACAGCAGAAGAGAAACTAGATGAATGGGACCTTCTAAAAATTAAATTCTTATGTGCTTCCAAAGACTTCTCCAAAAGACTCAAAAGAGAACCTACAGATTGGGAAAAAATATTCACACACACACATCTGACAAGGGACTTATCTCTAGGATATATAGTAAACTCCAACATCTCAACAACAAAAAGACAAATAATCAATTTTAAATTGGGCAGAAGACATGAATAGACACTTCACCAAAGAAGATAATCAGTTGGCCAACAAACATATGAAGAAATGGTCACGATCATTAGCTATTAGAGAGATGCAAATCAAAACAATGAGATACCCTCTTGCCCCAGCTCTAGTAGCAAAGTTCAACAAGACAGAAAATAACAAATACTGGCGAGGATGAAGATATACTGGGACTCACATACATTGCTGGTGGAACTGTAAAATGGTACAACCACTGTGGAAAGCAGTATGGTGATTCCTTAAAAAGTTGGAATTAGAAATACCATTTGACTTAGCCATTCCATTAGTAGGTATATGTCCAAAAGAAGTGAGAGCCAGGACAAGAACTGACATATGCACACCCATGTTCACTGCAGCATTATTTACAATAGCCAAAGATGGAAACCACCTAGGTGTCCATCAACTGAAGAACGAATAACCAAACTTTGGTACATACACACAATGGAATTATATGCAACCCTAAAGAATAACGTATAATCTGCGAAACACCACATAGCATGCTTGAAGCTGGAGGACATTATGCTGAGCGAAATAAGTCAATCACAAATGGACAAATTTTGTATTAGTCTATTATTGTAAAAAGTCAAGGAAAGGTTTATATATGGAAGGAAATTTTCTTTGGTTATGAGGGGTGGGAGGGGAGGAGAGGGAACACTGTAAAATAGGTAGAGACAAGTATTGATTTGGGTGAAGGGAAGGGCAACGTCCAAATCTGAGTGAGCAACTGGTAGCACTGAGGAAGAGGAAGACATAGAAAGGTACATGGGAGGTACAGTCAACAAAGATGAATGCTTCTGCACATACAGTATAGCATTGTCAGTGAAGGGAAATATGGCTATAGGGGTGGATAGATGGGTGGAGAGACTGAACCACAGACACATGGGTGGACAGACAGGTATATCTATGCAGGGGAGAATGTGGCCAAGACCATGTATAGGGTTGGCAGACAATGGTTCTACAAGTGGATTTGTGTGTTCTGTAAGAATTCCCAGGTGTATATTAGAGCTGACAAGGGACAAGGTTGTAGTCACTTCTTGGCCACTGCCAGCTACCCAGAGGGAGTGAGTAGTTGAATCTGTGGGCTCAGGACCTTAGTTGCAGGGGGCATCAAGCTCAATTGGCATAACACATTACATAAAACATTGCTCCACCTCCTAATTTGGTGAGTAGCAACTGGGATCTTAAAAGCTTGCAAGCAGCCATCTAGATTCAACGATAGGTCTGTCCTCATCCAGGGCAAAGAAGAATGAAGAAAACAAAAAATTCAAAGAAATAACTAGTCCAAGTGACTGGTAAACCACCTAGTCCTCAACCTATACAACTATGAGACCAGAAGAATGAAATGGTGGCCAGCTAGCACTGTCAACCACTTGGAGGGGAATCTATGTAGGAGATTCTGGGTAAAGTGGGATAACAATATGGAACAAAACTCAAAATCATTTGGAAAAAAAAAAAGGACTAGTTTTGCTGGTCAGATAGAGTCTGATGGAACCACTGAGACTATGGCCCTAGCTGTCCTTTGGGTCTGGAATTGAACCCACACCTGTGGCTTCCAGCCAAAAAAAAGACAGGCATATTGAGGTGAACATTTACATTAGACAGATACACTCCTTGGAGTGAACAATCATGGGAGAAGAGAAGTGCTGTGTATGTACAGGGACACAGCTCAGGGGTCAGAAGTGCATGGAGGGAAGGACACAGGGAAGAGGTAACTATGGGGAAGAAGTGGGAGGGGAGCTGTTACATTGTGGGAAACTGCCGTAAATGTCATGAGACAAAGTGTATGTGAACTGCTGTATGGAAAGTGAATTTGCTCTGTACTTTCACCCAAATCACAATAAAAAAACCCCAAAAAAACAAAAACTGCCTATATTCACCAGAAGAAAATAAATAATAAATACTTGACTAGAAAGATATGAAACAGAAAAACAAAAGAAAAAATTAATGAGACTAGAAGCTGGTTCTGTGAGATTAATAAAACCCAGAAACCACTGGCAAACTCAACAAAGGGAAAGAAGGAGAAGATGCAAATAACATGAATAAGAAAGGTAATGGGTGAGGTCACAACAGAATGAACTGAAAAAAAAAAAAAAAAAAAAGGATAATACCAGTATATAATGAAGAGTTATATTCCAAGAAATTTGAAAAGGTAGAAGTAATGGCAGATTTACAGAAACACACTACTTACTTAAACTAACAAAGTCTTAGGTAGAAAATTTGAACAGCTGTTGTGGTTAGGTGCCTTCTAGTCATCTCTGTCTCATAGTGACCTTGTGTACAGCAGAAGAAAACACTGTCCAGTCCTGTGCCAGCCCGATGATCTTTGCTATACCTGAGCCCATCATTGGAGCCACTGTGTTAATCCACCTCATTAAGGGCCTTCTCCTTTTTCATTGTCTCTCCACTTTGCTGAGCATGATATCCTTCTCCAGGGAATGGTTCCTTCTTACAACATGTCCAAAGTAGGTGAGACAAAGTCTGGCCATTCTTGTTTCCAAGGAGCATTCCAGCTGTACTTCTTCCAGGACAGATTTGTTAGTTATTTTAGCAGTCCATGGTACTCTCAGCATTCTTTGCCATACCACAACTCAAAAGCATTGACTCTTCTTTGGTCTTTTTCATTGTCCAACTCTCACATGTATATGAGGCAACTGAAAATCCTATTCCTTGTGTCAAGCACACCTTAGTCTTCAAGGAAGCATCTTTGATCTTCAGCACTTGAAAGAGGTCCTTTGCAGCAGATTTGCTCAAGGCTATACGATGTCTGACATCTTAACTGCTGCTTCCATAGGTGTTGATTGTAGAACCAAGTAAAATGAAGTCTTTGACAACTTCAATCTTTTCTCTATTCATCATGATGCTGCTTATGGTCCCGTTGTGAGGATTTTTGTTTTTTATATTGAGGTGTAATCCATACTACAGACTGAAGTCTTCAATCTTTATCAGTGTTTCAAGTCATCTTCACTTTTGGTGAGCAAAGTTGTGTTGTTTGCATAACGCAGATGGTTAATGACTCTTCCTCCAATCCTCATGGCACGTTCTTCTTCATATAGTCCAACTTTTTGGATTATTTGCTCAGCGTGCAGATAGAATGAGTATGGTGAAAGGATATAACCCTGACACACTCCCTTCTTGATTTTAAACCATGCAGTGTTCCCTTGTTCTGTTTGAATGACAGCCTCCTGGTCTATGTACAAGTTCCTCATGAGCAAAATTAAGTGTTTTGGAATTCCCATTCTTCTCAATGTTATCCATAATTTGTTATGATCCACACAACTGAATGCCTTTGTATAGTTAATAAAACACAAGTAAACATGTGTCTGGTATTCTTTGTTTTGAGCCAAGATCCATCTCACATCAGCAATGATATCCCTTGTTCCACGTCCTCTTCTGAATCCAGCTTGGATTTCTGGAAGTTCTCTGTCAATAATATACTGCTGTAACCATTTTTGAATTTTCTTCAGTAAGATTTTACTTGTGTGCAATATTAATGATATTGTTCAATAATTTCCATGTTTTGTGGGATTACCTTTCTTTGGAATGGGTACAAATACGGATCTTTTCCAGTCAGTTGCCCAGGTAGTTGTCTTCCAAATCTCTTGGCATAGTCGAGTGAGTGCCTCAAGTGTGGCATCTGTTTGTTGAAACATCTCAGTGGGTATCATTTCAATTCCTGGAGCCTTGTTTTTCACCAATTCCCTTAGTGCAGCTTCAACTTCCTCCTTCCATACCATTGGATCTTCTTCTTATTCTTCTTCTTTTTTTTTTTCTTTATTGTGCTTTAGGTGCAAGTTTACAGAGCAGTTTGTTTTACATTCAACATTACATGTATATTTAGTTTCACTCCCCATTTACCATCCCCAACCCTAACCCAGTCTCCTCCACCCTCTGCCCAGTAATGCCCCCTCCCCTCTGGTTCCCCGTGGTAGATTGTTATAAGGGATGCATTTCCATGGAGTATGTGGGTGTGTCACCTTCAGTTGAGTGGTCTGTGTGTACATTTTCTTTACTGTTGGTTTGAGAGCCAGCCCCTTGGAGTTTTATTCCAGGCCCAGAATGTATTCCAGGCCCATAGTATTGGGGGTCTCACCAGACTCCATTTGACTAGTAATTCTGGTGATTATTGAGTTTTTGGATTTTATTCCATGTTTTTCCTCCAGGATCTCCAGATTTGATCCTTTCCTGAGTAGTTGGCATTGGTAGCTGGGCACCATCTAGTTCTTCTGGTCTTGAGGGCCATCGTGTCCATCGATTCTTGATTATATGCGACCTCATGAAATGCATGAACATCGACCAATTATTTTTGGTACAGTGACTCTGTGGATTCCTTCCATCGTCTTTGATGTTTCCTGCATCATTCAATATTTTTCCCATAGAATGTTTCAATATTGCAACTTGAGGCTTAAATTTCCTATTCAGGTCATTCAGCTTGAGAAATCCAAGCATGTTCTTCCTTTTGGCTTTCCAACTCCATGTCTTTGCACATTTCATTATAATAATTGACTTTGCGTTCTCAAGCTGCTCTTTGAAACCTTTTGTTTAGCTCTTTTATCTTGTCATTTCTTCCATTTGCTTCAGCTACGCTTCATTCAAGAGCAAGTTTCAGAGTCTCTTCTGACATCCATTTTGATCTTTTCTTCCTTACCTGTCTTTTTAATGACCTTTTGCTTCCTTCATGGATGATGTTCTTGACATCATCCCACAATTCCCTTGTTTTTTGATCACTGGTGTCCAATGCATTAAATCTATTCTTTAAAAGGTCTTTAAACCCAGAAGGGATATAGTCAAGGTCATATTTTGGCTCTTGTGGACTTGTTTTAATTGTCTTCAACTTCAACTTGAATTTGTATATGAGCAGCTGATGGTCAGTTCCACAATCAGTTCCTGGCCTTGTTTTGGCTGAAGAAACTGAACTTCTTTTTCCACAGATGTAGTCAGTCTGATTCCAGTGTACTCCATCTGATGAAGTCCACGTGTAAAGCCACCATTTGTGTTGTTTAAAAAAGGTATTTGCATTGAATAAGTCATTGGTCTTGCAAAATTCTATCATGTGATCTCCAGCATCATTTCTATCTCCAAGACTAAATTTTCCAACTATTGGTGATTCTTCTTTGTTTCCAACTTTTGAATTCCAGTCACCAGCGATAATCAGCACATCTTGATTGCATGTTTGCTCAATTTCAGACTGCAGAAGTTGGTAAAAATCTTCAATTTCCTTATCTTTGGCTTTGGTGGTTGGTGTGTAAATTTGAATAATAATAGTATTAACTGGTCTTCCTCATAGGCATATGGCTATTATCCTATCACTGACAGCACTGTAACTCAGAATAAATCTTGATACATTCTTTATGATGATGAATGCCACACCATTCCTCTTTGTCACTCCTGGCATAGTAGATCATATGGTTTTCTGATTCAAAGGGGCCAAAACCAGTCCATTTCAGCTCACTAATGCCTAGGATACCAATCTTTATGTGTTCCATTTCATTTTTGACAACTTCTAATTTTCTTAGATTCATACTTCATACATTCTATGTTCTGGTTATCAATGGATGTTTACAGGTTACTTCTCATATTGAATCATGCCACTTCAGCAAATGGAGGTCCCAAAAGTTGTATTTCATCCATATCATTAATGTAGGCTCTACTCTGATGAGACAGTTCTTTCCCGCTCATATTTAGAGTGCTTTCTGTCCTGAGGGGCTCATCTTCTGGCACTGTATCAGACAATGTTTCAGGGCTATTCATAAAACTTTCTAGTAATATATCAGACAGTGTTTCATTGGAGTTCTGGTGGCACAGTGGTTAAAGCATTTGTCTGCTATCCAAAAGGTTCTGTGATCCAAATTCACCAGACACTTTGCCCATGGGCAATAGTACTCATAAGGTTTTCACTGGCCATTTCTTTGAGAAGTGTATGGCCTTTTCGTTTTTCTGAGTCTCTCTCAGTCTGGAAGCTCCACCGAAACTGGTCTACCATGGGTACCCCTGCTGACACACTCTCCAGCCTCACAGCAACATGCAAGCCACCACAGTATGACAGACAGACAAGGTCGTCTCCCTTACCTGTTCAAATGCTCCATTCGCTTCCTGGGCTACCCCCTACCTGTTCCTGCCAGCCCTGTCTGCCGCTGCTCCCTGCCACCTGGGGGCTGTCCTCTGCCCCACCTTACCTGTTCCAGCCACTGGCCCTGTCTGCCAATGCTGCCTGCCACTTGAGGGCAGTTCCACACCCTGCCTTACCTGTTCCTTTACACAACATACAATGGACTGAAGATGGATTACCTGTTCTGTTTGAACAGACCCATAACAAAAGAAGAAATTAAACAGGTCATTAAAAAAAAAAAAAAAAACTTCCAACTAAAAAAAGTCTTGGCCCAGATGACTTCAGTGGAGAATTCTACCAAACATTCAGAGAAATCCAACCAAGACAACACACTGCCATTGCACTGATTCCAACTTATAGCAAGCACAAAGCAAAGAGTAGAACAGCCCCATAGGCTTTCCAAGGCTAAAAATCTTTATGGAAGTAGAGTGCCTCATCTTTGCCCCATGGGCAAAGTGTCTGCTGGATTTGGATCACAGAACCTTTTGGATAGCGGCCAAATGCTTTAACCATTGTGCCACCAGAACTCCAAATTCAGGAAAAACCTGATGCCAATACTACTCAAATTATTCTAGAGCACAGGAAAGAATGGAATCCTCCCAAATTCATTTTATGAAGTAAGCACAACCCTGATACCAAAATTAGGCAAAGACATCACTAGAAAGGAAAATTACAGACCAGTATCCCTCATGAATACAGACGCAAAAACCTTCAAAAAAATCCTAGCCCACTGGGGACCAGGTTTTCTGGTCCAATAGAGCCTGGTGAAACCACTGAGACTATGGCCCCTAGCTGCCCTTCAGGTCTGGAATTGAACCCACACCTGTGGTTTCCAGCCAAACAAAGTACAGGCATGTGAGTTAAACATTTACCTCAAGTAGACACACGTCTTGGAGAGAACAATCATGGGAGAAGGAAGGGCTGCTTATGCACAGGGAGACAGCTCAGGGGGCAGTAGAGTATGGAGGGATGGACACTGGGAAGAGGTAACTATGGCAAGGAAGTGGGAGAGGAGCTGTTGCATTGTGGTAAACTGTGGTCAATGACATGAGACAAAGTATATGTGAACTGCTGTATGGAAAGTGAATTTTCTCTGTAAATCTTCACCCAAATCACAATTAAAAAAAAAAAAGAAAAAAGAGAGAGAGAGAAAAAATATATTAAAAAAAATCCTAGCCCACAGACTCCAATAACATGTCAAAAACAAAACAAGACATCCTAACCAAATGGGATTCATATCAGGTATGCAAGCATGGTTCAACATTAGAAAAAAAATCAATGTAATGTTGGTGGTAGTGGTGGTGCTGTCGAGTCATCTCTGACTCATAGAGACCCCATGCACAGCAGAATGAAACACTGCCCACTTCCATTACATCTCCATGATCTCTGCTATACTTGAGCCCATCGCCACAGCCACTGTGTCAATCCATTTCATTGAGGGCCTTCCCCTCTTTCATCAACCCTCCACCTTACCAAGCGTGACATCCTTCTCTAGTGAATGGTCCTTTCTGACAACATGACCAAAGTACCAAAGTAGGTGAGACAAAGTCTGGCCATTCTCGCTTCCAAGGAGCATTCCGGCTGTACTTCCTCCAGGACAGATTTGTTAGTTCTTTTAGCAGTCCATGGTACTTTCAGCATTCTTCGCCAGCACCACATCTCAAAAGCATCAATTCTTCTTTGGTCTTCTTTATTCATTGTCCAGCTCGCACAATGCATATGATGTGATTGAAAATATCATGGCTTGTGTCAGGCAATGTAATATATAAGGAAAATAAAGAAAGAGAACCACATGGTCATATCAATTGCTGCAGAGAAGGAATTTGATAAAATCCAACAGTGATTACTGATAAGAATTCTCCAAAAAAAAAAAAAAAAAAAAGGAACAGTAGGGAAATTCCCGAACATAATAAAGGCCATATATGCAAAACCAACAGCTAACATTATTCCCACTGGAGATATATTGAAAGCATTCCCCTTGTGAGTGAGAATCAAATAAACTTGCTCTCTATCATCACTTCTATTCTACATTGTATTGGAAGTCCTAGCTAGGGCAAGAAGGGAAATAAAAGGCATCCAGGTTGGTAAAAAGAAGGACAACTATCGCTATTTACAGATGATATGATCCTATACATAGAAAATTCCACAGACTCAACAAGACTACTACTGGAAATAATTGAAAGATTCAGCACAGTCTCAGGATAAAAGATCAACATACAAAATCAGTTGTGTTACTCAACACCAACAAAAAGATCTTTGAAAAGGAAATAAAGAAAACAATGTCTTTTATAGTAGTTACCAAAACATAAAATACTTGGGGATAAATCTTACTAGGAACACATAAGATCTGTATAAAAAAACCATAAAACACCTCTACAAGAAATTCTAAGAGATCTACATAAATGGAAGAACATATGTTCATGGATAGGAAGATCGAACATTGTGAAAATGTCAATAGTACCCAAAGTAATCTATACATTCAATGCAGTCCCAATCTAGATCCCATCAACATTCTTTAAGGATATGGAAAAATGAGTAACTAATTTTATATGGAAAGAAAGAGACCTCAGATAAGCAAAACACTAATGAAGAAAAAGAACAAAGTAGAAAGTCTCACATTTCCTGATCTCAAAACCACTATAGTCAAAATAGCCTGGTATTGGTATAACAAAAGACACATAGCTCAGTGGAATAGAATGGAGAACGCAGAAACAGATCCATCCACCAATGGACAGTTGATCATTGACAAAGGGCTAAAATCCATTAAATGAGGAAGAGACGATCTCTTTAACAAATGGTGCTGGCAAACTAGATTTCCATTTTCAGAAAAATGAAACAAGATCCATACTTTACACAATATACAATGAACTGAAGATGGATTAAAGACTTAAATGTAAAACCTAAAATTATAAAGTTCATTAAAGAAAAAATAGGAGCAAACTTAGGGGCCCTAACATATGGCATTAATAGACTATAAAATACAACTGAAAATGTACAAACAGCAGAATATTAACTAGTTGACTGGGATCTTCTAAAAATTAAATTCTTAAGTGCATCACAAGACTTCTCCAAAGAGTAAAAAGAGAACCTACAGACTAGGAAAAAATATTTGCAATGACTATCTGACAAGAGATTTATCTCTAAAATTTATACAAAGCTCCAACATCTCAACATCAAAAAGATAAAGAATCCTATTCAAAAATGGGCAGAAGACATGAACAGACACTTCACAAAAGAAGATACGCAGGCAGTCAACAAACACATGAAGAAATCTTGCACTCATTAGCCATTAAAAAAGGAATAATAATAATAATAATAATAAAAACCCTCAATGCCATTGAGTAGATTCAACTTATAGCAACTTATTGGCTTTCTGAGGCAGTATCTCTAAGGAAGCAGATTGCCCAATCTTTCTTCTGAGGAGTGGTTGGTGGGTTTGAACCACTTTCTGGTTAACAGTTAAATGCCTTAGGCATTACATACACAACTATTAGAGAGATGCAAATCTAAACAACAATAGATATTATCTCACTCCACCAATAATAGAAAAGTTCAATAAGACAGAAGTAACAAATACTGGTGAAGATGTGGAGAGATTGAGACTCTCATACAATGCTGGTAGGACCATAAAATGTTACAGCCACTTTGGAAAACAGTACGGCAATTTCTTAAACAGTTGGAAACAGAAATACCATTTGATCCAGCAATCCCATTATTAGGTACGTATCCTAAAAAAGTGAAAACTAGGACACAAATGGATATATGAACACCTATATTCATTGCAACACTATAGCAAAGAGATGTAAACCACCTAAGTTCCATCAAAGGATGAAAGTATAACCAAAGTATAGCACATGCATCATTCATCATTCTTATTCAATTTGTATGCTGAGCAAATAATCCAAGAAGCTGGACTATATGAAGAAGAACGTGGCATCAGTATTGGAGGAAGACTCATTAACAACCTGCAATATATAGATAACACAACCTTGCTTGCTGAAAGTAAGGATGACTTGAAGCATTTACTGATGAAGATTAAAGACTACAGTTTGCAGTACTGATTACACTTCAATATAAAGAAAACAAAAATTCTCACAACTGAGCCAATAAACAACTTCATGATGGATGGGGAAAAGACTGAAGTTGTAAGGACTTCATATTACTTGGTTCTACAATCAACACCAATAGAAGCAGAGTACAACACACTGCATTGGGCAAATCTGCTGCCAAAAAACCTCTTTCAAGTGATGAAGGGCAACAATGTCTCCTTGAAGACAAAGGTGTGCCCAACGCAAGCCATAGTATTTTTAATCGCCTCCTATGCATGTGAATATGACAGGAGCTCTGGTAGCATAGTGCCTAAGGCACTTGACTGCTAACCAGAAGGCTGGCGGTTCAAACCCACCAGCCGCTCCTCGGAAGGAAGGTTGGGCAATCCTACTTCCGTAGTGATACTGCCTCGGAAACCCAAAGAGGGGTCGCTATGAGTCGGGGCCAACTTGATGGCAAATAACAACAACAACATGCATGTGACAGCTGGAGAGTGAATAAGGAAGAAGAGTTGATGGTTTTGAGTTATGGTGTTGGAGAAGAATGTTAAGAGTACCATGGACTGCGAAAAGGATTAACAAATCTGTCCAGGAAGAAGTGCAGCCAGAATGCTCCTTGGAAGTGAGAATGGCCAGACTTCGTCTCACCTACTTTGGTCATGTTGTTAGAAGGGACCATTCCCTGGAGAAGGATATCATGCTTGATAAAGTGGAGGGACAACGAAAAAGGGGGAGGCCCTTAACGAGATGGACTGACAGAGTGGTTGCAATGATGGGGTCAGGTATAGCAAGGATTGTGAGGCTGGCACAGGACTGGGCAGTGTTTCGTTCTGTTGTGCATAGAGTCATTATGAGTTGGAGACAACTTGATGGCACCTAACAACAATAACAGCAACAACAACAACAATAGTACATACATACAATGAAATATTATGAAACATTAAAGAATGAAGAATGTATGAAACACTGTGGGTGAACTTGAAGGAAATTATAGTGAGTGAAATAAGTCAATCACAGAAGGACAAATACTGTATGAGTCCATTATTATCCATCATTGTAAATGTATGTGTGTGGAGGCACACGGTGAGCCAGCCCTGGAACCAGCAGAAGGCGAGTGTTTGTGTGTGTAGAGGCAGGATGGTGAGCCAGCCCCAGAACACAGAAGGTCAAGTTTGTGCCCCAGCGGCAGGCAGGGTAAGCAAGCAAGGTGGGGGAGACCAGGAAATAAACAGAGGCATTTGGAATAGCTAAGGGAGACAAACTTGTCTAGCAGTTTGTTGTACTGTGGTGGCTTATGTGTTGCTGTGAGGCTGGAGGTTAGGCCACTGGTGTTTCAAATATCAGCAGGGTTACCCATGGTAAATAGGTTTCAGCGGAGCTTCTAGACTAAGACAAACTTGGAAGAAGGAAGAGGCCATCCACTGCTCAAAGAACTGGCCAGTGAAAACCTTATGAATAGCAGTGAAACACTGTCTGATATACTACTGGAAAATTTTATGAATAGCCCTGAAACATTGTGCAATATAGTGCTGGAGGATGAGCCATTCAGGTCAGAAGGCACTCAAAATATGATTGGAGAAGGGCTGCATGTTCAGAGTAGAGCCGACGTTAATGATGTGGATAGAGTAAAGCTTTTAGGACCCCCATCTGCTGATGTGGCACATCTCAGTATGCAAAGAAACAGCTGCAAACATTGATTAATAATTGGAACACGGAATGTACGAAATATGAATCTAGAAAAATTGTAAGTTGTCAAAAATGAAATGGAACATGTAAAGATCAATATTCTAGGGATTAGTGAACTGAAATGGACTGGCTTTGGCCATTTTGAATCAGACAATCATATGATCTACTATGCCGGGAATGACAAATTGAAAAAGAATGGCGTGGCATTAATCATCACAAAGAATGTATCAAGATCCATCCTGAAGTACAATGCTATTATGCAAATTTATGCACCAACCACCAAAGCCAATGATGAGGAAATTGAAGATTTTTACCAACTTCTGCAGTCTGAAATTGACCAAACATGCAATCAAGCTGTGTTAATTATCACTGGTGACTGGAATGTGAAAAGTTGGAAACAAAGAAGAATCACTGCCAGTTGGAAAATATGTCCTTGGTAATAGAAATGACCCTGGAGATCTCATGATAGGATTTTGCAAGACCAATGACTTATTCATTGCAAATACCTCTTTTCAACAACATAAATGGCAGCTATACATATGGACTTCACCAGATGGAGTACACAGGAATCAGATTGACTATATCTGCGGCAGGAGACGATGTTCTCAATATCTTCAGCCAAAACAAGGTCAGGAGCTGATTGTGGAACTGACTATTAAGTGCTCATATCCAAGTTCAACTTGAAGTTGAAGACAATTAAAACAAGTCCACCAGAGCCAAAATATGACCTTGATTATATTCCTCCTGAATTTAGAGACCATCTAAAGAATACATTTGATGCACTGAACACCAATTACCAAAAACCAGAGGAACTATGGGATGACAAGAACATTATCCGTGAAGAAAGAAAAGGTCATTAAAAAGACAGGAAAGAAAGAAAAGACCAACATGGATGTCAGAAGACACTCTGAAACTTGCCCTTGAATGGAGAGCAACCAAAGCAATTGGAAGAATTGACAGGATGAACAAGCTGAACAGAAGATTTCAAAAAGCACCTCAAGAAGACAAAGTCAACTATTATAAGGAAATGTGCAAGGAACTGGAGTTAGAAAACCAAAAGAGAACCAAGCTGAGAATAAGGAAAACTGAAGAAGAATTGATGCTTTTGAGTTATGCTGGTGAAGAATACTGAAAGTACCATGGACTGCTAAATCTGTCCTGGAAGAAGTGCATCAGGAATGTCCCTTGGGAGCAAGAATGGCCAGACTTCGTCTCATCTACTTTGGTCATATTGTCAGAAAGGACTCTTCTCTGAAGAAGGATGTCATGCTTGGTAAAGTGGAGGGTCAATGAAAGAGGGGAAGGCCCTCAACAAGATGGATTGACACAGTGGCTGCAGTCATGGGCTGAGGTATAGTAGAGATCGTGAGGCTGATACAGGACCTGGCAGTGTTTTGTTCTGTTGTACCTAAGGTCGCTATGAGTTGTAGACAACTTGACAGCACATAATAGTAACAACTACAACAAAATTATTGTAAAATGTCATGGAAAGGTTAACACATAAAGGGAAACTTTCATTTTTTGTTACTAGGGATGAGAGCAGAGTGGAGGGAAAATTGCTAGATAGGTTAAGAGACATATATTGATTTGGGTGAAGAGAAAGGCAATATACCAAAAACAAGTGATCACCACAATAACACTAAGGAAAAGGAAGACATGGAGAGGCACACAAGAGGTATAGACAACAAAGGTAAGCAGGTCTACATACACATCTGCATTATCAGTAATAACAAACATTAATCTATGGGTGGATACCTAGGTAGCAAAAACAAAATAAAACAAAATTCATTACCGTTGAGTCAATTCAATTCATAGAGACCCATCCTTGGGTTTCCAAGGTGGTAATCTCTATAGAAGTAGATTGCCCAATCTTCCTTCCAAGGAGTGGCTGGTGGGTTTGAACTGCCAGTCTCTGGTTAGCAGTCAAACACCCTAGATACTACACCATCAGAGTTCCTGATACATAGATAGACAGGCTAAATGATGAGGTATGGCTGGCAAAAGGGAACATACCCATGACTATTCATGTTTTACAGATGACATTTTGTAAAAAATATGTACAAATGCATACATCTTTTTATGTGCTATAAGAATGTCCATATATATCCTTACAATTGGACCAATAAGCAACCTCATGATAACTGTAGAAAAGATTGAAGTTGTCAAAGATTTCACATTATTTGGTTTCACAATCAATGCCAATGGAAGTAGCAGTCAAGAAATCTGACAACCTATTGCACTGGGCAAATCTGCTACAAAAGTTCTCTTTCAAGTGCTGAAGAGCAAAGATGTCTCTTTGAAGACTAAGGTGTGCCTAAGCCTAGGCATGGTATTTTCAATTACCTCTTATGCAGGTAAAAATTCGACAGTATATGAGGAGTACCACAGAAGAGTGGATGCTTTTGAGTTGTGGGTTTGGCAAAGAATATAGAAATACCATGGACTGCCAGAAGAAGAAACAAATCTGTCCTGAAGAAGTGTAGCCAGAATGCTCCTTGGAAGTGAGAATGGCCAGACTTTGTGTCACCTAACTTGGTCATGTTGTCAGAAGGGACTACTCCCTGGAGAAGGATATCATACTTGGTAAAGTGGAGGGTTAGCGAAAAAGGGGAAGGCCCTCAATGAGATAGATTGACACAGTGGCTGCAATGATGGGCTCAGGTATAGCAAGGATTGTGAGGCTGGTGCAGTACTGGGCAATGTTTCATTCTGTTGTACACAGGGTCATTATGAGTCAGAGCCAACTTGACAGCACCTAACAACAACAACAACAATGGGCAAAGATATGGTAACTTCTTAGCCACAGCCACACACCTTGAGGGAGTGAGTTGCCAGGTCCACAGGCTTTGGACCATGGTTGTGGGGAACATCAAGCTCAAATGGCATAACACTCTACACAAAAACACTGTTCTATATCCTACTTTGGTGAGTAGCTACTTCATCTTAAAAGCTTGTGAGTGGCCATCTAAGTAAGATGCAACTATTGGTCTCTCCTTATCTGGAGCAAAGAAGAATGAAGAAAATCAAAGACACATGGAAATAATTAATCCGAGGGGCTAGTGGACCACAGGAACCTCAGACTATGTGACCCTGAGACCAGAACTAGATGGTGTCTAGCTACCACTGTCAACCACTCAGGGATCAAAATAGGAGATTCTGGATAGAATGCAAGAAATGTGTGGAATAAAACTAAAAATCATAAAAAAAAAAAAGCCAGGCTTACTGGTCTGATAGAGAACTGGTGAAACCCCTAAATTTATGGTCCCTACTCACCCTTTGGGCCTGAAATTGAAGTCAGTCACATGGCTTCTAGTCAAAAAACATAAAGCCTACAAGATGAACAATTATACTTGGTGGGTGCACTCCTTCAAAAAATTAACCATGAGAGATCAGAAGAGCAGCATTTGCACAGGGAGATAGTTCAGAGGACAGGAATGCACAGGAAAGGAAGACACAAGGGAAAAGTAACCACAGGGAGAAAGTGGGGACTGCAATCAATATCATGTAAAAAAATGTATGAACATATTTTCTTTGTAAACTTTCACCCAAATCCCAAGAAGAAAAAATTGCACTTCATTGTTCATAGCAGTATTATTCATAATGGCCAAAGAGTAGAAACAACTCAAATGCCCATCAATTGATGAATGGATAAACTATGGTTTGTTAGTACAAACGGAATACTATTTGGCAATAAAAGGAAATGACATACTGGTACAGGTGAAAACCTGGAGAAATCTCAAAAAATTATGTAAAGTGAAAGGAGCCAGTGATAAAAGATCACAAATGTATGATTTCATTTAAATGCAATATCTAAAATAGGCAAATACATACAGACAAAGTAGATTAGGTGTTTCCTAGGGCTGGGGTTCAGGAGAAATGAAGAGTGAATTCTAATGGGCATGGATATCTTTTTGTGCTGATGAAATATTCTAAAATTGATTATGGTGATGAAGTTTGCATAACTATATGAATCATATGCTCTGTGAATCAGATCTCAAAGTTCTTATACTAAATATTCCCCCCCCCCCCCAGGATATACATAGTAGATTCTGGATAGAGTGAGAGAACAATGGGGAACAAAAGTCAAAATCTTTAAAAAAAAAAGGACCAGGTTTGCCAGTCTGATAGAACCTGGTGGAAGCCCTAAGACTATGGCACCTAGCTGTCCTTCAGGTCTGGAATTGAAGCCACTCCTGTGGCTTCCAGCCAAACGAAAGACAGGCATATGAGCTCAACATTTATATTAGGTAGATACACTCCTTGGATAGATCACTCATGGGAGAATAGAAGGGTTGTGTATGCACAGGAAGACATCTCAGGGGGCAGGAATGCATGGGAGGGAAGAACACAGGGAGGAAGTGGCTATGTGGAGGAAGTGGGAGGAGAGCGTTTGCATTGTGGGAGACTGCAGTCAATGTCATGAGACAAAATGTATGTGAATGGTTGTATGGAAGATGAATTTGCTCTGTAAACTTTCACTCAAATCACAGGAAAATTTTTTGTTGTTGTTGTTATATGCTGTCAAGTCAGACCCGACTCATAGTGACCCCTCCTTGGGTTTCTGAGGTGGAATCATTAAAGAAGTAGATGCCCAACCTTCCTTCCAAGGAGTAGCTGGTGGGTTTGAACCGCCAGCCTTCCAGTTAGCAGTCAAATGCCTTAGGCACTACGCTATCAGAGCTCCTACGATTTAAAAAACAAAACAAAACAAAAAAAACCCTCTAAATCCTCACTTGATTGACAGTTTGGCTGGGTATAAAATTAAAGATTAGGGACATAGTTTTTTATTTCTAAATTTGAAAGGCATTTTGTCACTATTTTCTAGTTTCCAGAATTGCTGTTGAGAAGTCTGACGCCATATTAATTCTTGAGTCCATTATTTATTTTTCCTCTGAAACTTTGAAGAATATTCAATTTCCCACCAGTATTCTTAATTTTCAAATCTATGTTCCTTGACTTTAGTCTGACTTCATCTTTTACACTGAATATTCAGTGGGTTCTGTCATATTGGAAATCTATGCCCTTCAATTCTAGCCTGGGATATATTTTTTTGAATTGGTACTTCATTATTTCACTAATTTTTTGTTTTCTCTTTCTGGAACTTCAGATTGGATACTGAACTTCCCCATTTGGTCTTTCAAGTTTATTTTTTCTCTTCTGTTTTCCATCTGCTAAAGGGGCATGTAGGTGGCATCTTTTAACCTCCTCTAACCGCATAAGAGAAAGAATCATCATCAGCAGCTCAAGGTCTGTTCTTAGGAGGCCAGACATGCCACAACCTTCCATTAATCTTGACACCAACCATCCCTTCCATGGCACCCACCACCTCTTTTCAGGGTTTGATAATTTGCTGCAGTGGGCATACAGAACTCACAGATTATGGGATTTATTAGGGAAGCAAAAGGCCACAATTCAAATCAGGAACACGCTCAGGATACAGTTCTTTGGTCAGGACAGTCTCCCCTCTGCTATGCCCTTAGACATACCTTTTTGGCGCTTGGCCTTTCAGCCTGGATTCTGCTTCTGTGGGTCAGGTAAGCCTGCCACTCTGTCTCATGCCTCTTGGTTCCACTGCTGTCATCTCTCAGCTGGGCATCTCTTTCAGGAGCGCATTTCTCTCACCTGGCAGAAAGATTCTTTTCTGCTTCTAGGAGGGCTCATTTTAAGCCTAGCAGAGTGGCAAAACTAACCAATCCCAACCTCAGAATTCTACACACCTGAGAGAGCATGAACTTCCCAGTAGATTACTTCATGCTGCTCCAACAGAAATACCCTAGGTGGATAACTTTAACAATCAGGAGTTTAAATTGCAAGGTCCCACCCAGTAATATGGTGCAAGTTACAAAGCTATGGTTAGAAAAGCCATACCATGTAACTACACCACACCATCTATCTCATTCTCTTTTGGCTCTGTTTTCCAGACTTCCTTAATTTTACCTCATAATTTGACTACTAAAGGTAGAGTTAAATAACATTAACCCAGTTTTAAAAGATATTCAAAATGTAGATAATGTTTTAATTTGATGTGTGTGTGTGTGTGTGTGTGTTGTTATTTGACTTTGTGTTGTCTCTGACTCATAGTGACCCTTTGTACAGCTGAACAAAACACTCCCCAGTCCTGTGCCAGTTCTACAATCTCTGCTATACCTGAGCCCATCATTATAGCCACTGTGATCCTTCCACTTTTTCATTGCCCTCCACTTTACCAAGCATGATATCTTTCTCCAAGGAAGGGTTTCTTCTTACAACGTGATCAAAGTAGGTGAGATGAAGTCTGGCCATTCTTGCTTGCAAGGAAGATTCTGGCTGCACTTCTTCCAGAAAAGATTTGTAAGTTCTTTTAGCAATCCATGGTACTTTCAGCATTCTTCGCCAACACTACAACTCAAAAGCATAGATTCTTCTTCAGTCTTACTTATTCATTGTCCAGCTCTCACATGCATATGAAGTGACTGAAAATACCATGGCTTGTGTCAGGTGCACCTTAGTCTTCAAGGTGGTATTTTTGCTCTTCAGCACTTAAAAGAGGTCCTTCACAGCCAATTTGCCCAGTGCTATACAACTTTTGATATCACGACTGCTGCTTCCCTTGGTGTTGATTGTGGAACCAAGTAATATGAAGTCTTTGACAACTTCAATCTTTTCTCCATTTATTGTGATTCTGCTTCTTGGTCCAGCTGTGAGGATTATTGTTTTCTTTATAGTGAAGTGTAATCCATATTGCAGACTGTAGTCTTCAATCTTCATCAGTAAGTGCTTCAAGTCATCCTCACTTTCAGCAAGCAAAGTTGCGTTGTAAGTGTATCACAGGTTGTTAATGAGTCTTCCTCCAGTCCTGATGCTACGTTCTTCACCATGTAGTCCAGGTTCTCAGATTAATTGCTCAGTGTACAGATTGAATAAGTATGGTGAAAGGATGCAACCCCAAGGCACTCCCTTTTTGATTTTAAATTATGCAGTGCTCCCTTGTTCGGTTCGAACAACAGCCTCTTGGTCTAACTACAGGTTCCTTATGAGTACAATTAAGTGTTCTGGAATTCCCATTCTTCTTAATGTTGTCCACATTAGTTACGATCCACACAATCAAATGCTTTTGCATGGTACTAAAACATAGGTAAACATCTTTTTGGCATTCTTTGCTTTCAGCTAAGATCCATCTAACATCAGCAATGATATCCCTTCTTCCACATCCTCTTCCAAATCCAGCTTGTATTTCTACAAGTTCTCTGTCTATATACTGCTGCAACCATTTTTGAATTATCTTCAGCAAGATTTTACTTGGGTGTGATATAAATGATATATTGTTCAGTAATTTCCACATTCTGTGGGATCACCTTTCTTTGGAATGGGTACAAATATGGATCTCTTCCAGTCAGTTGGCCAGGTAGCTGTCTTCCAAATCTCTTGGCATAATCGAGTGAGTGCCTCCAGCACAGCATCCATTTGTTGAAACCTCTCAATGGTCAGTCCATCAATTCCTGGAGCCTTGTTTTTTGCCACTTCCCTCAGTGCAGCTTCATATCATATATATGTACATATTTGTATCATATGTATGTACCACATCTTGTTTTTCCATTCATCTGTTGATGGGCATTTAGGTTCTTTCCACCTTTTGGCTATTGTGAATAGTGCTGCAATGAACATTGGTGCACAAGTCTCTGAGCCTCTCCTTTCAAGTTTTTTTGGATATATACCTATGAATGATATTACTAGGTCATTTGGTAGTTTTATATTTAGGTTTTTGAGGAACTGCCACAGTTTTCCACAACAGTTGTACCATTTTGCATTCCTACTAGAAATGGGTAAGGTACCATTTTGCATTCCTACTAGAAATGGGTAACCACATCCTCGTTGACATTTATTTTTACTTTTTAATTTTAGCCACCCCAGTGGGAGTGAAATGGTATCTCACTGTAGATTTGATTTGCATCTTTCTGATGGCTAATGATGCTGAGCATCTTTTCACGTGTTTGTTGGCCATTTGAGTGCCATGTTTAGTGAAATGTCTATTGAAGTCCTTTGCATGTTTTATGAGTGAGTTATGTGTCTTTTTGTTATTAAGTTGTCAAAGTTTCAAATACACTTGGGTTATTAAATTTTTGTTGCATATATGACTTCTGAAGATAGTCTCTTAGTCAGTAGCTTGTCTTTTCACTTTTTTGGTAAAGTCTTTCGGTGAACTTAAATTTTTAATTTTTATTTTAATATTTTCTTAAATGCAAATAATATAAAAGCAAAGATTTCTTAATCAAGCTGCATTTTGTGCCTCCAACTCTGCCTTTTAAGCCTATAGACAATTTCGTTGCTGCTTTGCACTTTTCCTGGTATTTTAAAAATATTTCCCTTAGCAACCATTTTCCCTGTTTACTTTCTTGGCTGATTTTCCACACAAAGAACTGAAAGGCATTTATCCCAAGGGAAGCAGTTATTTTAGATTTTACTAAGAAGTCAGTTAACATTTTTCAACATCCCCTTCTTGTTGTGCTTTTTGTTTTAAAGAAAGCTCTGATTTTGTTTCATTTCAGCTGGACTTAAATGACACCAAGCAAAGCCTACTTAGTTTAGATTTCCAGGTAAAAATTTTTTTAATTTTAAGTTTCTACTAAAGCATGTGAAATGGTTTTAATATTTGGGTGTTTTATGTTGCAAATATGTATGACACGTTAGTAAATAGCTCTTTACTAATAGATTTGAAAACTTTAAAATACACACTTTTGTTTTTACTTGTGTTTTTCAGTATGACTATTTCCCAATATTTCAAACTTTACAGAAGTAGAAATAAAGTTATTTCTATATGTCTAGATAGAATTAATTGTTCAATGGAAGAATACAAGTTGGTTTGAAAGCTTTATTCTTTCTTTATTTTTAAGTTTTAAAAGAGAACATCAAGGATCAATTGAAAATGCTTTCATTTTTAACCTTTTGAGTAAAGTAAGAAGTCATAATATAGCTTTGTGTAGAGGTTTAAATTCCTAAATATAGTATTTTTAAAGCTTACTAAAAGACAGATGATGAAAAATTTCAAATGGAGAAAAATAATAAGTTAATCAAGGTTTTCAGTTATTTAATATTAAGATGAACAAAATTAGTACAAGAAAGAAAATTTACTTGATCAAAATGATATCTACTATAACTGAAGTTTCACCTCTGTAAACATACTCAATAACTTAAAAAGTTCTTTATTAAAGTAAATATTATATACAATATAAAATTCTATAAATCACAGAAAATAAATGTAATATTAGAACTGAGATGTCATTTTATAAATATTCAAACATTTCAGTGTGATTATTTAGATATTGATTTTGTAAAAATTAGGGGTCAGTAGGAGTAAGCCCATTTTTCTGGGGGGAAAAAAGACTACGGAAGATGGTTTCTAGGATATGGATAAAGGGAAAAAGAAGTTTCTATCCTCAACTTGGCAACAGCTGGCACATTCTCTCCTATCCATTCTTATCAGGCAATGCCCTGGCAAATGAGTGCTGAGATGAGGCCCAGGACAACAGAAAGTCTGAGCTCTTCATAGAAGTTTATGCTCAGAGCCCTTGAGGTCCCGACCTGGCTCCTCACAACTCTGAACCATGCTAGGCCTAAGAGTCTGCACTTAAAATTCTCAAAGCAAGAAAATTTCAATGTACATATTTTATGCTACATAGAACATTTATGCTCTTCATCAGAGTCCACCTCCCTGGTCACTCAGCAAATACTAGTTCTACCCTGTCTCAATATTTAATTTTTCACATTGCCTTTCCCTGATGTTATTGGCATTCCTTTCCAACATACTAACTTGTTCTCTGAATTGATTTTTACAATTTCAGCTGCAAAACATCTAAGACATTGGCTCTTTTCTCAGATTTTGCATGCTACTTTCTCTAAAACTAAAGTATATTACAAAAAAAGTTAATAGTTTCATTTCAATGATATACAGCAGTAGTTTTGAAATGACTGTTACATACTGAACAAAAGATTGTATATTGTGGTTAGCTGACATGAAGATACCTTGTTGTTGTTATGTGCTGTGGAGTTGGACCCAACTCATAGCGAACCCTCCTTGGGTTTCTGAGGCAGTATCACTATGGAGGTAGATTGTCCAATCTTCCTTCCAAGGAGTGGCTGGTGGGTTTGAACTGCCAGCCTTCTGGTTAGCAGTCAAGTGGCTTAGGCACTACGCTACAAGAGCTCCTTGAGGATACCTTAGGGACTGTAATTTGCTGGGATAAGGTGAAGCAGTACCAAGTTGGAGTATTTTGTACAAATGAAATCTAATAGAGGAAGATAATTCTGGTGAATGAAGTTATCAAAAGGAACTACTGAAATTCAAGAGGACAAATGAAGCAGATACCATAATCTCTTGCCTCTCATGAAATTCCTGGAAGTAATAGAAAATATGTTACAAACTAATATATATGTGAATATATATATGAACTAGGAAATAAGAAGGGGAACTCCTGGTAGGGTAGAAACTGTGAGAAGTCTTTGAAAGATGGAGAGAAGATGGGAATGAACTTAAAGAGGGAAAATGTAGCCTTGAATAGGCATGGGGGAAGAACTGAGTATAAGAGAGCTGGTGTAAAAAGAAAAAAGCCCTCAGATTTAAAAATTCCAAGAAGGATAATTAAACATAACATCAAAAACAAACCATACCTAGGTAAATTACATTAACTCTTCTGAATATTAAAGATGAAACTAAAATCAGAAAAACTTCTAATTCTCATCCCTTTGTAGGGTATCTTTTCCTCTCTTTAAGAAAGATATCCTACAAAGGTATGAGAATTAGATTCAAATAAAACTTTTTTCATTAGAAACACTGATGTAATGAAACAATGAATCAATATCTGTAAAGCACTGGAAAAAAAAATGATTTTGAAACTATGATTCTATTTCCAATCTAAACAAAATAATATTTTAAAACATACATACAAGATGTAAAAATTTACAATCTACATACATTCTGTGACCACTTGTCTGTCAATTTGTCATAGTGTGGTGGCTTGTATGTATGTTACTGTGATGATGGAAGCTATGCCACAGTATTTCAAATATAGCAGGGTCACCCATGATGGACAGGTGTTTCAGTGAAGCTTCCATATTAAGACAGACTGGGAAGGAGGAAGGGGTCATCCAGTTCTGAAAAACTCGGTCACTTGAAAACGTTATGAATAGCAGTGAAACATTATCTGATACAGTGCTGGAGATAAGCCCCTCAGGCTGTAAGGCACTCAAAATGCGACTGAGGAAAAGCAGCCCCCTCAAAGTAGAGTAAATGGCGTGGATGGACTAAAGCTTTCTGGACCTTCATTTGCTGATGTGGCAGGACTCAAGATGAGAATAAACAGCTGCAAACATTATAATAATTGGAATGTGGAGTGTGTGAAGTATAAATCTAGAAAAACTAGAAGTTGTAAAAAAGGAAATGGAATACATAGAGATTGCTATTCTAGGCACTGTTGTTGTTATGTGCCGTCGAGTCAGCCCCGACTTGTAGCGACCCCTCTTTGGGTATCCGAGGCGGTATCACTGTGGAAGTAGATTGCCCAACCTTCCTTCCGAGGAGTGGCTAGTGGGTTTGAACCACCAGCCTTCTGGTTAGCAGTTAAGTGCCTTAGGCACTGTGCTACCAGAGCTCCTATTCTAGGCATTAGTGAGCTGAAAAGAACTGGTACTGGCCATTTTGAATTAGACAATTATTGAGTCTACTCTGCCAGGAATGAAAAATTGAAGAGGAATGGCATCACTTTCATTGTCAAAAAGAAGATTTCAAGATCTATTCTGAAGTACAATGCTGTAACTGATAGGCTAATATCCATAGGCCTACAAGGAAGACCAGTTAATACTACTTTGACTAATGCCAAAGATGAAGAAATTGAAAATTTTTACCAGCTTCTGCAGTTTGGAATTGACCAAAAATGCAATCAAGGTGTATTGATAATTACTGGTGACTGGAATGCAAAAGCTAGAAACAGAGAAGTATCGGTAGTTAGAAAATATGGCCAATAGAAATGACACCTGAGATCACATTTTGCAAGACCAATAACTTATTCTTTGCAAATACCTTTTTGAAACAAGGTAACTAGCCAGTGACTGCACAAATAGTCCTTGCCAGATGGAATACACAGGAAACAAAGAGGTGACTGACAAGTTCAATACCATCAGTCAGAACAAGGCAAGGAGATAACTGTGGAACAAGCCATTAACTACACATATGCAAGTACAAGCTGAAGCTGAAGAAGATTAAAACAAGTCCACAAGAGCCAAAATATCACCTTAATTACACTGCACCTGTATGCAGTGTAATTATGCAACAAAATGGTTACAGCAGTACATTGAATTTAGAGACCATCTAAATAATAGATTTGTTGCACTGAACACCAGTAACTGAAGACCAGATGAATTTTGGGATGACACCAAGAACATCATACATGAAGAAAACAAAAGGTCATTAAAAACAAAGGAAAGGAAGAAAAGACCAAATTGGTTGTCAGAGAGACTCTGAAACTTGTTCTTGAATGGGGAGTAGCTAAAGCGAATGGAAAAAATGATGAAGTAAAAGAGCTGAACAGAAGATTTCAAAGGGCAGCTTGAGAAGACAAAGCCAAGTATTATAATGAAATGTGCAAAGACCTAAAATTAGAAAACCAAAAGGGAAAGACACATTTGGCATTTCTGAAGCTGAAAGAACTGAAGAAAAATCCAAGCCTTCAAATGCAATATTGAAGGATTCTATGGGCAAAATATTGAAGGATAAGGCAAGTATCAAAAGAAGATGGAAAGAATACACAAAGTCACTGTACCAAAAAGAACTGGTTGACATTCAACTATTTCAGGAGGTAGCATATGATCAAAACCTGATAGTACTGAAGGAAGAAGTTGAAGCTGCACTAAAGGAACTGGTGAAAAGCAAGGTTTTGGAAATTGACAGAACACTCATTGAGATGTTTCATGGATGCAGCACTATAGGTGCTTAATCGTTTATGCCAAGAAATTTGGAACACAGTTACTTGGTCAAATAACTAGTAGAGATACATATTTATGCCCATTCCAAAGAAAGGTGATCCAGCAGGATGTGGAAATTATCAAACTATATCTTTAATAACACACATAAGTAAAATTTTGCTGAAGATAATCCAAAAATGGTTACAGCAGTACATTGATAGGGAGTTTCCAGAAATTCAAGCTGGATTCAGAAGAGGGTGTGGAACAATTATTGCTTATGTCAGATGGATCATGGCTGAAAGCAAAGAATATCAGAAAGACACTTACCTGTGTTTTATAGACTATACAAAGGCATTCAGCTGTGTAGATCATAAGAAATTTTGGATAACTTTGAAAAGAATGGGAATTCCATAACATTTTATTGGGTTCATTAGGAACCTGTACATAGAGTAAGAGGCAGTCATTCGAACAGAACAAAGGGATACTAAATGTTTTAAAATCAGGAAAGGTGTGGTCAGGGTTGTATCATTTCACCATACTTATTCAATCCATATGCTGAGCAAACAATCCGAGAAGCTAGACAATATAAAGAAGATTATGACATCAGGATTGGAGGAAGACTCATTAACAGCCTGCAATATGCAGATGACACAACTTTGTGTTCTGAAGGTGAAGATGATTTGAAGCACTTACGGATGAAGATCAGTGCATCGACACTTCAGTAAGGATTACATCCTAACATCAAGAAACAAAAAATCCTCAGAACTGAACCAATAAGCAACATTATGATAAACAGAGAAAAGATCAAAGCTGTCAGGGATTTTGTTTTACTTGGATTCACAATCAACGTTCATGGAAGTGTTGTTGTTAGGTGCCATCGAGTTGGGTGTCACTCACAGTGACCCTATGTACAACAGAATAAAATACTGCTTAGTTTTGCGCCAGCCTCCCAATCTTTGCTATACCTGAGCCCATTGTTGCAGCCACTGTGTCAGTCGATCTCGTTGAGGGCCTTCCCATTTTCCATTGACTCTACACTTTACCAAGCATGATATCCTTCTCCAGGGAATGGTCCCTTCTGACAATATGACTTAAGTAGGTAAGATGCAGTCTGGCCATTCTCACCTCCAAGGAGCATTCTGGCTGCACTTTTTCCTGGGCAGATGTGTTTGTTGTTTTGTCAGTCCATGGTACTTGCAGTATTCTTCGCAACTGAAATTTTTGGATGTTGATCTTGTACCCTGCCACGATGCTAAATCTCTCAATTAGTTCCAATAGACTTTTGACTGAGTCTCTTGGGTTTTCTAGGTATAGGATCATATCATCAACAAATAGGGATAGTTTGACTTCTCCCTTACCAATTTGGATGCCTTTGATTTCCTTTTCTTGCCTTATGGCCTTGGCTAGGACTTCTGGTACAATGTTGAATAGAGTGGTGATAGAGTGCATCCTTGTCTGGTTCCTGTTCACAAGGAGAATGGTTTCAGTCTCTCTCCATTGAGTATAATATTGGCTGTTGGTTTTGCATAGATGCCCTTTAGTTTGTTGAGCAATGTTCCTTCTATACCTATTTTGCTGAGAGTTTTGATCAAGAATGGGTGTTTGATTTTATCAAAAGCCTTTTCTGCATCAATTAATATGATCATGTGGTTCTTCTCCTGTGCTTTATTTATGTGGAAGATGACGTTGATTGTTTTTCTAATGTTGAGTCATGCTTGCAATCCTGATATGAACCCCACTTGGTCGTAATGAATTATTTTCTTGATATGTTGTTCAAGTCTATTGGCTAGGATTTTGTTGAAGATTTTTCCATCCATATTCATGAGGGATACTGGTCTCCAGTTTTCCTTTTGAGTGATGTCTTTGTTGGCTTTTGGTATCAAGTTTATGCTTGCTTCATAAAATGAGTTAGGGAGGCTTCCATCCTTTTCTATGTTTTGGAATAGTTTGAGTAGGATTGGTGTCAGTTTTCCTCTGAATGTTTGGTAGAATTCTCCAGTGAAACTGTCTAGGCCAGGACCTTTTTCAGTTGGTAATTTTTCGGTGACCTGTTCAATTTCTTCTTTTGTTATGGATCTGTTCAACTTTTCCACATCAGTCTGTGTTAGTTTAGGTAAGCGGTGTGTTTCTAGAAATCTGTTCATTTCTTCCAGATTTTCAAATTTGTTGGAGTACAGTTCTTCACAGTATTCTGATATTATCCTTTTAATTTCAGTTGGTTCTGTTGTGATGTCACCCATTTTGTTTCTTATTTGTGTTATTTGTTTTCTCTTCCTCTTTTCCTTTGTTAAATTTGCCAGTGATTTGTCAATTTTATTGATCTTTTCAAAAAACCAAGTTCTGGTCTTGTTGATTTTTTCTATTACTCTTCTATTTTCTGTTTCATTGATTTCTGCTTGAATCTTTATTATTTCCTTTCTTCTGGTGACTGTAAGCTTTTCTTGCTGTTCTTTTTCTAATTGTTGGAGATGTTGGTTTAAAGTGTTGATTTTGGCTCTTTCTTCTTTTTTGATGTGTGCATTTATTGCTATAAA
>NW_006921955.1:1626923-1649881 GCF_000298275.1 Orycteropus afer afer | reverse complement strand
CCTCCTTGGGTTTCCGAGGCAGTATCACTACGGAAGTAGAATGCCCTATCTTCCTTCCGAGGAGTGGCTGGTGGATTTGAACCACCAGCCTTCTGGTTAGCAGTCAAGTGCCTTAGCTACTATGCTACCAGAGCTCCCAGAAGTTCCGTAGCTACACGATATTTCCCCTCTTTTTGGTTTGTAGTTTCCTCACTTGCCAGTTGATGTCTCTGGTTCCCTGTTTACAATCTTGTGAGCTTATTTTACTTTAGCTATGTCTATAGCTGTGGTTTCTGGGTTATGCCATCTTGTGTATTAATGGTCAGTTGCTATTTGCTATTTTTGTTTCTCTGCTTAAAGGACTCCCTTTATTATCTCTTGTAAGGTTGTTCTGGTGTTAACGAAATCCCTTAGTTTTCACTTATCTGGAAATCTCCTAATTCCACCATCATATTTGAGGAATAATTTTCCAGGTATATAATCTTGGTTGAAAATTATTCTCTTTCAGGATTTTATATATACCATCCCCTCGCCTTCTCGCTTGCATGGTTTCTGCTGAGAAATCAGAGCTTATTCTTACTGGTTGTCTTTTGCAATTAACTTTTTGTTTTTCCCATGCTGCTTTCAGGACTCTTTCTTTGTCTTTGGTTTTGTTGAGCTTGATGATGATATGTCTTCATGATTTTCTTTTGGGGTCTATCCTGTTTGGGGTTCACTGGACTTCCTGAATGGATATATTCTCATCTTTCATCATATCAGGGAAGTTCTTCTCTAACAAATCTTGGACAATTTTCTCAGTGGTTTTATTATTCTCTTCCTGTTCTGGAATTCCAATGACATGTATGTTATTCCTTTTGATGGTATCCCACATGAACCTTAGGCTTTCTTCATTTTGTTTTGATCTCTTCTCTGATTGATCCCTTTCCAAAGGAGTATTCAGGTATTTGTCTTCAATCTCATTAATTCTGTCTTCCATTGCATCAGTTCTACTCCTTTGCTCTTCCACTGTGTTATCTATTTCTGAGAATTTAGTATCAGTCTTCTGGATTTCTATCTGTAGATTTAGAATCATTTCTAATTTTTCATTTATTTTGTCATTGTATTTTCTTCCAAAGTTCTTGTAGGGTTTTGTCTGTGTTTTTCTTGGTCTGTGTCTCAATCCTTTGAAGACACATAAATATAATTCTTTTGAATTCCTTATCAGAGAATTCCAATGCTGCTTCTTCCTCAGGGACGTGTTCTGGGTCTGTACCCTGCTCCCTTGTTTCTACCACTTTATCTTGCTTCTTTGTGTGGTCTGTAATGGTCTGTTGTCTCTGAGACATCATGGCATTATTGTATTTAGATCTTTGTTAACTGCTTGTGAAGAGCAGCCAAGGGAGTGTCAGGCTCTTCTTGGTGGTTGTTTATCGTCGGCCCATTGGTGGAGAAGGAAGTGGTGGCTCTCACTCAGTAAGTGAAGCTGCAGGAGGTGTGGGGGTAGTTGTATTGTATGGGGACTGTTGCTGTCTCCCACTCTGTTAAACAAGAATAACAATTGAATAACCAATCAAAAAAGTAAAAGCAAATGGACAAAAAATACACCGTGTAATCACACAGGAACAGTAAACAAAAGAAGGAAATAGGGAAAAAGAAGAAGGAAACAAAACAAAACAAAAGCCCTGTAATATCTGGGGAGAGGACAGTAAGAGAAAAAAGGTAGAGAAGGAGAGTAATGAACAAAAAATGGGAAAAATGCAAAGAGAAAAACAGGGACAAGGTTTATCCATGAGAAAGGAAAAAAAAAAAAAAATTGCAACCAGGGACAGGGAAGAGAAAAAAAAGCTGAAAACTATAACCTGGGAGGGGAAGAATAAAGAATGATAGTAAAAAGGACAAAATTAATAATAATAGTAGTAGTTTTAAAACAGACAAAAACAAAGTAAAAAACAGAAAAAGGGGGAAAAAAATCACGGCATGGCAGGCCAGAGCACCCAGGCTCTGTCTGAGAACAAAGACTGGATGGAATTCCTGCTGGCCCAGAATGTGGGTGGGAATGAGGGGTGGCTGCACCTCCATTCACCAAGAGGGCGTGGGATATAAGAGTAACAAGGGGAATGTCACACCTTTCCAGTTGTCCAGGTCTAGAATGTTCTTGGGGCTCTTGGCAAGTGGGGCCTGTTCTTAAATCCCTGGAATCTGGGAGAACACTGTCACTTTAAATATCCAAAATGGTCAAGCTGCTTGTAAACATTCAAAATGGCTGCCCTCCGGACAGACAAAAGTCTACAGTTCAACCCGCCATCCTCTTGGCTGCTTCCCCTTTTATTCCCTAGCCACCAGAGCAGTCCTCCGTGCAGTCCCCGGCTAGCAGGGCCAATTTTTAGGTTAATTCTTAGGTCCTACCACCACTCAGCAATATCCAAGCTGTCTGTACCGTCAGATTCACTGCCAGACCGCAGCTCCATATGTCTCCTTTTTTGGTGTTTTCATGCAAATTCTTCTGCTAGTTGTAGTTTAGTCCACTTCTATATCCTTCCTTTCAAGGCTCAGGGGTCCAGGATTATTATCTTCTGTATTTGTGTTAACTGGTTCCCCTTTTCTTTGTTGAAGAGGGTCTGTGCAGTCTTACTGCCTATTCCACCATTTATGTTGTTTATGTTATTCAATGAATGAGTCGTTGGTAGTGCAAAATTCTACCACTGACCTGGTGGATCAACACTTCTTTGGTCTTCCTGGAAGTAGCAGTCAAGAAATCATACAACATGTTGCACTGGGCAAATCTTCTGCAAAAGAATTTTAAAGTTGTTTAAGAGCAAAGATGTCACTTTGAAGACTAAGGAACACCTGACCTAAGACATGGTATTTTCAATAGCCTCATATGCATGTGAAAGGTGGACAATGAATAAGGAAGACCAAAGAAGATGTCTTTTAATTGTAGCAAAGGTAAAGAATAATGAAAATACCATGGATTGCTAGATAGATGAATAAATTTGTCTTGGATGAAGTACAGCTGGAATTTTGCTTAGAAGCAATAGGGGCCAGATTTCATCTCACGTACTTTGGTTATGTTGTCAGAAGGGACCAGTCCCTCGAGGATATCATCCTTTGTAAAGTAGAGGGTCAGTGAAAAAGAGGAAGACCCTCAATGAGATGGATTGACCCAGTGGCTGCAATGGTAGGCTCAACCATAGCCACTCCTCAGAAGGAAGGTGGGGCAATCTACTTCCATAGTGATACCACCTCAGAAACCCAAGGAGGGGTCACTATGAGTTAGATCCAATTCAACAGCAGTGAGATTTTTTGATAGAACTAACAAGAAGCTCTGGTAGCTTAGTGGTTAAAGTATTTGGTTGCTAACCAAAAGGTCAGTGGTTTGAACCCACCAACTAGTCTATGAAGAAATATGATGCAGTCTGCTTCCATAAAGATTTACAGCCTTGGAAACACTATGGGGCAGTTTTACTCAAAATGAGAAGAAAGAGCTGCAAATATCCATTAATAACTGGAACGCGAGTGTATGAATGTAGGAAAATTGGAAGCTGTAAAAAAAGAAATAGAATGTATAAAGATCGATATCCTAGGCACTAGTGAGCTGAAATGGACTGGTATTGGCCATTTTGAATCAGAAAATCATATGGTCTAGTATGCCTGGAGGAGCTCTGGTAGGCACAGTGCCTAAGGTACTTGACTGCTAACCAGAGGGCTGGCGGTTCAAACCCACCAGTCACTCTTCGGAAAGAAGATGGGGCAACCTACTTCCATAGTGATACTGCCTTGGAAATCCAAGGAGGGGTTGCTATGAGTTGGGTCCGACTCAACGGCACATAACAGCAACAACAATAGTATGCCTGGAATGGCAAATTGAAGAGGTATGGTGAAGCATTTATCATCAAAAAGAACATTTCAAGACCGATCCTGAAGTACAATGTTGTCAGGGATAGGATAATATCCATATGCTTACAAGGAAGACCAGTTAATATGACTATTATTCAAATTTATGCACCAAACACTAAAGCCAAAGATGATAGGTATATAAGTTTTTTTTTTTTTTTTTTTTAACCAGCTTCTACAATCTGAAATTGACCAAACATGCAATCAAAATGTATTGACAATTACTGGTGATTGGGATGAAAAAGTTGGAAACAAAGAAGCATCAGATGTTGGAAAATATGTCTTTGGTGACAGAAATGACACCTGAGATCACATGATAGAATTTTGCACTACCAATGACTTATTCATTGAATAACATAAACAACATAAACAGCAATTATTCACATGGACCTCACCAGATGAAATACACAGGAATCAAATCGACTACATCTGTGGAAAAAGAAGATGGAAAAATTCAGTATCATTAGTCAGAACAATGCCAGGGGCTGACTGCACAAAAGACTATCAATTGCTAATGTTCAAGTTTAAGCTCAAGATGAAGAAAATTAGAACAAGTCCATGAGAGCCAAAATGTAACCTTGAGTACATCTTACCTAAATTGAGAGATCAGCTGAAGAACAGATGACTAAAGACCAGATGAGTTGTGGAATTACATCAAGGACATGATATGTGAAGAAAGCAAAAAGTCATTAAAAAGACAGGAAAGGAGAAAACCAAAATGGATGTCAGAAGAGAATCTGAAACTTGCTCTGAAAAGGAAAGTGACTAAAGCAAATGGAAGAAATGATGATGTAAAATTGCTGAACAGATTTCAAAGGGCAGCTTGAGAGGACAAAGTAAAGTATTATAGTGAAATGTGCAAAGATCTGGCATTGGAAAATAAAAGAGGAAGAACATGTTTGACATTTCTTAAGCTGAATGAATTGAGAAAAAAAAATTCAAGCCTTGAGTTGTGATATTAAAGGATTCTAAGGGCAATCCAGGAAGCATCATCTATTGAACAATCCAGGGAGCATGAAAAGAAGACTGAAGGTGTACAGAGTCACTGTACTGAAAAAAAAATTGGTCACCATTCAATCATTTCAGGAGGGAGGAAATGATCAAGAACTGATGGTGTTGAAGGATGAAGTCCAAGCTGCACTGAAGGAACTACTGAAAAACAAGGTTCCAGGAATTGGTGGAATCCCACTGAGTTGTTTCAACATGGGGATACAGTGCTGGAGTTGCTTGCTCACTTATGCCAAGGAATTTGGAATGCAGCTATTTGGCCAACCAACTGGAAAAGATCCATACTTTTGCCCATTCCAAAGAAAGGTGATACAATAGAATGCAGAAATTACTGAGGCATGTCTTTAATAAGACACACAAGTAAAATTTTGCTGAAAATAATTAAAAAACAGTTTCAGCAGTACATCGACAGGGAACTGCCAGAAATTGAAGCCAGATTCAGAATGGGGATATCATTGCTGATGTCAGATGGATATTAGCTGAAAGCAGAGAATACCAGAAAGATGTTTACCTGTGTTTTATTGACTACGAAAAAGCTTTTGACTGTGTAGATTATAACAAATTATTGATAACACTGTACAGAATGGGAATCAATAACATTTAATTGTGCTCATAAGGAATATGTACATAGACCAAGAAGCATCCATTCAAACAGAAAAAGAGGATACTGCATGGTTTAAAATCAGGAAAGATGTGCATCGGGGTTGTATCCTTTCCACCATACTTATTCAATCTGTATGCTGAGTAAATAATCCAAGAAGCTGGACTAGAAGAAGAACTCAACATCAGGATTGGAGGAAGACTCATTCACAACCTTGCTTGCTGAAAGTGAAGATGACTTGAAGCACTTACTGATGAAGATCAAAGACTTCATCCTTCAGAATGGACTATACCTCAACATTAAACAAACAAAGAAACAAAAAACTCACAACTGGACCAACAAGCAATATCATGATAAATGCAGAAAAGATTGAAGTTGTCAAGGATTTCATTTTACTTCGATCCACAATCAACACCCATGGAAGCAGCAGTCAAGAAACTAGACAATGCATTGCAGTGGGCATGTCTACCACAAAAGATTTCTTTAAAGTGGTTAAGAGCAAAAGTGTCACTTTGAAGATCAAGGTGTGCCGGACCCAAGCCATTGTATTTTCTATAGCTTGATATACATATGAGAACTGGGCAATGAGTACAGAAGACCAGAAGAATCGATGCATGATTCAGTAAGGGTGTTGGCAAAGAATATTGAATATATCATGTACTGCTGGAAGAACGAACAACTCTGCCTTGGAGGAATTACAACTGAATGCTCCTTTTAAGAGAGAATGGCCAGACTTCGTCTCTCATACTTTGGTCATGTTGTCAGAAGAGACTAATTTTTGGAGAAAGATATGATGCTTGGTAAAGTAGAAGGTTAGTAAAAAATGGGAAGACACTCAAAGAAATGGACAAAGTGGCTGCAGTGATGGGGTCAAGAGTAGCAGTGATTGTAGGGATGGCACAGGACTGGGCACTGTTCCATTCTGTTGTACACAGGGTCACTATGAGTCACAACCAACTCAGTGACACCTAATAACAACAACAATATAGAGTTGCTATGAATAGGAATCGATTCAACAGCAGTGGGTTTGATTTCTGGAAGAACTACCAAATACTTTAATTTCTCATTAAGAGATGGTAGTAGCAAGGCATTTGCAATCTTGTTTCCTTAAACTGTATGGGGTTTCATAGTCTCCTCCACACACACTAACTGTGGAGAAGGCTCTCTACTCCAGTGAATACTGACGGAGAGGGAACCTGAGTAGAGAGCAGTGAGAGAAAAGCTGACCAGGTGAGGTAAGAGTGGGGACAATGATCAAGGTAGGGCTTACAGTGCTGAAGCTTTAAGAGGCAGCAAAACTGCCAAAACCTCGCCTAAATGTAGGTCTAAGAATAAAAGCCACCGTGTGAATCTTCTGACTCCAGTCCCCGCCACTCTGATGTTACAGTGGACTAGCCTATCTGACCACAATGCTATTACAGCCCTTAGTTTTTTTTCATCAAGAGTAACTATTCATCTCTTAAATACTTTTTTTTTCAGCTTTGCTACGTGCAGGCCTCTGTGCTGCCCTTCAGATGAACTGATTAAGAGCTATTCTTTGTACCTCTTTATAATTGATGTCATTTACCAATTTATGGTTATTTTAATATGGTAAAATCATGCCCCTACCCCCAATATCATAAAGTTAGAGAATGAGCAAACAAAATAGAAGGAAAAAAGAGTTGTGGATGATGTTACTCACAGAACAACTTGTCAGACAGGTAGAGAGATGAAGAGAAATCTCCTGATAATCTCTGAAAAGCCACCATGCATTGGGCCAGATAGGTCAGCAAATTATGGTCCATAGGCCAATTCCAACCTGATGTTTGTTTTTTTATAAATAGAGTTTTACTGGAACATAAAACAAAACAAAACAAAAAAACAAACTCACTGCCATTGAATTAGATCCAACTCATAGTGACTATGGAAGTAGATTGCCCAATCTTCCTTCCAAGGAGTGGCTGGTGAGTTTGAACTGCCAGCCTTCTGGTTAGCAGTCAAATGCTTTAGGCACAAGGCCACCAGAGCTTCTAATTACTTTTTTGAATTTAGCCACTCTCATTTGTTTCATATTTAGCCATTCTAATAGGTGCGTAGGAGCTCTGGTGGTGCTGTGGTTAAAGCATTGGGCTGTTAACAAAAAGGTCAGTGATTTGAACCCCCCAGCCACCTTGCAGGAGAAAGATGAGACAGTCTGCTTCTGTAAAGATTTACAGCCTTGGAAACCCTATGGGGCAGTTCTTCTCTGTCCTACAGGGTTGCTATTAGTCAGAATCGACTCCATGGTAGTGGGTTTGGTTATTTTATGGATATTGTTGCTTTACAACAGTAAAGCTGAATAGCTATTACAGAGAATGTATGGCTCACAAAGCCTGAAAATTTACTTGATGAAAAAAAAAAGTTTGCTGACTCCTGGTCTAGAAGTAAAAATATAAAAAGTTTTTTTTTTATTCTGATAGAAGAATTCTGATTTGACAGTATTACTATAGCATACAGCTCATCTCTCATGTATGTGTTATTTCTCAGACTTGCTTATTGAGTTTTACAAACAATTATAAGTCCATTTCAGAGGTAAAAATTGAGTTGTCATTAACTTCAAAATTTTTTGTTTCATTCTCATTCTAGAAATTGGCTGGTGACAAATCAAACATGAAGTTTGCAGTTTTGTTTTCTTTTATTCTGCTTGTTACTCTTCATATTGACTTTGGACTAAATAAAGAAACTCCTAGGAAGCAAAGAAGCAAGATGTATTACCAAAGATTAAGGAAACATTCCTCACCCAACCACAGGTCAAACAGACAGATTGGGGTACAGCAAACAACTACTGTCACAGCAGCAGCAAGATTTCCCATTGTTAACTTTGGATATAATATAGAGGAAAAATTTGAATCCTTTTCAAGTTTTCTTGGAGAACAATCAAATTATAATGTGTTACCAGGTAAGAAAAAAGTATGACAGCTTTCAAGAGAAGAGAGAGAAAACTTCCATGCATATAATTCTCAAAAACAAAATAAAATAAAAAATCCACAAAATCAAACAATTCAGGTTATTATAATTTGTTTCATCTATAAACTTTTAAACTTTAAACTTTTAAAATAATTTAAAGAATCATTTATGGAACAATGCTAACAATACAATTCTGCTGGAAAAAGAAATAAATTAATTATCTTATAACTATTCTTATAAAACCACAATTACCATTTTGATTTATTAATCATAATATGTAATACATATAACTTTAAACTACTTTCTCATTTATAATGATAGATGTAGAGGACAGAAATAAATTATTAGATGATTCTACAAATACATGGTTATTAAACATAACCTTTCATTTTAACTTTCCTTGTAATTTTTCCCTCCCTTGTTCTCCAATTTCCCCATTTCCTATGTATCTACTGGTCTCTTAATTTTGCCTTCCCTTTTCTTTGCTTTAAGGAGCTCTGGTGATATAGTGGTTAAGGCATTTGGCTGCTAACCAAAAGGTCAGAGGCTTGAACCCACCAGCTGCTCCGTGGGAAAAAGATGAGGTAGTCTGCTTCCGTAAAGATTTACAGCCTTGGAAACCCAATGAGGTTTGCCATGAGTTGGAAATGACTCGATGGCAGTGAGTTTGGTTTGGTTTTTGGTTTTTCTATGCTTTATCTTCTTTTAATTCCTTTTTTTGGGTAATATTAAGACCCCAGATACATTAACTTGGGAATTTGGCTACTTCCTAGAGAGCCACAGATCATAGCAAATTTCACACCAAGTTTAACCTAGTGGGAGAACAGGAAAGGATGACAGGTAGAAACCAACATAAAAAAGATGCATGAATTAAGTAAGTTTAGAAGTTTATTCGATTACTGCAATTACTTCAAACTCTCATTTTTTTTTTTTTTAAATTCTCATTTTTATACTGTCTTTACACTGTCAATGCCTGTATATAGGTATTTTATTAGATTTTCAAAAAGTCTTTTTGGCTGTAATATTGAAATAGTATTTTTAAATGTATTTTTTTTTTTTCAATTTTCATCAAGAAACTAATATATACATCTCTAAGCAACATGTAAGTAAATGTCTTATTTCAGCAGAGAGCTTTGTTACGGTCTTTCATTTTTATTTCTTATTCATACTGTAGAAATTTTTAAAAACAAAAGTGGAGTTAAAACCACTGAATGGTTTTATACAAACTATAGGTAGTTCCCAACTTACAGTAGTATTTTGAACAGTAAATCATAACACTGAACATCTGTGAATGAACATCAGAGAATAACATTAGCAAATTACATGCTGCAACATTATATGCAGTACATATTACTAAGAATAAGATGTACAAAAAGAAACCACAAAAAATAGACAATTGTAAGTGCAGTTCACTGTAACTCAAATATATCATAATTCAGAGACTACCTGTATTGAGTTTCTAAAGGTTCTGTCAAAGATTTCAAACAGGTCTTTTTAAAAAGCTAATGGTCCATGTTTTCTCAGGTTTGGCAGAAAACAGTAATTTATGTTAGAAATATGTTGCATTAAATAAAACTTTAAAATACAAAAGAAAATATCACTATATAATATTCTGTGGCCAATAGTTTTATCCATTATCTAAGTGAAACAAAACATTTCTAAATGATAACTATTTCCACTAAATTAACAGGAATGTTGTTGTTGTTGTTATGTGCCATCAAGTTGGACCCCACTCATAGCGACTCCTCCTTGGGTTTCAGAGGCAGTATCATTATGGAAGTAGAATTCCCAAACATCCTTCCCAGAAGTGGCTGGTGGCTTCTGATTAGCAGTCAAGTGCCTTAGGCACTATGATATCAGAGCTCCCAAATTAGCATACAATTATCATGAAAATAGGCAGTTTAAGACACATTTACAGCTTGAATGGGAAAGAGAATATGGAGGCAGGGAAATCTAATAATAGGTTCCGAAGGAAGGTTGAGCAATGTACCTCTGTAATGATATTGCCTTGGATTCCCAAGGAGGGGTTTCTATGAGTCGGGTCCGACTGGACGGCAGATGACAACAACAACAAAATAATAATAATAGGTACTATTATTATTGCTAGAAATTTATGATTGCTAGAAATTTATGAAGTCAATTTCTCTAGTTAAGTGGAAGGATGTTCAAGCTATAATAATAGAAGGTAAAAAGGCTAAAGTAGTGTATAAAATGTCATCACAAATCTATTTAAAAACAGAAAATGTATGTAATAACAGTAGTATGTGTAAAATAGAGTTGCAAATGTATACTAAACATTTCTGAATTATCTAAGAATGTTTCCCAAAGGTCCTGTATTACTTTTTTCCTAATTGTGGTAAAAAATGCATCACAAAATTTATCATTTTAAAGTGTACAATTTAATGGCATTTGTACATTCACAATGTTGTGTAACCATCTCCACCATCAAGTTTGATAACATTTTCATTACCCAAAAGAAAATTTTTATGCATTAAGTGGTCATTCTCCATGCTCTCTTCCTCTCAGCACCTGGCAACTACCAATCTGCCTTTTGTCTTTACAGACTTGCCTGTTCTGGATATTTCATATAAATGAAATAATACAATATGTAGCCTTTCTATAGTTATCGGTCTTTCATTTAGGTCATTGATTCTTTTTTTTTAATTTTTATTGTTATTTGGGTGAAAGTTTACAGAGCAATTTCATTTTCCATACAGCAATTCATACACCACTGATTCATTTTTTAGTTAATTTTTATACACACACTCCTCACTTACTGATGTGGTTAGGTTCCAAAGATCAGGTTGTTACGTCAAAATTGGCATTATAAGAAAATAGAGAGTGACCATATCAAATCACAAATGGAAAATGATCACTTAATTACATCATTACACAGTTGTCAAATGACTGAGAATCATGGCCCAGCCCAGCTGACAAATAATCTTAACCATCACAGCCAGCATTACTCTCACTTTGTTTCTTAGCATTCATTACCAAAAGATGTACATCATTAATGTGCAAAATAGTCAGATAGCAGATTTTTCACTATGGTCATAAATGTGAAATGTCAGATAATGAGACAGTCAGTAAGTGAGGTATAGTTGTACAAGGTGGGAGTTGAGAGTCCAACTTTATACTTTTGCGTGTGAAAATCCAGGTGTCCTAGCAACATTTACTGAAGAAATTATTCTTTCCTCTCAAATGGACTTGGCACCCTTATTGGAAATTAATGGCTATATATATATAATATATAAGTTTATTTCTGGACTATCAATTCTATTCCATTGATCTATATGTCTACCCTTACGCTGATACCACACTATTTTGATTATTGTAGTTTTGTGATGCATTTTGAAATCAAGTAATGTGAGTCCTTTAACCTTGTTCTTCTTTTTCAAGATTGTTTTGGCTACTTGGAGTCCCTTGTAATTCCATATGGATTAAAGCATCAACTTTTCTATTTGCAGAAAAGGCTGCTGGTATTTTGGTAGGATATAGTACTTTTATAGCCAGGAAAAAAATTTCTACTTTTTTCTGGGGGCAAGGGAGTTGGGTGTAGGTGGGTGGATTAATCTACTGCAAGTATCCAAAGGTGAGATGGATACAGCCTGAAGTGGGCTGAAACAGTGGTGAGGGAAAGGAGGAGACAAATGTGAGAACTCATTTGGGGATGGAATTTGGACACATTGGCATGTTAGATTAAGGAAAGTTATTGGGTTGACACCTGGGTGAAAGGAAAACATCCTTTTAGTATGCTCCTCACTCCTAATAGCCTGTTTACTTGATACATACAGCCACAGTCCCAAAGGCATGTGTTTTTATCTATAACCCAATAATTAAGAGAAATGAACATGTTAAAAGACACTGCATTGTACACTTTAAGAGCGTGAATAATATGGTATGTGAATTCAATTTCAATAATAATGAAAACCCTAAAAGAAGATGTAGTTGCAATACCTTTCTGAGAATTCAGTTTCAGAAGTGCCACAGAAACATGATGGTGCCCTTTTCCCCGCCTGTGTGTATATTAAGAAGAGTGGGGTGTGGGCTTGTCATTGATGCTGTCCAGCTTGCTGCTCTAGATACTGATGAAACTGCATGTTGTTCCCCTTCTGAGGCTGCTTTGGCCATATAATTGCCTTAGCCAATAAAACAAGATACTTTAGAGCATGTACGTATATGGTTTGAATCCACTCACTCCCACTGCTGTGGCACTTATGGCAGCTTGCTTTGAAATAAAGCCTAGTTGAGGTTGCTGAGTGACTAGAACGTGCAAGGCTCCTGTACTCCCACCTTGGACATAAAGTATGAATGAGAACTAAACTGAGATTTGGAGGTTGTTTGTTGCTGTTGTATAACTTTGCCTATCTCGACTGATATAAGGTGGAAATGGAATTTGGAGTCCAGTTACCATGAGGAAATCACTCTCATGGCTTAATGAGAGAGGTGGAGAGGAGATGTGTGACAGGCATTTCAGAGGATTACATATACCCTATCCATGAACACACAAATAGCACTATTCTTGTGTAGCTATGCCAGTTTGACTTCATACTTTGTTCATTTCTATTCACAAACGCTGAGACTGACATAAGGAATTTAACATATCCCATGTGTGTTATTTGTGCTCTTCTAGGAAAAAAGGGGCACTGCTTGGTCAAGGGGATGATGATGTACAACAAAGCTGTCTGGTCTCCTGAGCCTTGTCTTACCTGCCTCTGTTCAAATGGAAGAGTGCTTTGTGATGAAACCATGTGCCATCCTCAGACCTGTTCCAAAACATTTATACCTGAAGGAGAATGCTGCCCAGTCTGCTCAGATACTGGTATATATAGAGTCCACCAAAACAAAATACTACATATGTTTTAGACTTTAATTATCATTTGTTTTTATTCTGACATTATCCTAAGCTTTAAATTATGGTAAACTAGTCAACAGGGCATTAAATTTTGGCACAATGCCGACAGAAAATATTTGGAAAAATGTATGGTAGGGGATAGCAATAAAACATCTTGGTTTTACAGCTCTGTTAAACTGAGTAAACTTGGATCAGATTACATTCCACACTTGACTCTCTTGGGTAATACAACATGTGTTAGCTTTATAGATGTAGCAATAGCATCTTCTACAACTAATGTTGTCGTGGGGAGCTCTGATAGCATAGTGCCTAAGGCACTTGACTGCTAACCAGAAGCCTGGTGATTCAAACCCACCAGCCACTCCTCGGAAGGAAGGTTGGACAATCTACTTCTGTAGTGATACTGTCTCAGAAACCCAAGGAAGTGTCGTTATGTGTCAGGTCCGACTCGATAGCACACAACAACAACAACAACGTTGTTGTGTGTCATCAAGTCAATTCCAACACATGCCAACTGTATATGACAGAGCAGACCTGGCCCCATAGGGTTTCCTAGGCTGTAATCTTTATGGGAACAGATTGCCAGGTCTTTTCTCCTGCAGAACCACTGGTGAGTTTGAACCCCCAACCTTAAGTGCTAAGTTGGCACTTAACCATTGTGTTACCAGGGCTCCTATATATACATGTAAGTGTTGATACATACATACATACATACAACATTACGGAGCTCTTATTATGTGTTAGGACCTCTGCTTAGTGCTTTATACGCATTATCTCATTTAACCCAACACAATATGGGTACAATCATTACCTTCATTTAGATATGCAAAATTCATGGTGAACAAAGTAGGAGTGGTTTCCATCTGATGAGAATGAAACCCTAACTCTCCAGTCTGCCCTCAGTCACTCAAAAATAGTGTGGGAGCTTGTGGGCCATTACTTCTTGAATTATCTGAGGGTAAAAAGGAGAATAGTCTGGGAGCAATGGTCTCTTGTTGCATTTCTGTACACAGAAGGTCATATCTTGCAGTTTTCTTGGTTGATTACTAATCCTTATCAAATGATTGCACAGGAATGAGGCCTACACCTTACTTTATCCATGGATATTCCAAGAAAGAATAGCCAATGCCTTATGAAAATAAGCAAATAAGTATTTGTTAAATCATTAATGACGGGAAGGGACAGGAAAATTTTCTATTTTCTCTGGCTGCAAAAGTCTCCTGCCAGATAGAACAATTAGAATATTTAGAAATTGCATTTGGCTTCATGTTACCAATTATTTCACTAAGGTATTATGCTTTTTTAAAATGTTAGAGAATAAAAGTGTTTAATGAAACTGATTGTTTGGGGTGAAACACAAAGTACACAAGACAAGATTCAGAAATTCTCAGATATTTTTCAAAGGATTTTGAATATTCTTGAAATGCTATTGTTATTCTTTAACAATAAACTTGGATATATAGGAAGTATTTTCAGTGTATGAATATGACAGCATTAGTTTTCTCTTACTAATTTTTCCTATTCTCTTTCTGCATGTTCTGTTAGAGATGTAACTCACAGACGTTATAATATGTACTGAACTGATACATCAAGAAATTTGTTCAAATAATAGTATTTCTAATTTCTTTATTGGACTAATTCATATATATTATTAACTGTACATAGGGGAATGGTAAAACAAATTTATAAATTTTGATGGAAGAAAACCTGTGTAATTATGAACTCAATTCTCTCTTCATTTAGAGAGTGAGTTTGAGTTCTAGTTTTTGTCATGTTTTTCCTGCTTTCTGATAAAAATAATAATGGCTAAATATAAAAGGAGACTAACTCTATACTATTATCTATTCTTCCTCATCATTATGAAATGATAAAAAGCATTTTTGCTCACATGTCTAGATAAAGCACCATCATGAAGTCCTCTAAGTCTCTGATAAGTCTCATACAGTAAAAATGAATTAAATAGAGCCTAAAAGGGAAATGGAGAACTTTATATATTCCTAAATTCTAGAGTGTATATTAGGTTTATGGAGCTAAAAGAATAAAATCAGATAAAATAATAAATCCATAAACACAAGCTGATCTCTCTATCACAAGAAAGTAAAATGTACTTATATTTCACTTTTTTATGTCTGATGATGGCCTACAAATTCTTACATTATCCATAACCCTAAGTAACTAAACGATCTCTATTATAGAGGTATTACATCTGATTATATACCAATCTGACAATAGGACTGTTTATCATTTTGTATCATGTGCCAATATTATTCCTCCTTTAGTCATCAGGAAGCATATTCTTTTAGTAAAAATAAGTATTAAGACTCAGAGACCAAAAAGAAAAAGTCTATAAAAGATGTTAAAAAATAAAGTTTGCATTAAAACTTTTCAAGCAAAAATTTCAAGATGTACTTCATCTTTCAAGAGCACTACATTTGCTAACTTTATTGTCATTATCTTCCCTTTTATTAACATCATCAACTTGTCCCGGTTATTGCCTTTTGCCTGGTCATTCATTAGTCTATTCCCTGTTCAATGGTATAGCATTAAATAATATAACTGAATTTTCTGGTGATTCTTTAGAACAAAGAGAACTTACCAGTTTACTTTATAAGCAACCACTACCTACTCAGGTGGACATGGATCAAGAATTAAGAAAAAAAGCATTTCAGTGTGAGGAAGAGAAGAAGGAAGAATTTAAAGAAGATAGTATGGAGCAAAAGACAAAAAGCTCTGGACCTCAAGATCAGAGAAAACTAGATAATGAGGAGGAAAAAAGAGAGGAAGAGCAAGAGCAGAGTGCTCAAGAGGAGGAGATGCAGGCGTATCAACATCTAAATGAAGGAAGGGAAGACGAGGAGGATGAGGAAGGAGATGAAGATGAAGAAGATACTGTCAGAGATGGTCTCAGAATACCCTCTCAATTTCCAAAACCTGCTCCTCCTAGAGACACACCACCTCTGCCACACAGGTGCTCTCTGTCTTATAAGACCATAAGCTGCATAAAAGTGGAACTCACAGAGATACCACCAATAAAAGCACCAGAGATAACAAGTCTGGAGCTTGTTGGTAAGAGATGTTGACTTCTGTTTTATTTTGTGCTTTAAAAGTAAATGACATCTGATGGTCCTAAGAACATTACATTTTAATTTCATAATAATATAAATTAACCATGAAAAGATTTTCAAACATATAATTAAACTCTGCAGAAGAGATTATATGAGCTTAATGTAGAATAGTTATATATAAAGCAAATTCATCCAAATCACATTAATGATTTTTCCATTGACCTTTTTGTTTTTAAAGTCTGCTTTATTACAGTATAATTTGCAGAGTAAAACTAATTTTTATTGTACATTTCAATGATATCTGGTAAATTCACACAGTCATGTAACCACCACGGCAACCAAGATATAGAACATTTCCACTTCAAAATTCCCCATGTCCATCCCTGGAAACCTCTGACTTGTTTTCTGGCCCTATAGGTTTGCCTTTCCAAAAAGGTCATATACATGGACAGTACCTTTTCAGTTGTGCTTCTTTCATCAGCATAGTGATGTGGAGATTCAACTATGTTGTTGTGTGTATCAGTAGTTTGTCCTCTTTACTGCTGAGTAGTGTTCCATTGTATGGATGGATCACAGTAATCAGGGGATATCTGTGTTGTTTCCAGTTTGGATTGATTATAAAGTTGTTATAAACATTCATATATAGATACTGGTGTGGACCTAAGTTTTTGTTTCTCTTGGAGTGGGACTGCTTAGCCATATGGTAAATATATGCTTAACTATATAAGAAACTGCCAGGCCTATCTTCAAAGTAGTTGCACTTTCCTACCAGTCATGTAGACGAATTTCTGATGCCTCATACCCTGGTTAATACTTTGTATTATTAGTTGTTTTCTCCCTCATTTTCACTGTTCTAGTGAGTAGGCAGTGGCTTAGACATTTTGCCCATGTTTTAATGGGGTCAACTGGCAAGTTTTGAGTGGAGAAATGTCATGATCAGATATGTGTCTTAGGTTGGCTGGAGGGAAGGCTGGACTAGACTGGATGGACCTGGGCATTCATCTGTGTAAGAAGGCCCACACTAGGGGTGGCCTGAAGATGCAAGTGTGACAGAGTCTGAATAGGGCTCAGAGTACATTTCAGGAGGAGGGTGACTCCTTTGCTGTTATGCTCATGATTGACTTGGGTAAAGTCCCTAGAAGCAGGCCCTGAGAGTAGAATTTAGATGCAAATGATTTATAAGAAGTTGTCGCAAGTGAAACTGGTAAGGGAATGGGGCCTATTGACTTTTTTTCAACTCTAAAGTGTATTATCATTGAGAAGAATACTCAATAGACAAAGTTCAACACTTTTGACTAGGAATGGCCAGTCTGAGAACATTCCTAGTGTCACAATGACTGTGGCGTTAATGCGCTTCTTGACATCAGGTCCCATACCTAGTGATCATTCAGCTCCAATAAGGTTCTTTGCTCCTTTGGCCTATGTGCCAGTTACACTCAGCTTTAAGGAAAACTGACTTGAGAAATCTAAAGTTTTACAAAAGATAAACGATCCATGGTTGGTCACATTATCAAATCTTGGCTTTATAAGATCACCATGTTGTTTTTATAGCATTACTACTCAAGTAAGCTCATTTGTTTTTTGTTGTTTAAAATCATCAACTCCTATACTTGGTTAAATGTAAAATACACACACATACACACACAAAAGCTTCATAAAATTAAGGCATATAGAACTTTTATAGATTGAAGATAGAACAGAATCAAAGAGAAAAATCAGAGACACAACATTAGAATAGGAGGGGACTGAAGAGATTACTTTCTGAAACTTCTTAGAGAAAGAAACTGATGCTCAGAGAAGGTAAGTATTGTGCTTGATGTTTCACTGATAAAAACAGCATCATTTCCAGCCCAGGTCTAAGAAATGTCAATGGGGAAATATGAAGAACTATGAAAACCAATTCCACACAACTTCCAGAAACATATCGTAGTTGTAAAATATGAAATTGTCAAGCAGACCACATTCTGGATGCTTTAAGTGAGAGGCTTTATCTAAAACATGATATACTAGAACAAAGCAAGTCTTATGGAGAAAATTTTGACTATGTAACACAGTCTAGCTGTATTTTGTTATTTATATTTTGTTTTATACACACACACACACACACACACATATATATGTACATACACACACATGTACCTGTCATAAACTACTACTGCTTGTCCTAGGGAATTCTATCACTTCCATTCCAAATGAAGCATTTAATGGATTACCTGATTTGGAAAGACTTGATCTGAGTGAAAATAATATCACCTCTTCAAACATAGGCCCCAAAGCATTCAAGGTAAAAACATTATGATTTGATTTGCAAATAACAATATATTTAATCTGTTTTCCTGTGTGACTTGCACTGGGCATGATTGGAGGTAGGCAAGGGAAGATGTAGTAAAATCTCTATAGATGATAGTTTTCTCCCGAGTTAAGAAAGTTTCCTCACTGATATGCCCTAACCTGTATGAAAGTTTTATCCTGAATATAGTTTGTTGTTCTACATATTTCTAGCAGTTTTTCTATTCTTCATTCTTAGATCATCAACAATAGTGTTAATGATAAAAAAAAATGTTTTGCATTTATGGAGTAGCTTCTCCTCATGTAGCTGAAAACGTGTGAAAATAGGTTTCTTAGTCTATAAAGTACTTCCTGAGAATTAAGGAGAACTCATCAGAAAACTATCAACATTTTCAGGCCAGCAAGATGGAACATCATTAACTTTGTGCAATGAGCAAAATCTGATGCACAATCTGATGCAGAATACTTTGGCTGGAAGGGGTTCTAGAAAATAAAATGCACTCAGATGAAAAGTAGCATGTGGGGATATAGGTCAGGAAAGAAGAGGGGAAGAGAGAGAATAGGAAATAGAACAAACCTTTGAAAGAACTAGACTTGACTACAAACAACAACAATAACAAAAAAAAAAAAAAAAAGAGAGAGAGAGGAAAGCAATTTCAGTGAAACAACGGCAGAAGAGATGAGCAATTTGTGTGTGTGGACAAATACACACAAATGCATGCTCTTTAAAAAGCTTTAAGTAAAACATTATATCCCACTAGCTCAAACTTCTATTTATTCCCTTAGACAATCTTCTGCCCAAGCTGTGGACAAATCATGGCCCCTTTAACTCCAATTCTTGGTTTTTATCCAGATTCTAGGGTGGCAATAAGTGAGCTTCAGACATTTAAGGTGTCTGCATGCTTCTCAGACCAGCAATATCTGCCACAAGCCGTTTATCCACCTTCCTTATAGAAAGATGCTGGTGTTAGGGAGTCCATTTTCTGTATTGGACAAAGAGGCAGATGTTGTAGGAAATTACCTCCTTTTCTTGTTTTGGGATTCTCTGTCCTATTCTAAAACTGCCCCATAGGGTTTCCAAGGCTGTAAATCTCTATCGAAGCAATTGCCTTATCTTTTTCCCATGGAGCAGCTAGTGGGTTCAAACTGCTGACCTTTTGGTTAGGAGCTGAATGCTTTAACCACTATATCACAAAGTCATAAAATGTAGTTATCCTCCAGGCCATTCTACCTGGCAGGGTGAGTATGGGGACTGCTCATATGGCTCCAACTTTACTGTGTAAACCTATGTAAGTCAATGCAGGTTTGTGAGACTTAACTTACTAAATTAACTATTAAATAAGACACATGTCTGTAGATTCATGACTAAATAAAAGAGTAATTGAAATTTGCTTTTTTAAGCTTCTGAAGAAATTAATGTATCTGAATATAGATGGAAACAATTTGATACAGATCCCTTCAGAATTGCCATCTACATTAGAAGAACTTAAAGTCAATGAAAACAATCTCCAGGCTATCAGTGAAAAGAGTTTAGCAGGTATTATCATTTGATTTTACATTATAAGTTTCCATTTAACCTTCCTTCTATAGTTGTGTGGAAATTTTATCTACAGTTCTATAAATATGCATAATATTGTAAAAATATACAAATGAATGTTGTTGTTGTTGTTTGCCGTCGAGTCGGCCCCGACTCATAGCGACCCCTCCTTGGGTTTCCGAGGCAGTATCACTACGGAAGTAGGATCGCCCAACCTTCCTTCCGAGATACAAATGAATAGCTAGTAAAAAATTTTAAGGCCATTTTACTGCTAAATTGACAAAAGTTATTTTAACTGTTGACTGGTGGAACTTCTTAAAATGTATTGTAAACTGACTGTTTTGTTAAAAAGTACCTTACCATAAATAAAACTTTCTCTCAAAGATTTCAGATTATCATCATCCACAATACAATAACAATACTACAAATCCATAATATCCCAATAGTTACACTAAATAGTCCCCAAACTACCATGTGTTTCAATGGGTGTCTGTATTTATGTTTGTGCTGTTTTATTTCCTTAGGTGGTGACTAGGGAAGTGCCTATATCTATTAGAGGAATCTATTAAAATTTGTCAATTGAATCTCCTCTATCACACTTAAATATACTCCACCCACAACTCTCCCTGCCTCCTTACACTTTGTTATTTTTGTCAAATGCTGGAACCTAAAACCAAGCACATGAGCACTGTGTATAACATGAATAAATGGGCATTAAGTAAGAGGCTGAGATGCTATCCTACAGTAAAAGTACATAAATTTTAGTGTGTAAGCATTATGGTAATAACTTGAGTGCAATACTGGCACTCTTAAGTCAGCAAAATACTGCTATGCTCACACTGTGTGCCAAGTATCAATAAATGTGTTTGCATACACTGCTACCACTATATACAGCACCTGGCTATCTGAGTGAACAGGTTCTAGTGAAGGTACATCCATGTTCTGCATATTTGATATTGCTGGAATTGATTCTTTTTATCCTTGTTTCTTGACCATGTCTGAATAGTTGAAAGTTCATATTGTGAAGTCTGTATAAAAGAAGGATCATTACATTTAGTTTTTCACTTAATTCTAGCTAATGTCTTTGATTAGATGTACACGTGTTTAAGTCAAAGGCCGCCTCATTTTTTACTTTATCTTCTCATCAGTCTAACATATCTCTTGGAATATAGTGTTAAACACTTTTTGTTTACCTTATTTGAAATATACTTATTTTATTAATGTTGATAAATAAAGCCTTTAAAGGAATAATTTAGTTATTTCTTCCCCTCCCAAAAACTTCACAGGACTTAAAGGAAAAACACACTCTGGTGGTAGGAAAAGAACAATAATAATGAAAATTGCCAAATTGAGCATTACATAGCTATGGAAATATTCAATTTCTAGACAGTTTTCAGGGTACACATGAAAAACATTAATAAACACATATTTCAATGGGCTTTGTCATGTGGAAACGACATTAAAAAAACTCAATTTCTATCTGCTAGATTAAACAGAAACAAAAGGGAACACTTAATTTAAAACAAGTTCACTACTGAGCTGTATTTAAGATCAGATTCCTAGTTGTATTATCAAAATAATCATCATAAAACATGAATGTCTCACTTTGAAGGTGCCCTCAAACATCTAAGGTGCTTCTTTATCATCTCCTTCAGCTCTCTTTTCTCCCTCTTGCACACATATGTCCACTATTTCTACCCTGATAAACTGCAGTCCAGGATAAAATGGCCTCTACTCATTCTCCTCCCCTCTTGTCTCCAAAGCCCAAGCACCATACACAGCAGCTTCCACCTTGCCCAGTTTGGATGTCAGAAAGAAGGCATTCTTTTGTCATCTAGCCCAGAAAGCTCCCTTCTACACAGTTGAGGGCTCCGCCTTTGTTTGTTTTGGGTTCTTAGTCCTGATCTAGTGCTGGCCCAAGTTGCTGAGTTCTTAGCTCTACGGCATGCCATTCTGGTACTTAGTTGTCTCTCTGTTGCAATTACTGGCAAGCAAGTGAGGAGGGCGAGCCCAAACACAGATCACCAATTGGTGCTGTGGCTCCGTTCTTTTTCTGTGCGGAAGTTCTTGGCTTGGCTATCATTGGGTCTGCAGTTCCTCTGTAGTCTCTCTCATGACAGCACTTGTGACCCTTCCCAGGGAGAGAAAAGAGCATATGCAAAGCAGTGGAAAAATGAGAGTTGGATGTCCTGGGACTGCATGAAATTCTGTGAGATTATAGTACAGGTGTATATGAAGTGGGGGACAACAGGAGAGGTGTAAAATGACAGCAGGAATTAGATAAGGAAGAGTTTTATGTGCTGCCCTTAAACTCATGCACATGTGCATGCTCACACACACACAACCAATGCCACTGTCACTGAGTTGATTCAGACTCATAACGTCCCCCACTGGGTTTCCAAGGCTTTACAGAAGTAGATAGCCTCATTTTTGTCCTGCAGAACAGTTGGTAGGTTTGAACTCCTGACCTTCTTTTTACCTGCCAAATGCCTTACCTCCACGCCACCAGAGATCTAAAATTTATCTAGTAGGAGATGAAGACCTGAAGATCTTCAGATCTACTGAAGATCTTTAAGCAGGAAAGGAATTGGATGAGATCTGCATACTCAGTGAGGGGGAAAGGAAGGTCATTAAAAAAAGGCATAATATTGGCTATTAGGTTTTTGTATATGCCCTTAATTATGTGAGTGTTTTCTCCTCTATTCCTATTTTGCTGTGTGTGTGTGTGTGTTCTTTTTAAATCAAGAATTGGTGTTTGATTTTGTCAAATGCCTTTTCTGAGTCAACTGATATGATCTTTTTTTTTTTCCTTTGTATTATTAATTA
>NW_006921955.1:1621017-1622565 GCF_000298275.1 Orycteropus afer afer | reverse complement strand
CAAATTTTTCTGCTAATTGGGGTTTAGTCCAATTCTGTATCCTTCCCTTCAAGGCTCAGGGGTCCACGATTATCTTCTGTGTCTGTGTTAATTGGTTTCCCTTTTCTTTGTTGAAGAGGGTCTGTGCAATCCTTCTGCCTAGTCCGCCATCTTGCCGGAACTGACCTTTGTATTATTTATGTGGTGGATTATGTTGACTGATTTTCTAATGTTAAACCATTTTTGCATACCTGGTATGAATCTCACTTGGTCATGATTTTTTTTTTTTTTTTGTTGGAGTCTATTGGCTAGTATTTTATTGAGAATGTTTGCATCAATGTTCATGTGGGATAAGAAAACTAAACTCACTGCTATTGAGTGGATTCTGATTCATAGTGACCCCCATTGGATTTCCAAGGCTATAAATCTTTACAGAAACAGACTGGCCTTATCTTTCTTCTGCAGAGTAACTGGTGGACTCAAACCACCATCCTTTCGTTAGCAGCCAAATGCCTTAACTGCTACACCACCAGAGTTCCTTCCATGAGGGATTTGCTGTTGTTGTTGTTATGTGCCGTCGAGTCGGACCCAACTCATAGCAACCCCTCCTTGGGCTTCCAAGGCAGTATCACTATGGAAGTAGATTGCCCCATCTTCCTTCCAAGGAGTGGCTATTGGTCTATAATTTCATTTTTTAGTGATTTCTTTACCTGGTTTTGGTGTCAGGGATATGCTGGCTTCATAGAATGAGTTTGATTGTATTCTATACTTTTCTATGTTCTGGAATAGTTTGAGTAACATTGGTGTTGGTTCTTCTCTGAATGTTTCAAAGAATTCACCAGGGAAGCTCTCTGGGCCAGGACTTTTTGCCTCTGGGAGTTTTTCAATTTCTTCTTTTGTGATGGGTCTGTTAATATTTTCTACCTCAGTTTGTGTTAGTTAAGGTAAGTAGTGTATTTCTATATATCTGTTAATTTCTTCTAGGTTTTCAAATTTGTTGGAGTACAGTTCTTCATAGTATTCTGTTATTTTTTTCAGTAGGATCTATTGTGACATCGCCTATTTCACTTCTTATATGTGTTGCATGCATCTTTTCCTTTGTTAAATTTGCCAGTGGTTTGTCAATTTTATTAGTCCTTTCAAAGAACCAACTTCTAATCTTGTTGATTCTTTCTATTGTTTTTCTGCTTTATTTATTTCTACTCAAATCTTTATTATTTCTTTTCTTCTGGTGACTATAGGTTTTTATTTTGCTGTTCTTTCTGTAATAGTTGGAGATATTGGGCTAAGTGTTGATTTTGATTTTTTCTTCTTTTTGATGTGTATGTTTATTGCTATAAATTGCCCTCTGAGCGCTGCTTTTGCTGTGTCCCAAAGATTTTGGTATGTTGTGTTTTCATTCTCATTTGATTTGTTGTCGTTGCTGTTATGTGCCATCAAGTCAGACTCGACTCATAGCAATCTCTCCTTGGGTTTACGAGGTGGTATCACTATGGAAGTAGATTGCCCAACCTTCCTTCTGAGGAGTGGCTGGTGGGTTTGAACTGCCAGCCTTCTGGTTAGCAGTCA
>NW_006921955.1:1583683-1620852 GCF_000298275.1 Orycteropus afer afer | reverse complement strand
GCACTACACCACCAGCGCTCTGGCATAGTGCCTAAGGCACTTGACTGCTAACCAGAAGGCTGGTGGTTCAAACCCACCAACCACTCCTCGGAAGGAAGGTTGGGCAATCTACTTCTGTAGTGATACATACAGCCTAGAAAACCCAAGGAGGGGTTGTATGAGTTGGATCTGACTCAACAGCAGTGAGTTTGTTTTTTTCATTTGGTTTAAGGAATTTATTTTTATTTTTATTTCTTCTATTATCCAATAGCTTTTAAGCAAGATGTTATTCAGTTACTACATATGAGGGTTTTTTTTCTTTTCTTTTTTCCCCTTGATTTCCCTTTTCTGTTATTGATTTCTAATTTTTTAGCATTATAATCTGAGAAAATGCTTTGAAGTATTTTAATATTTTTAAATTTATTGAGGCTTCCTTTGTGGCATAACATATGGTTTATTCTGGAGAAAGTTCCACGTGCATTGGAAAAAAAATGTATATTGTGTTGTTTTGGGGTGGAGTGTTCTGTACACATCTATGAGGTCTAATTGGTTGATTATGTTGTTTAGATCTTCTGTATCTGTTATGTTTTTTTCTAGTTCTGTCCTTCAACAAAAGTGGTATATTAAAGTCTTGTACTATTATTGTAGAGTTGTCTATTTCTCTTTTCAATTCTGTTCAAGTTTAGGTACTTTGGGGTGCTTTCATTGCATGTGTAGACATTTATTATATTTATGTCCTCCTGTTTCACTGACCCCTTAATCATTCCATAATGTCCTTCCTTGTCTCTTCTGCTGTTTTTTGCCTTGAAGTCTATTTTATCAGAAATTAATATTGCCATTCTCGCTCTTTTTGGGGATTGCAGTGAATGTCAGAAAACAGAGTATGTGTGGATTGCTGAATGGAAAACCAATTTGTTATGCAAACTTTCAAAAGTCATACACACACACAAACACACACAAGGCATAAAGGTAGAAGTGAGGGAGAACAGGAGAAAATCAAACATAAGTGTTTCCTGTCTTAATGACTGTAAATCAAAATGCATTATCATTGAGGCCTCTCTACAAATGATCCTATGTTGTTACAGGTATGTGCTGCAAAACATCAAATTAGGCAATATCTCACTGTATATACATCCTGGGGTGGGGGCATGCTTGGAAAGGTGCCAGAGGGCAAGAGTGGCAGTAAGTCTGTGGCTCCTGCAGCTGCCACTGGTAGATGCCCTGCCCAGCTGTCCTGTGAGCCTGGGCCCATGCCTGCAGGGAGACCCGTGCCTGCAGGGAGATGCTGGGTTGTGGCAGCTCTACTTCATGCCTTGGGCCTTCCAATTCTGACAGGCTCACTGGGGAGATGTTCAGAGCTGCATGGAAATGCAAGTTTGCAAACTCTGAGATAATAGGCACTAATGGAGAGCTAGAGCAGCTTGCAAGGCAGTTACTTTGATAAGTGTGTACTGAATAATATACAAACATATCCACTATATATAATACAGTGTTGGCACAACATCCTAATCACATAACATCTTATTTCACAGAACATATTGTGGATGTTAAATGACACATATCTGTATATATATATGATTAGTGTTCATGTATATGTCTATCAATACCTACTAACTTCTTCATGTCATTCCCCAGCCTCAACAAATGGAATGACTTCCTGCTTATTTCCTGCTAATGAATCCTTCTCTCAACACCTACTTCATGTCTCATCTACAAGAAACTTCTTCTCACTCCACACTATTTTCTGTTACCTTATATTGCCTATTTATACATCTACATATACAATATACAATAACATGAACTATATTGTGTGTCACTTCTTGTTCAGTGAGGTCTTGTGATGATGATCAGTCCTCTGCCATTATCAATGGAAAACATCTATTAACATTTTAAAACCTCACCTTACATACTAGACAAGTACAGCAGATTCTCAATACTTTTATTTTGGAAATTTAAGAGAATAATAAATAAAAAAACACTCACCACAGTTTACCAACTGACTTCCCTGCTTCCTGCTTCTTAGCCCATCACTCCTGAACTTGAACACAGGATTAATATTCTGAAAATTTTAGCTGTGATCATGTCATTCCCCTACTCAAACTTACAGAGGCTGCTAGCTCCTGGAGATGAAAGCCCAATTAGGGTGCCAAGGGTACAACAGCCTTCACAGTTCAGTTCCACCCTAATCACCCAAGATCCACTCCAGGTTTGGTTCCTTCTCTTCCTTCTGAGTACATCTATGTGGGTTTTTAAGCTGCATGTATTCAATTTGTTGTTTCATTCTGGACTTTCCTTCCATTTCTATATAAATCTTCCTATCCTTTAGAGCCTAGTTCCAGTCCCACTTCCATTAATTTTTCTCCAAATATTCAAATCTATAGTGCTATCTCCTCTTCGTAATCTTTCAGAATTTATTATATGATGGAACTGTCTTTTGTTCTTGCTTCTGTAATATACACAGCATACAGTGCAATGCCTGAGACTTGTAGTTAAATATAAATACCCCATCCTGGGTATCTTGGTCACAAACAAAATATAAAGTCACAGTCTGAAACATCTGAATTAGATGCCTCTGCATATCATCTCTGCTGAGCTCTCCATTCTCCTTAGAGCTTTCAACTAATATGAGTCATACCACTCCTGAGGCCAGTAGAAACAATTTTAAAAATATGTTTGCATAAAAGTCCTTTCTTCGTAGCTCAGCTGAATGCATGGAGAATTTCTGATTATCTTCTTTTCCAAACTTCTATTTGGCTGCACTCTATGCCAATAAATGAATAACTACGATGGGAATCCAGTGCTCTGCTTTATTGTTCTAATTCCCTTATGCAGAGGTTAGGGGTTTGCAAGGAAAGAGTGCTCCTTTCTATGTCCTTGAAAAGGGAATCACTCATTTTATTAACCTCCCAACTCATTTCCTATTATCCTGGCATTTCATACCTATAGTGTCTGTACAAATGTTTAGAATAACTGTTTACAACCTTCTACTTGTCCCAATTCAGCTCCCACTGCCTCTGCAGTGATACTCTTGACCTTTTTCCTGCCTCTCCCCTAACTTCCTCTGATGAAAAGAATTAAGATATCGCCACCACTATCCTCTCTATCTTGCTTCTGCTCCTTACATATTGTTCTATCACATAGCACTATGCTTATTCCTTCATAAGCCTGCCACTCCACTGGATCATGCACATAGCCCTAGTTCATTGAGCCTTTAGGATATACAGAGTGCTAGAACAAACGTTTTTCAAGGAGATACCAAGAAGCTACAACATCTGCCCTCCAAATAAATTGAGTTTCATGACATTTGGAAAGGTTATAGAGATTGTATGGTTTTTCAATTTTCCTAATATTTCATAATTTTATTTTTGTAGACTTAAGTCAGTTAGTCACCTTAGAATTGGAAGGAAACAATCTCAGTGAAACAAATGTCAATCCTTTAGCTTTCAAACCTTTGAAGAACCTATTGTATCTACGTCTAGGAAAAAATAAATTTAGAATTATACCACAGAGTCTTCCTGCTTCTATTGAGGTATCAATATTTTTCTTCTTATGTTTTAAATGTCTTATATTTTAAATGCAGTATACTACAACAAAATTAACAAATAACATATTTGAAAACTACTGTGATGTATATTAAACTCTGTTGTATGGGTGCTGATATACAGAATTCACTACAATCTAAGCATTGTTTCCTCTTCAAAAAATACAAAGTCATTAATAAACATTATAATACTGATAACTCAAAAACTCACTGCTGTTGAGTCAGTTCCAACTCATAGCAACCCCTCCTTGGGTTTCCAGAGCTCCTGATTAAGTGAAAAATGGTCCTGCTGATAGCTCTTGAGGAGCTCTGGTAGCACAGTGCCTAAGGCATTTGACTGCTAACCAGAAGGCTGGCAGTTCAAACTTACCAGCCACTCCTCAGAAGGAAGATTGGAAATGGGTCGGGTTCGACTCGATGACACATAACAACAACAACAACAACTTCTGTAGAGATACTGACTCGGAAACCCATGAAGGGGTCGCTATGAGTCAGATACGATGCAACGGCAGTGAGTTGGGTTGGATAGCTCTTGGGGAGAAGGGGCAAGAGGAACTGAAAATTGAAATAGAAACAACAATATGCAGAAAGTTCCCTGATTTGCAAGACAGTTAATAAACTGTACCAAACCCAAACCATGACGATCATCAAGACTAAACTCAAACTTTTAACAAATGCCAGTTTGTCCAGGCCCATATGTTCCAAGGTAAAACCACAGACAGATCTAACAGTAACTCTGCATGAATTCCTGTGTTCCAGAGAGAAGACCAAGAACTATTCTAGTAGCTTACAAAATTTTGACCAATACCAAGTCTCATGATTAATTCCAGATCCCATGGCCCTAAACTCTTTTTGATTCACGCCTTTGAAATTGCTCCACTGGTCCCCATGGTGTATGGTTTCCTTTGCTGCAGCAAGTAATAAACCTGACTTTATCAACTAATGGTGGGTTCCTGATGGTACTTGGCTAATGTGTGTCAACACTCCACATTTTATACATTTAGAAAACTGAGGCCCAGTGAGTCTATAAATACTTGAAGAACCCCAATAGAATTTAAGTTTCCTTATCTGCTTCAGTTTCTGCCACACCATATGATCATTCAGTCAGATATCAGGATGGAGTTTCCCATGGCTATGGCCCCAGTGAGCCAGACATGAAGTAATCTTATGCTACTGCCATAGTTGCCAACCTCCCTCTTCTTCCCATTTCTAAATTAAAAGATGGAATTCATCAAAATATTAAAGATCAGTGGTTGTAATATCTGGCTTTACATCAGAATCACATAAGTTAAGACATGTGAATCCTTGCACCTACTCCAGACATGCTAAATTAGAGTCTTTGAGAGGCAAGCAAGAAATGTATATACTCTCTAAAAATTAAAATTTTAAATAAATTATTTTTGCATACAGTAAAGCACACATGCATGCACACAATTTGAATAATACAAAAACAATGCCTCTCTATTCCACATTTGAACTTCCTGTCCTTGGCTTCTCTCTCCAAAAGATACACTCTTACTAGCTTGGGAAGTTCCACACATACAAGTGTATACATTACAAATCCTTCTTAAAAATCACTATTCCATGCCTTCACCCTTTAACTATATATCTTCAAGATGGTCTCACATCTATATATAAAATACCTTCCCATTCTTTCCTATAGCTGCAGAGTTTCCAATACATGGATGAATTTACCACAGTTTAACTAGTCTCTTACGGAAGTACATTTAGGTTGGAATTTAAATTTAAACTAAGTAGATGATTCTGATACACAATCAAGTTTGGGACCCACTGATGTCATTTAATCCCCTCAATATATATGAAAATAAAAGCAAATAACTGAAAATTTCTTTGTAGTTGTTGTTATGTGCCATTGAGTCTTTACTCATTTCCCAAAACTACCAAAATTAAGTGACAAATGGAGGAACTCACCATAATATGAATAGAAAATCATACAAAATATACATGCCAATTCTACTTAAGAATTCCAAAAAGAGAACAAGGAAAATTTTGTAGCTTGAATCCTTTAGTGAAAAACTCCTGCTAATGCCAACTAAATTTAATGTGAAAGCAGTTTGCTATTGGAAAGCTATTAATAATTCCAGCAAACTTCACATTGAGTTTAAATTAAGATTCTTAATTGAAATTAATTAGATTTTAATTAAACAAATTATAGTATACCCACTGCCATTGAGTTGATTTTGACTCATGGCAGCCCCTATAGGGTTTTCAAGGCTGTAAATCTACATGGAAGTAGACCGCCTCATATTTTTCTCATGAAGCATTTGATGGGTTTGAACTACCAACCAACCAGCCAATTGCCTTACCCACTGAGCCACCAGAGCTCCTTAATTATACCATAAGTGAGCCAAAAAAAAGAAGAAAAAAAAATCAGCCTAAAAATATACAAATACAGCATGGTATGTTGCCAGGCTCAAGTTAGGATGAGTTTCTCTCATGTACTAGTCATGTAAAGGATCCCTAGTGACACAATGGTTAAAGCATTCAGTTGCTAACGCAAAGGCTGGCAATTTGAAAGATGTGGCAGTCTGCTTCCATAATGATTTACAGCCTTGGAAATCCTATGCAACAATTTTACTCTGCTCTATAGGGTCACTATGAGTTGGAATCAAATTAACAGCAGTGGGTTTGGTTTGGTTGTTAATCAGGTAACATTAGGCAGATCACATATTCTCTCCAAGTCTGACTTTCTCCACTGGTAAAATGGAGATAATAGTTTTCTACCAACTTTCCAGGGGTTTTAAGTCCACATGAGATAATTTATGTGAAAAAGTTTCGTAAACTAGAAAGCTTTATACATTTATTGTAGTATACTATATCTTGATTGTTTGGATACAAAATTAAATAAAAATTAGTTAACTCCATAATTATGTCAAATAGTAGATCTACTGTATTAATAAAAAAATGTAACATCTTAAAAAACATTAATTCACTTGAAAGATTTATAAAGGAAACTTTAGATAATACTGAGAATAGTCACATTATTTTATTTTATTTTAGTCTCTGTGAAATTAAATATATTTCTTAACAAACACAAAAGGCAGAAAAATAATAGTCTTTTCTCTTGATTATAGGAATTATACTTGGAAAATAATCAAATTGAAGAAATAACTGAAATTTGTTTCAATCATACCAAAATGATAAATGTCATTGTACTTTGTTATAATAAAATTGAAGAAAATAGGATTGCCCCTTTAGCGTGGATAAATCATGAGTAAGTATATGCTATAACTGGATTGGTTAGCTTAATTCTTCCTTTTGCTCACATTAAATAGAACTTACAAATTGAGAATGGCAAGTGAAGGAGGTGACGGTGATGCACAGAGGGGCTCTGAGAGATAGTCCTCTCTTATTTAACCTCCCCGACCTATTTAAAGGAGCTCTGGTGACATAGTTCACCCATCATCTGTCAGTTGGTCGTACTGTGGTGTCTTGCATGATGCTATGAGGCTGGAGGCTATGCCATTGGTATTTCAAATACCTGCAAATCACCCATGGTGGAGCTTCTAGACTAAGACAGACTGGGAAGAAGGATGGGGTCATCCACTTCTAAAAAAAATTGGCCACTGAAAACCTTATGAATATTAGCAAAACATTGTCTGATACTTTACTGGAAAACGACCGCGTAATGTTTTGTTCTGTTGTACATAGGGTCGCTACGAGTCAGAGCTGACTCAACAGCAGTTAACGACAACTGTTGGCATAGTGGATAAACCGTAGTGGCTGCTAACCAAAAAATTGGCAGTTTAAACTCACCAGCTGCTCCATAGGAGAAAGATGAAGCAATCTACTTCCATAGATTTACAGCCTTAGAAACCCACGGGGAGTTGCTATGAGTCAGAATCAACTCAACAGTAGTGGGTTTGGGGTGTTTTTTTTTTTTTTTTGCCACTTATTTAATCAACTACTTCGTGGAGCTTCTAAATTGTTAATTATATTATTAGTGTTAGGATTACTATGGTTACTACTACTAGTACCACTATCATTACTACTGGCTTTTGCTAGTGTGTGGCACTACCCTACCCAATCGAAACCCTGGAAGTCTAATCTAATTAAAACCCTAGAAATCAGACTACAGTGCTAACATGCTGCTGTAGTTTATGTCTACCTTAAAGGGTGGTCATGAAGTTTAAATGAGCTAACCCTTGCACACAGTGTGTAAGTAAGCTGTTATCCATGTGTTCATCATCCTAAACATTAGGTGAAAGCATCAAACTTCAAAGCTCAAGCCTACATTACACTGCATCCATTTCTCTAAACTTCAAAGCTCAAGCCTACATTACACTGCATCCATTTCTTTATTTCAAATCTTAAAAAGTAGATTGATGACTGCTTACTCCAACAGTGAAGGCAGAAAACAGATTCCATTGTTTTGTTAGGAATTCATAATGCCAGGTTGCAGCACTCAATGAAGGAAGAGGCCAGGCCGTAGAGCCAGGCATGTTAGGAGAGGGAAGGGACAAGACCATTAGGAGAGGGAAAGGACAAGCACAGTGAAGTCTGACTGGAGCTCTGGTAGCAACTCTCTCCCTTTCCCCTAATAGAGGGCCTGGAACTACAGGTGTATTCATGTGAATGATGTATCATCATTTCAGTAACACAACCTGAGGCACTCGGTTTTCGAAGTAAGATAGGTAAAAATGAAAGAGGTCTTAGGGCCAATTGAGTTCAAGGAGAGTGGGGGAATGGAAGGCAGTGACTGAGTCCCCTGTGCATACAGGGAATGGGGCAAAAGCCATAGGAGACTCAGGGTGAGGATCCTGAAACAAGAAAGTTTATTCTCCACATTTCTCAGACTTTCTGGTCAACTAGCAGTGTTTTCTAGACCCTCCAGTTTTATCCCAGGTCCTAGGTATGCCAGATCATTAAATCAAACGTTGGACAAAAACTAAACAAATACAAAATAACAAACAAACAAACAGAAAAAAAACCTTTCTTCCTGAACCAGAGATAATTTCAGAGATAGATGAATTAAGGTCAGGTGGGACTCCCGAATTTCATTTTTGATTCAAACATTTGATATGAAGAGATATTTTGGGACGTCTTTGGGCCTCACCATAACCCGCAGGGATTTCAGAGTTTTTCTCTCCTGAACTTTGTTATTCCTAATAAAACTTAAAAGTAGCTGGAGAGGAAATATAGTGCATTGGTAAAAACATGAGTCTTGCAGCCTGACAACCCAAATTTGTTAAATATCCAAGCTTGTATTTAAATCATTACTACAACCTGACTGCTTTTGAGAAAATGGACTGGCATCAAGACTGCTGTCAGATTTTAGAGTTCATGGTCACTACTCTGATGTTCCCTACTGTTTACTTTTTTCTTTGTTGCAGAAATCTAGAGTCGATTGATCTTTCTTACAACAAGCTCTATCACGTCCCCTCCTATCTACCAAAATCTTTGCTGCACCTAGTGCTAATTGGGAATCAAATTGAACGGATTCCTGGCTATGTGTTTGCTCACATGAAGCCCGGACTGGAATACCTGTATTTGTCATTTAACAAACTTGTGGATAATGGAGTGGACCCTGTCTCTTTCTATGGGGCGTACCATTCTCTGAGAGAATTATTTCTGGATCACAATGACTTCAAATTTATACCAGCTGGGATACAGGAAATGAAAGCACTACATTTTCTGAGGTTGAACAACAACAAGATAAGGTAAATTTTGGATTTTTCAAGTATAAACTGTTGGGGTTGTCAAAATATATGATCAAATGATTATGACATGATGTCTGGGATTTACTTTAAAACACTCCAGCAAAGGAAAAAAGTGATAAATGGTTTGATGAACCAAGATTGACAAAATGTTAGTAATTGTTGAAGCTGTGTGATAAGCACATGAGGATTCATTATACATTTTTCTATAAATATATTTTCTTTTATTGTGATTTGGGTGAAAGGATACAGAGCAAATTGGTTTTCCATTAACTAATCCATATACATTCTGCTTTGTGATATTTACTGTAGTTCCCCCACTGTAACAGCATTCTTCCCACTTCTACCCTGTGCCTAACCTCTCCTTTCATTTTTCCTTTTCCTCTCCTACTACCTTCCTAGCTCTATCCCTGGGCAAATGCTGTCCTCTTGATCTCATATGATTGATTGTTCTAATGAGTACATACCATCCTGATATTACTGTTCACCTTAGAGGCTTGTCTATCATTTGGCTGCCAGTTGCGTTAGTGTGGTTAAGTTCAGTTCCTAGCTTGAAGGTTGTAGAAGAGGTTCCACCAGTCTTTATCAGAGCAGTAAGCCTGGTCTTTTTTTTTTTTTTTTTTTTATGATTTTGAGTTTTGTTCCACATTTTCTCCCACTCTATCTGGGACCTCTTACTGCAATCTGTTTCAGAGCAGTCAGCAGTGGTAGCCAGGCACCAGCTACTTCTGGTCTCAGGGTTGTGGAGGCTGGGGTTCACAGGCTCCATTAGTCCTCTGGACTAAATGTTTCCTGTGCCTTTGATTTTCTTCATTCTTCTTTGCTCTAAACAGGGAGAACTTTTCCTGTTTTTGTATGTTTGCAATTTCCATAATTAAAAAGAGCATAATTATATAATGCTCAAACCTGAGAGACAGGTTCATATCAGGCTTTAAAGCAATAAATACATTATGGTGCTACTCCCATCACTATATATAATTTATGAAATTGAACCTGTAAAACATATAACCTATATATATGCTAAAATAAAATTGCTTATATCTAGATTTTTCTGAGGGCATAAATCTGAAAAAAATTATTGAGTCTCAACTTTCTTCATTTGGGGGAACACATTTTTCTATGTGTTCAGTCTACCTATTAAGTCACCCAACTATGCCTAGATATCACAGATATTTAAAAAATTAATTTGGAATACTTCATTAATCCAGTCTTTATCACTGGCAAAGGGATACAGGGAGACAGGAACACTAAAATCATTTTGTTCTGTCACTGAGGGATATGATATACACAATATTCTTTCCAGGAGCCTGGTGGCAAAGTGCTTAAGGCATCATTTGACTGCTAACCAGAAGGCTGGCAGTTCAAACCCACCAGCTACTCCTCAGAAGGCAGACTGGGCAATCTACTTCTGTAGAGATACCACCTCGAAAACCCAAGGAGGGGTTGCTATGAGTTGGGATCCACTCGATGGCAGTGAGTTTTGTTTTTTTAAGAAATATTATTTTCCATATCTCTAAAGTTACAAATACATTAAAATGTTTAAAAAGGAATTCTTAAAAAGGGTTGGGAGAAGAGGGAGGAAATAGACTGGTATGTATACAGTAAATCTACATTTATTTATATATTATACTAGCTCCAAAGCACTGTTTTCTTTTTTTTTTACTTCATTCACTATTAAAGGATATGTGTGTGTGTGGGGAAGAAGCTCTGGTGATGTAGTGGTTAAGGTATTTGGCCACTAACCAAAAGTTCGGTAGTTCAAACCCACCAGCTGCTCTGTAGAAGAAAGATGAAGCAGTCTGCTTCTGTAAAGATTTACAGCCTTGGAAACCCAATGGGGGGTCACTATGATTTGGAATTGACTCAATGGCAGTGAGTTTGGTTTGCTTGATTGGTGTGTCTATGAGAGAGAAGATTGGGAGTAAGTGGTAATTTAGTCTATTTTTATACAAAAATGCATATAATTTCTTATAGATTCAGAAAATATTAGATGCTTTATAAAATGTTAAAGAGATCTGATGAAGTCATAAGAACACAGACTCTAACTAAAACCTAGGTTTTAAAGGCTTCAAGGTTACTGAATTAATTTCTTTACTGTCTTTAATCTGTGAAAGACCGAAACTAAACCTGTCATCATCAAGTTGATTCTAACTCATAATGACCCTATAGGACAGAGTAGAAGTGCCCCATAGTGTTTCTAAGGCTGTAAATCTCAATGGAAGCAGACTGCCACATCTTTCTCCTGTGAAGTGGCTAGTAGGCTTAAACTGTAGACCCTTTGATTAGCAGTCGAGCACGTAATCATTTCAGTATGGAAACTCCTTCTGTGAAAGACTTAAAAAAGAAAAGCTACCACTACTGAGTTGATTTTGATTCACAAAACAGTGAAAGCAAATTCTGACATTGCTATCTAATTCTGAAAAACTAGGGGTAAGGGTAACTTGTTTTCTGTTAGAGGTCACTGAGCTAAGGAAAATAAATAACTTGATGGTCAGTCACTTATACAAAAATTAATTTGGGATCTATCACAGATAATAGAACTAACACTAACTTAAGAGAAGACATATAAATTCTTAGTCAATGATCACTTTAAATATATTTTAATACTACAATATAACCATTGGAGGGCACAAAAGAAAGAAGAAATTAAAAAGGGAAAGAAGACTTTCTGTTACCAGACAAGATTTATCCCCATTCTTCCCACTAAGTACATCTAAAAACCCTGGACACTATATATAAGGCAAACATAAAAAGACTATGAGAAGTGGAGGGAAGGCAAATCAGTTACGTACCTCAGGATTTTAGAATAACAACAGTGAGTTTCGTGGATTTTCCTTTTCTTTTCTTTTATTCTTAAATTGTGATTTGGGTTAAAGTTTACAGAGCAAATTCATTTTTCTTTAGTCAGTTTGTACACATTTTCTTTCATGACACTGATGCAATCCGCATAATGTAACAACTATCTACCCCCTTCTTCCTGTTTTTACCTTGACTCTGCTCTGTGTCCTTCTTTCCTACACACTGCTGTCCTCTGAGCTCTGTGTGCACATACTGCCCTTCTGATTTCCCTGTTCTAAAGAGTGTACTTACCTGGTGTAAAAGTTCACCTTAAATGCCTGTCTGTTGTTAGTCGGGAAGCCATGGAAGTGAGTTCAATTCCATCCCAGAAGGATGACTAGGGTCCACAGTCTCTGGAGTTTCACCAGTCTCTATCAAACCAGTAAGCCTGGTCCTTTTTTTAATTTTAATTTTAATTTTGTAATGACTTTGAGCTAGGTTCCACAGTTTCCTCCCACTCTAGCCAGGATCTCCTAGATGGACCCTTTTCCGAATGGTTGACAGTGGTAGCGGGCACCATGTTCCCATGAGTCTTTGGTTTTCTTCATTCTTCTTTGCCCTGGATGAGGGAAGACTAATTGTTGTATCTTAGATGGCTGCTTGCAAGGTTTTAAGACCTAGTTCCTATTAACCAAAGTAGGATGTAGATCAATGTTTTTGTGTCATATATTATGCCAATTGAGCTTGATGTACCCCACAACCATGGTCCCAAGCCCATGGGAACAACTCAGTCCCTGAGGGTGATTGACTGTGGCGGAGGAGTTATCATTGCTTTGCCCCTGTTAGATCTATTATAAACAACAACAACAACAACAACAACAAAATCCTCACTGCTGTTGAGTTGGGTTTGACTCAGAGTGACCCCTCCTTGGGTTTCTAAGGCTGTATTACTACAGAAGTAGATTGTCCAGTCTTCCTTCCGAGGAGCAGCTGGTGGATTTGAACTGCCAGCCTTCTGGTTAGCAGTCAAATGCTTTAGGCACTGTGCCACCTAGCACTCTCATATATATGGATATTGCTATAGGGTTTTCTTTTGCTGCATACACCTCAAAATGGTGGCATCCTGGAAATGTCAATGGGAGTAGACAAATCTCCAAGAAAAGCCTACTCTCTTTAAATAAAAGACTTGTTGTTGTTAGGTGCTATTGAATAGTTTCCGCCTCATAGTGAGCTTATGTACAACAGAATGAAACCCTGCCCTGTCCTGTGCCAGCCTCTCGATACTTGCTATACCTGAGCCCATCATTTCAGCCACTGTTTCAGTCCATCTTGTAGATGGCCTTCTACTTTTTCATTGACTGTCCACTTTACCAAGTATGATATCCTTCTCCAGAGAATGGTCCCTTCTGACAACATGACCAAAGTAGGTGAAATGAAGTCTGGCCATTCTCACTTCCAAGGAACACTCCAGCTGCACTTCCTCCAGGACAGATCTGTTAGTTCTTTTAGAAGTCCATGGTACTTTCAGTATACTTCACCAACACCACAACTCGAGAGCATCAACCTTTCGTCAGTCTTCCTTATTCATTGCCCAGCTCTCATATGCATATGAGGCGATTGAAAATACCATGGCTTGGGTTAGGTACATCTTAGTCTTCAAGGAGACATCTTTGCTCTTCATCACTGGAAAGAGGTCTTTTGCAGCCAATCTGCCCGATGCAATATGTTGTCTGATGTCTTGACTGCTGTTTCCATTGGTGTTGACTGCAGAACCAAGTAAGTAATGTGAAGTCTTTGACAACTTCAATCTTTTCTCCATTTATCGTGATGCTGCTTATTGATCCAGTTGTGAGGATTTTTCTTTTCTCTACAGTGAAGTGTAATCCATACTGCCGACTATATTCTTCAATCTTCATCAGTAAGTACTTCAAGGCATCCTCACTTTCAGCAAGCAAAGTTGTGCCATCAGCGTACAGCAGGTTGTTAATGAGAATTCCTCCAATCCTGATGCCATGTTCTTCTTAATATAGTCCAGCTTCTCAGATTATTTGCTCAGCATACAGATTCAACAAGAATAGTGAAAGAATATAACACTGACACACTCCCCTACTGATTTTAAACCATGGAGTATCCCCTTGTTCTGTTCGAAAGACAGACTCCTGGTCTACGTACAGGTTCCTCATGAGTACAATCAAGTGTTCTGGAATTCCTATTCTTCTCAATGTTACCCATAATTTGTTATGATGCACACAATTGAGTGCTTTTGCACAGTCAATAAAACACAAGTAAACATCTTTCTGGTATTCTTTGCTTTCAGCCAAGATCCATCTGATATCAGCAACGATATCCCTCATTCCACATCTTCTTCTGAAGTTCTCTGTCAATACACTGCTGCATCCATTTTTGAATTATCTTCATTCAGATTTTACTTGCATGTGATATTAACATTATTGTTTGATAATTTCCACATTCTGTTGGATCATATTTCTTTGTAATGGGTACAAATATAGATCTTTTCCAGTCAGTTGGCTATGTAGCTGCCTTCCAAATCTCTTGGCATAGCCAAGTGAGTACCTCCAGCACAGCATCCGTTTGTTGAAACATCTCAGTGGGTATTCTGTCAATTCCCGGAGTCTTGATTTTCACCAATTCCTTCAGTGCCACTTCAACTTCTTCCTTCAATACTATTGGTTCTTGATCATATGCCACCTCCTGAAAATGGATGAATATCAACCAATTCTTTCTCATACAGTGACTCTGTGGCTTCCTTTCATCTTGTTTTGATATTTCCTGCATCATTCAATAGATTGCCCATAGAATCATTCAATATTGAAACGTGAAGCTTAAATTTACTCTTCAGTTCTATCAGCTTGAGAAGTGTCAACTGTGTTCTTCCCTTTTGGTATTCTAATTCCAGATCTTTGAACATTTCATTATAATAATTGATTCTGTCTTCTCGAGCTGCTCTTTGTAATCTTCTGTTCAGCTCTTTTATCATGACATTTCTTCCATATGCTTTAGCTACTCTCTGTTCAGAAGCAAGTTTCAGAGTCTCTTCTGACATCCATTTTGGACTTTTCTTTCTTTCCTGTCTTTTTAATGACCTTTTGCTTTCTTCATGGATCATGTTCTTGATGTCATCCCACAATTCCTCTGGGTTTTGCTCACTGGTGTTCAATGCATCAAATCTATTCTTTAGATGGTCTCCAAATCCGGGAGGAATATAATCAAGATCATATTTTGACTCTCATGGACTACTTTTAATTGTCTTCAGCTTCAACTTGAATTTGCATATGAGCAGTTGATGATCTATTCCACAATCAGCTCCTGGCCTTGTTTTGGCTGAAGATATTGAGCTTCTCCATTGCCTCTTGCCACAGATGTAGTCAGTCTGATTCCTGTGTGCTCCATATGGTGAAGTTCACATGTATAGCCATCATTTGTGTTGTTGAAAAAAAGGTATTTGCAATGAATAAGTCACTGGTTTTGCAAAATTCTGTGATGCGATCTCTAGTGTCATTTCCATCACCAAGGCCACATTTTCCCACTATAAGTGATTCTTCATTTCCAACTTTTGCATTCCAATCACCAATGAAAATCAGCATGTTTGGTCAAATTCAGACTGCAGAAGTTGGTAAAAAACTTCAATTTCCTCATCTTTGGCTTTTGTGGTTGGTGTGTAAATTTGAATAACAGTAGTATTAACTGTACTTTCTTGTAGGTGTATGGATATCCTATCACTGACAGCATTGTACTTCAGGATAGATCTTGATACATTCTTTCTGATGATGAATGCATGCCATTCTTCAACTTGTCATTCCTGGCATAGTAGATCATATGGCTGTCTGATTCAAAATGGCCAAAACCAGTCCATTTCAGCTCACTAATGGCTAAGATATCAAACTTTATGCGTTCCATTTCATTTTTGACAACTTCCAATTTTCCTAGATTCATATTTCATACATTCTATGATCCAATTACTAATGGATGTTTGCAGCTGTTTCTTTTCATTTTGAGTTGTGCCACATCAGCAAATGGAGGTCCTGAAAGCTTTACTCTAGTCACATCATTAAGGTTGACTCTACTCTGAAGAGACAGCTCTTCCCCAGTCGTATTTTGAGTGCCATCTGACCTAAGGGGTTCATTTTCCAGCAATATAATGGACAATGTGTCAGGGCTATTCATAAAGTTTTCCAGGGATATATCAAACAGTATTTCACTGCTATTCATAAAGTTTTCACAGGCCAATTCTTTGAGAAGTGGATGGCCCCTTCCTTCTTCTAAGTCTGTCTTAGCAACCACCATAGTACGACAAACTGACAGACAACTTCATCTCCCTTTGTGTTCTAAACCACTTTGCTCACTTCCTGGTCTTCCTAAGCCACTCCACACTCACTGCCCTGACTCACCTCCTTGCTGGCCTTCCTCAGTCACTCCAAACCTGCCACCTCAGCTCTCTTCATTCCTGTCTTCCTTCGGCTGCTCCAAACCTGCACCATTTTGCCTCCTTCCTGGCCTCCCTTGGCCACTCCAAACCCATCACCCCAGCTCATTTCCTTCCTGCTTCCCTCAGATAACATACTGATAAAGGGGAAATCCAGCAAGAAAAGAAACTTTTAGACAATAATCACGCAACTCTGGACAAACTCCATGGAAAAAGTCATGGCTCCACTCCCATACATGTCAGCAGAGGACTAGTCGGTAGCCTAGTCTTCCACAGTCACCTGGCTCTAACACAGCACACCCACTTATCCCTGCCAGTGTATTAGAGAAGACCAAGGTGGAGAAGAAATTTTCCACCCTGTATGGCAGTGATGAATTCCTGTCCCCCACCTGCAGTGTCAGTGGAAGCTACCATGGGGAACAGCCAGGGACATGTCATCAGGCAACTGGGAAGCCTGAATTTCCAATTCTGTGCAACAACAATGAGGCAATCTCCCCAAAATCAAGATGTCAATGAATATTAATTGGGGAACTTGGACCTTCACCTCCACCTGTCAGTAGTGACATGCCAGTCCCCTTAACTGACGTGTTTCATGTCAGAGAAGGCTTCATATAAGACATGCTCTAAATAACATCTGGAGTCTTAGAACATAATATCCAAGATGTATAGGATACAACTGAAAAAAATCACACATCATACCAAGAACCAGTAATATATCCACTTGAATGAGAAAAGACGGTCAGCAGACACAAACACTGAGAGGACACTGATGTTGGATTTATTTGATAAGGATTTTAGAGCTGTCATTACAAAAATGTTTCAAAGGACAATTACAAACACATTTAAAACAAGAATTCTCAGCAAAGAGATATAAAGAAGAAGTAAATGAAAATTTTAGAACTGAAAAATACAATAAACATGGATTAATAAAATACTTCATGGATAGGCTCAACAGTAGATTAGAGAGAACAAAGGAAGGAATCAGTGAGCTTACTGATAAAACAACAGTAATTATTCAATTTGAACATTTTTGAAAGAGAAAATAGATTTGGGGAAAAAATTGTACCTCAGGGAACACTGGGACTATAACAAAAGCTCTAATATTCATACCATCAGAGTTCCCAAAGAAAGAAAGTGGTGCTGAAAAAGTACCTGAAGTGATAATGACTGAAAATTTCCCAAATTTGGCAAAATATAAACTTATGGAAGAATTTAAGTGAATTCCATATAGGATAAATCCAAAGAAATTTATACCAAGACATATAATAATTGAGTATCTCAAAATTAAAGACAAAGAAAAAACTTTGAAAGCAGTGAGAGAAAAACAATGTGTTACCTATAGATGAACAGTTGTATGAATGACGTCTTAGTTATCTAGTGCTACTATAACAGAAATACCACAAATTGATAGCTTTAACAAACAGAAATTTATTCTCACAGTTTAGGAGGCTAACAATCCAAATCCAGGATACCAGCTCTAGAGGAAGGCTCTCTTTCTCTGCTGGCTCTAGAGGAAGGTGCTTGTCTTCTTTCAACATCTGTGGGCCTGGGGTTCCTTGGAGATCTCCCTGTGTCTTGGCATCAATCTTCCCCTGGATCTAGAAGATTCTCAGTGCAGGGACTCTAGGTCCAAATAACATGTTCTACTCCTAGCTCTTCTTTGTTTGTGATAGATAGGTCCCTCTATCTCATTGCTCACTCTTCTTTTATGTTTTGTAAGATAAAATGTGATGCAGGAAACACCCAAAGGAAACTACCCTTATATCCAATCAAGGCTGTGACCTGAGTAAGGGGAATACATCCCACTCTAATTCCCTCAGAACTGATTGACTGATCACATAAGATCAAATCATGGGTGATGCTCAAAACTGCCAATCCTGAGAGACTCACGGCCCAACCAAGTTGACACATATTTTGGGGGGACATAATTCAATCCATGACAGATGACAACAGAAATCACCTAAAGCCAGAGGAAGAGGCACAACATTTTTCAAGTGCAGAAAGAAAAGAACTACTGTCAACTTTGAATTCTACATCCAGTAAAATGATCATTCAGGAATAAGGAGAAACTCAGATAAAGAAAACTAAGAAAATGTCACCAACAAATCTTCTTTAAAAGAATTAAAAAAAAAAAAAAACTTTAAAAAGAGTTTTGAAAAAAAAGAAAGAATAACAAAAAGAACTAAAATATGAGTTATTAGGAAAGACTTTACTTTGAGTTTTCTGAATTATAGTTGATGGCTGAAGTGAAAAGTATATAATTGTCTGATGTGGGTCTCAAGGCACATTGAGGAAACATTTAAGACAATTATAAACTGGGCAAAGTAAAGGGAGTTAAAGGGAGCCAACATTTATTCACCTCAGCAGGTAAATGTGTTACTATCACACTGTTTAATTTCCATATATTTGTGTGTTTTCTAATTTTCCGTCTGGTATTAATTTCTAATATTATTGCTTTGTGATTGGAGAAAATACTTGGTATAATTTGAAACTTAAAATTAGGACTTGTTTTGTTTCCTAGCATATTGTTTATCCTGGAGAATGACCCATGTGCACAGGAGAAATATTTGTATTGTTCTGATGTTGGGAGGATTGTTCAATATATGTCCATTAGATCTAATTAGTTTATTGTTATGTGCCGTCGAGTCAGACCTGACTCATAGTGACCCCTCCTTGGGTTTTCGAGGCATTATCACTACGGAAGTAGATTGCCCAACCTTCCTTCCAAGGAGCTGCTGGTGGGTTTGAACCCCTAGCCTTCTAGTTAGCAGTCAAGTGCCTTAGGCACTATGCTACCAGAGCTCCTTAATTAGTTTATTAGTGTTGTTTAAGTCCACTATGTCTTTACTTATCTTCTTATTTCTTTTATAGGAAATCAGTACAAATGTAACTTCATAAACATGTGAAGTATAATGATTAAATTGGTGTCACAACAGTAGAGATTGAGAGAGAGGAACAAAACAAGAATAGAGTTTTAGTATGTTAATGTATGTTACTTGTTGTTTGTATGTTAAATGCTGGTACCAGGCTAAAATAATTGTTGTAAAAGTAAGTTGTTAAATGGAATTTTTATAGTAACTACCATGAAAATATTTTAAAAATATACACAGGAAAGAAGGAAGAAATGATATAGACTCAACATAAAAATGCAATTGAAGACAAAATAACAAAACTGTCGGAATTATGGGACAAAGAAGATAAGAGGACATACAAAAAATTAGCAAAATGAAAGAAGTAGATCCTTTGTTTTTAGTAATTATTTAAAATATAAATGGTTGGAATTCTCCATTCAACAGTCAGAATGGCAGAATGGACTTTAAAAACAAAACAAAACAAAACATGATCTACCCTTATGTTGTCCACAAATGACGCATTTTAGGCCCAAGGACACAAACAGATTGGAAGTGAAAGGATGGAAAAGAATATTTCATGCTACTAGTAACCAGGAGAGCACGGGTAGCCATACTGACATCAGACAAAAGAGATTTTAAATACAAATCTGGTATAAGATATGAAGAAGGACAGTACATCATAGTGAAAGGGCCAATCCACCAAGAAGATATGATTATAAATGTATATGCACCTGACATCAAGGCACCAAAATATGTGAATTAAATACTGACAGATCTGAATGAAATAATAGATGACTCTACAAGAATACTTGGGGACTTCAGTATACCTTTTCAATACTGACAGAATATTTGATGTTCTAATGCTTGTAGAACTTAACTTCTAAATTTACCCACTGAAAATATCATATAAGTGGTCCTTTCATTTGCTTGTGCAATTATCTTTATTAGAGATCTCTGCTTTATCTGTTCATTTTTTTTTGTCCCATGTGCATCTTTAAGTATCTATCTTGTGGTATTTCCTTTACATCTGAAAGGCTCACTTTAGTAATTTGTGCAAAACAAGTCTGGAGGTGACAATTGCTACAACTTTTGTCTATTCAGAAATGTCTTGGGAGCTCTGGTGGCATAGTGCCTAAGGCACTTGACTGCTAACCAGAAGGCTGGTGGTTCAAACACACCAGGCACTCCTCAGAAGGAAGGTTGGGCAATCTACTTCTGTAGAGATACCACCTCGGAAACCAAAGAAGGGGTTGCTATGAGTTGTATCTGACTTGACGGAACATAACAACAACAACAACAAGAGGAATGTCTTGATTTCATCCTCATTTTTGAAAGACAAGGAATTCTTTCTTGACACTTCTTTTTTCTCTAAGTATTTTATATATGCCATTCCATGGCCTCTTGGCCTTTAGGGCTTTGAAAAGAAATCGGCACCGATTCTCATTGAGTACTGCTTATATGTTATAACTTGCGTTTTTCTTCCTGCTGTCAGAATCCTCCCTTTGTCCTTGGTTTTTAAGAATTTGATAACAGTTGTTTTGCTTACATCTGTGCTGCTCTAATGGAAAATAGCACAAATGGGATGGCTTTAACAAACAGGAGTTTATTCTCTTACAATTTTGGAGGTTAGAAGTCCGAGTTCCAGATGTCAGGCTTTGGGGCTGGGTGAAAGCCCCTTGACCTTGGCCTTCAGGTCTGCCTCTTGCTCTCAGCCCAATGAAGCTAGAGGCATCTCTTCTTCAGGCAGCTGCTGGATGCTGAGGTTGATAAACCCAAGGCCAACAAATGAAAAGGCACAGTCCTGATATTACCAAACTACATGGCAGGCCTTAATTCAAGTCAATTAAAAGTCCCAAGATTGGCAAAGCAACATGATAGGCTGCTGAACAATAACTCAGCTACGTGAACGGTTCAAGAGTAATTGTAAGACAGTCTTCCTCAAAGTTGATCTTTCTCAAAGTTGCTTCTTATATACTGGAAGCAGCCCACATCCCTAAAGCAACTACTCAGCTGTGCTAGTAGATTCCACCATGGAATTAACTACCAGTCTCACCATGGGGAATAACTACATCCAACTGCCCAGCCACTCAACCAGGCCCAGCCAAGTTGATGTACAACCTTAACTACCACAACAGTCTATCTTGTGAAGACTTCTTTTGGATTCATTCTGCTGGGAGTTCACCTAACTTCTTGGATTTGCTTTACTCAGGTCTGGAAATTTTTCTGTCATTATATCTTTGATTATTCTTTCTACCCCTTTCTTTCCCTCTTCTCCTGGGATCCTCATGATCCTTATATACCGTGATCAATGAGGATTTATTCCAGAAGTGCCAGGATAATTCAATATAAGAAAATCAATCAATGCACACTGATAGAACAAAGGAAAAGAAACACATGATCATCTTAATTGATGCAGAAAGGCATTTGATAAACTCTAACATCCTTTCTTGATGAAAACACTCAATAAACAAAAGGGAAACTCCTCAGTATGATAAGGGTATTTATGGGAAACCAATACCCAACATTATATTCAGTGGAAAAAGTTTGAGAGTTTCCCCCTTGAAAATGAAATGAGACAAGGATGTCCACTCTCACTACTCCTATTCATTATTACATTGGAAGTCCTGGTCAGGGATATAAGGCAAGAAAAAGAAACAACATATACTTAAAATGGAAAAGAAGAGGTAAAATTATCTCTGTTCACAGATTACATGCTCCTGTATATACCAAAGATTGGAGGAAGACTCATTAACAACCTGTGATACACTGACGACACAATTTTGCTTGCTGAAATTGAGGATGACTTGAAGCACTTAGTGATGAAGATTTAAGACTGCAATATGCAATATGGATTAGACATCAACATAAAGAAAATGAAAATCCTCACAGCTGTACCAATACGCAGCATCATGATAAATGGAGAAAAGATCAAAGTTGTCAAAGATTTCATATGGTTTGGTTCCAAAATCAACACCCATGGAAGCAGTAGTCAAAAAATCAGGTGACATATGCACTGGGCAAATCTACTGCAAAAGACCTTTTTGAAGTGCTGAAGAGCAAAGATGTCTCTTTGAAGACCAAGCATGCCTAACCCAAGCCATGGTGTTTTCAGTAGCCTGATATGTTATGTGAAAGCTGGACAATGAATAAGGAAGACCAAAGAAAAGTCGATGCTTCTGAGTTGCGGTGCTGGTGAAGAATACTGAAGGTACCATGGATTGCCAGAAGAACAAATAAATCTGTCCTGAATGAAGTGCAGCTAGGATGTTCTTTGGACATTAGAATGGACAGACTTCATCTCACCTACTTTGATCATGTGTCAGAAAGGACTATTCTCTGGAGAAAGATATCATGCTTGGTAAAGTGGAGGGTCAGCGAAAAAGAGGAAGGCCCTTAACGAGATGGATTGCCACAGTGGCTGCAACGATCGGTTGAGGTACAGCAAGGACTGTGAGGCTGGTGCAGGCCTGGGTGGTGTTCGTTCTGTTGTATATAGGGTTGTTATAAATCGGAGCCAACTCAAAGGCACCTAACAACAACACTGATGAGATACAAACACCAAAAGAATGAAAGTGAGAATCCAGAAGCAAATCCACATATCTATGTTCAACTGATTTTCCACAAGGGTACTAAATCCATTCAATGAAGAAGGAACAGTTGCTTCAAAAAATGATCCTGGCAAAACTGAAAACTGAATTTCCACATGCAGAAAACTAAAGCAAGGGACTGGTGGAACTCCCAAGACTATGGCCCTGAGTCACCCTTCAGGACTGGAATTGAACTCATTCCCATGGCTTAACTCTCAGCCAAATGCCAGGCCTATGAGCTGAACGATTACAACAGGTAGGTACACTCCTAAGAACAATCAACCATGGGAGATCAGAAGGGCAGCATTTGCACAGAGAGACAGGTAGGGAGGCAGGAATGCTTAAGCAAGAAAGACACAGGGAAAAAGGGTAACCACAGGGAGGAAGTGGAAAGATAGCTGTTACAATGTGAGGAATGTAATCAGTGTCACAAAATAATATGGATATGAACTGCTGAATGTAAAATGAATATGCTTTGTAAAATTTCACCCAAATCATTAAAAAAATATATGAAACAAGATCTATAACTTACACTGTGCCAAAAACCAATTTGAAATAGATCAAAGACCTAAGTGTAAAATCTAAAACCACTATATTCTTGAATGAAAATATAGGGGCAAAGCTATAGGACCAATTGTTATTTTTGTGTATGTGTGTGCTTTGGATATAAATTTACAGAGCAAAATTTGTTTTATATTCAACAGTACATGTACCATCCCTGACCGTAACGTACTCTCTTACCTTTCTATATTTGTGACCACCCCCTCCCTGTGCCCTTCTTAATTATGCACTCCTATCCATCCCTCTATGTCAATGTTGCCCCTCTGTTGTCCCATGGCCGATTCCTCTAATGGGTGTATCTCCCTAGAGTAGGTGGGTGCATTGCCCTAGGGTAGGTGTTCTGCATGTAGGTCTTTCTACTGTTGGGCTGAGAGCCAATCCTTGGGAGTGAGTCTAATTCTACGGTAACCTGGGGCCCTAGTCTTGGGGATTCCACCAGGCTCCATCCAACCAGTAATTCTGGTCATTTTAGTGTTTTGAATTTTGTTTCACATTTTTCCTACCACTCTATTCAGGATCTCCAGTTTTGATCCCTTCCTGAGTGGTTGGCATTGGTAGCCCAGCACCACGTAGTTCTTCTCATCCCAAGGTCCATCGTATCCTTGGACTAATTGTTTCCAACTAGCTTTAATTTTCTTCACTCTTCTTTGCTTCAGATGAGAGGAGACCAATAGTTCCATCCAAATGGCCACTTGAAAGCTTTTAAAACCCAAGTCATTACCCACCAAAGTATATTGCGGAATAAGATTTTTATGTAGTATATTGTGCAAATTGAGCTTGGTGTCCCCCAATACTATAGGACCAAAATTTTTTTAATGATTGATTATCAAACGTAAGAATGAATTCATGACCAGTAGAAGTAAAAATAGATCATTGGGAACCATAAAAATTAAATATCTATGTCTATCAAAAGACTCGGAGCTCTGGTGGTGTAATGCCTAAGGCACCTGACTGCTAACCAGAAGGTGGACAGTTCAAACCCACAGCCACTCCTCAGAAGGAAGGTTGGGCAATCTACTTCTGTAGTGATACTGCCTCAGAAACCCGAGGGGTTGCTATGAGTCAGATCTGACTCAATGGCAGTGAGTTTGGTTTTGGTGTCGAAAGACTAAAAGGTAAAATGATAGGCTGGGAAAAAAATCTTCAGGAATGATATATCCAACAGGGGTCTAATATCTAAATAAATATATAAAACTTCTACAACAAAAAGATGAATAACTCAATAAAAAACAGACAAAGGACATAAACAGATACTTCAAAAAGAGCATATTCAAGTCGTCTACAAACACAAGGAAAGATGTTCATCATCATTAGCCAACAGAAAAATTCAAATCAAAACTACAATGAGATATCATCTCATACCTACTAGAATGGCACTGATAAAAACAAACAAAAAAAAGATAATAAAAAATATTAGTGAGGATGTGGGGTGACTGAAACTCTTATCAATTTTAAAATAGTATAATCTTACAAATGTAAAATAGTACATTTGTGGAAAAGAATCTGGCAGTTCCTCAAAAAACCACAGATAGAGCTTCTATCCCACTGCAGTCTAGTCAACTCTAACTCACAGTGACACTACAGGATAGAGTAGAACTGCCCCTAGGGTTTCTAAGGCTGTAAATCATTACAAAGCAGACTGCCTCATCTTACTCTACAGAGTAGCTGGTGGGTTCAAACTGCTGACATTTTGGTTAACAGCCAAATGAATTAATGACTTTGCCACCAGAGCTCGTAGAGCTGCTATATGACCCAGCAATTACACTCCTAGGTATATACCCTAGGGATCTAATATAAAGGACATGAATAGACATTTGCACACCTATGTTCATTGCAGCGCTATTCATAATATTGAAAGAGTGGAAACAATCTATGTGACCATCAAGAGATGAATGGGTAAACAAAATGTGGTACACATATACAACGGAATACTACTCAGCTATTAAAAAAAAAAGAAAAAAGAAGAAGCCCTGATACTTGCTATAGCTTGGATGGACATTGACGATATTGTTGTTGTTGTATGCCATACTGCCCTGTCCTGTACCATTCTCAAAATCCTTGCTATGCTTGAGCCTATCATTGCAGCTGCTGTCCAAGACATTATGCTGAGTAAAATACATCCATCACAAAAGGGCATTGTATGACCTCACCTATATAAAAAGACAAGAATCAATAAATACACAGTGGCCAATAACATCACTCGTCAGTTTTCTCATACTGTGGTGGCTTGTGAGTTGCTGTGATGCTGGAAACTATGCTACAAGTATTTCAAATACAAGCAGGGTCATTCATGGTATACAGGTTTCAGCAGAGCTTCCAGACTAAGACAGACTTTGAAGTCTAGGAAGGAGGACTTGACAATCTACTTCTAAAAAAACTGGCCCATAGAAACCTGATGAATAGCAGTGGAACACTGTCTGATATTATGCTGGAAGATGAGCCTCTCAGGTTGGAAGGCACTGAAAATATGATTGTGAATTGCCTCCTCAAAGCTGAGTTGAGCATATGACATGGATGGAGTAAAGCTTTCAGGTCTTTCATTTGCTGATGAAGTATAACTCAAAATGAGAAGAAACAGCTGCAAACATTCAGTAATACTCAGAACAGGGAATGTACAAAATATGAATCTAGGAAAATTGGAAGTTGCCAAGTGTGAAATAGAACACATAAGGATCAATATCCTAGGTATTAATGAGTTGAAATGGACAACTATTGGCCATTTTGAATTGGAAAACCATATGGTCTACTATCACATCTATCATCAAAAAGAACATTTCAAGATCTATTCTGATCCTGAAGTACAATGCTGTTAGTGATAGGATAATATTACCATGCCTACAAGGAAGACCAGCGAACATGATTATACAAATTTACATACCAACAAATAATGTCAAAGATGAAAAAATTAAAGATTTTTAATCAGAAACTGATTAAATATGTAATTAAAGTTGGAAATGAAGAGGAAGGATTAGTAGTTGGAAAATTAGGCCTTGGTGATAGAAATGAACACAGAGATCACATGATTGAATTTTGCAAGATCAACCACTTATTCATTGCAAGTATCTTTTTCAACAACGTAAATGATGACAATAAACATGGACCTTGCTAGACAGACTAGAAAGGGATCAAATTAACTACATCTATGAAAAGAGGATTGAGAAGCTGAAGATAATTCAAAAATTGTTACAACAGTAATCAATAGTAAAGTGCCAGAAATTCAAGCCAAATTCAAGAGGATGAGAGATATCTTTGCTGATGCCAGATAGCTGCTGAAAGCAGAAAATACAAGAAAAATGTTTACATGTGTTTTATTGACTATTTAAAGGCATTAGACTGTGTGGATCATAACAAATTATGGATAACATTGTGAAGAATGAGACTTCTAGAACATTTAATTGGACTCATGCAGAAACTGTACATAGACCAAGAAACAATTGTTTGATGCCTCTACATGGTTTAAAATCAGGAAAGATATGTGTCAAGGTTATATCTTTTCACCATACTCATTTAATCTGTATGCCACACAAATAATCTCAGAAGGTGGACCATATAAAGAACACAGCATCAGGTCTGTAGGAAAACTCATTAACAACCTTCCTTGCTGAAAGTGAAGAGGACTTGAAGTACTTACTGATCTAGATTACAGACTACAGCCTTAGTATGTATTACATTCCACCCCTCCAAAAAAATCCTTACAAATAAACAATATCATGATACACAGAGAAAAGACTGAAGTTGTCAAGGATTTCACTTTAGCTGGATCCACAATCAATGCCTATAGAAGCAGCATTCAAGAAACAATGTACTATAGTGGGCAAATACGCTGCAAAAGACCTTTGTAAAGTGTTAAAGAGCAAAGATGACACTTTAAAAAAAAATTTTTTTATTGAAATTTAGGTGAAAGTTCACAGAGCAAATTCACAAAGATGACACTTCGAAGACTAAGTTGCACCTGATACAAGCCATAGTATTTTTAATCACCTCATATGAACGTGAAAGTCAAATAATGAATAAAGAAGATTGAAGAACTGATGATGCATTTGAAATATGGTATTGGCAAAGATTATTGAATATACCAATGGATTGCCAGAAGAAAAAGCAAATCTGTCTTGAAAGAAGTATATAGCCAGAATGCTCCTTAGAAGCAAGGATGGGAAGACTTTGTCTCTTGTAATTTGGTCAGGTTATTAGGAGGCTCCCATCGCTGGAGAAGGACATCATGATTGGTAAAGTAGAGAGTCAGCAGAGTAAGACCTTCAATAAGATGGACTGTCACAGTGGCTGCTGCAGTGGGCTCAAATATACCAAGGATTGTGAGGATGGTACAGGACTGAGCAGTGTTTTGTTCTATTGTACATGGCTATTACTATTATTATAGTGATGAGAAAACTGGCAACAATTAAGGGTAAAGTTGCACAAGTTGATGAGTATAACTGATGTCATTAAGTTGTACACCAGAAAAAGTAAAAATGGCAAATACTATATTACATATAAGTTTACAACAACAATACCAATCAAAAAAAAAAAAAAAAAAAAGGCTAAAGTAGCTGATACTCTTAAGTATCTTTATATATAAAGATTATATATAATCTTGGGATTAGTTCTATTGGTTCAAAAGGTCAGGGTCATGGCTTCATGGGATTGTCAGGTCAATTGGTCTAATACTGTCATTAAAGTTACTGTTCCACTCTATAGGTGAAGTGAGAAGGGACTGAAATGTTAAAAGCTTGTGAGTGGCTATCTAAGATAGAACACATAGTCTCTATTCACCTCTTGTACAACTTAATGATATCTATTCACCTGGAGCAGCAAAGGAGGGAGATTATGAAATCAGAGAAGGAACTAAACTACAGGTTTAACTGCCTCCATCTATTATTGTCTACTTTGCCATAAGACCAAAAGAACTGGATGCCCCCTGGCTACCTACCATTACTGAACGTATGATCAATGAATCAATAGACGAATTCTGACTAAAAGAGGAAAAATGGAATGGAATTTCAAATTCTCACAGGATCCAGATTTACTGGACATAGTGAGACTACAGGAATCCAGGAACTATCACCGAGGAAACCTTCAAATCATAAACTGAAATTATCCCTTGAAGTCATCTTTAAACTAAACAATTGTTTAGCTGAATTAGTAAAGAATGTTCACCATGAGAAATGAGTGAGTGTAAACAATCTGGGGAGATAGTAACCCAACATGAAGTTACACAATGCAGAGAATGTAACCAATGTTACAGAATTGCTTATGTAGAAAGTGATGAATGGGTATATGTTCTGCTGTGTACATTTTCACCAAAATTAAAATAAAAATTAAAAAAACAAACACTAAATATCATGCTATTTAATACTACATACTTCAGCATACATTCCCCCCAAATGGCATTTTGTGATATAGTCATAACGCCATTATTACAACTTTAAAAAAATAATTCCTTCCTTAGTATTAGATAAACATTCTCCATATTCAAATTTTTCCATTTGTCTCAAAAATGTTTTTATATAGTTGGTTTGTTCAAATTGGGATGCAAATATGGGACATTTATTTGTAATGCTCTTCTAGTCTAGAGAACTAATAATTCCCACCTCTTTTTTGAATTGTTGAATAAATAAGGCCAGGCATCCTGTAGACTGTCCCACATTTTTCTTCCTTTTGGAGTCATTTGACTTACATGCTGTCATGGATTGAATTATGTCCCTCAAAATATGTCAACGTGGCTACGCCATGATTCCCAATATTGTGAGTATGTGCCACTTTATAATATATTGTAATACCTAACCTCTGCCTGTGGTTAATGAAGCAGTATTAGATTATGTTAAAGAGTACTGGTTTATGTTTGTTACATTAATGGGGAATTATTAGTGTGGGATGTGTCATCCTGACTTCTTAAGTCACCAACCTTACTCAGGTTACAGCCCTGAACCTATTTAAGGACAGTTTCCCTGAGGTATGGTGTGCATTACATTTTATGTTCCAAAAGATAAAAGGAGAGACATTAGCAGAGATAGAGGGACCCTAGTACCACCAAGGAAGAGGAGTTAGCAGAGATAGAGGGACCCTAGTACCACCAAGGAAGAGGAGTTAGCAGAGATAGAGGGACCCTAGTACCACCAAGGAAGAGGAGTAGGGAGCAGAGCACATCCTTTGGCCCCAGGGTGCCTATACTGAGAACCTACTAGACCCAATGGAATACTGATGTCAAGACATATGGTGATCTACAAGGGATGCTGGGCTCACAGATGTTGAAAATAGACAACACTTTCCGCCAGAGCTGACAAAGAGAAGGCCTTCACATAATTCTTTATAAAAGAACTGGTAAATGATCAAACGTTTCAGGATATAACATATGATCTAGAATAGATGTTATTTAAGGAAGAATTCTAAGCTGCATTGAAGTTATTAGTGAAAAACAAGCTTTGAGGAATTGACGGAATAGTAATTGAGATGTTTCAACAACTGGATGCTACACTGGAAGCACTCACTTATCTCTGCCAAGAAATTTGGGAGACAGCTATCTGGCCAACTGGCTGGAAGAGATCTGTATTTGTGCCCATTCCAAAGAAAGGTGATACAACAGAATGTGGAAATTATCAAACAATATCATTAATACATCATGCAAGTAAGATTTTACTGAAAATAATTAAAAAATGGTTGCAATAGTACATTAATAGGAAACTGCCAGAAATTCAATATGGATTCAGAAGAGGACATGAAATGAGGGATATCATGGTGGATGTCAGATAGATCTTGGCTGAAATCAGAGAACACTAGAAAAATGTTTACCTTTGTATTAGTAACTAAGCAAAGGCATTTGATTGTGTGGATCATAACAAATTATGGATAACATTGTTAAGCATGAGAATTCTCTAACACTCAATTTTACTCATGCAGAACATGTACATAGACCAAAAGGCAGCTGTTTAAAAAGAACAAGGGTACTGTACATGGTTTAAATCCAGGAAAAGTGTATGTTATGGCTCTATCTTTTTGCCATCCTTATTTAATCTGTACACTGAGCAATTAATCTGAGAAGCTGACTATATTAAGAAGAACATGACATGAGGCTTGTCAGAAAGTTCATGAACAACCTTTGATAGGCAGATGACACAACTGCTTGCTGAAAGCGAAGAGGACTTGAAGCACTGCTGAAAATAAAAGCCTTCAGTATGCATTCCAATTCAATATCAAGAAAATAAAATCCTACTACCTGCAGCAAAAAGCAACACCATGAAAATGGAGACAATATTGAAATTGTGACAATTTAATTGTATTTGGATCCACAATTCCCAGGGAAGATGCAATCAGGAAATCAAACAAAGTGCTGCTTTGTGCAAATCTGCTGCAAATGATCTCTTTAAAGTGTTCAAAGGCAAAGATGTCACTTTGAGGACTATAGTGCACCTGACCTAAATCATGGTATTTTCAATCTCTTCAGATGCATGCAAAAGCTAGAAAATGAATAAGGAAGATCGAAGAAGAATTGATGCCTTTGAATTATGACGTTGCTGAAGAATAGTAATTATAGACTACCACAAGAAGAAGGCTACTATATAAAGAAGAATGTGGCATCAAAATTGAAGAAAGACTTATTAGCAACCTGTGAAATGCAGACAACACAACCTTGCTTGCTGAAAGTGAAAATGACTTGAAGCACTTACTGATGAAGATGAAAGATTGCAGTCTACAGTATGGATTATACCTCAACATAAAGAAAACGATTTAATATTCAGATAGGTCATTTGTTTCGGTTTTTAAGAATTGCTTTTTTCTTTTTGAACTAATACTATTTTCTGTAGTAGGCATTTATACATTTCCTGTGTCAAAACTGTCTAATAAATATTGAGAGAAGTCTGCTCTTATACCCTATTCTATTTTTGCTCAAAGGTTCAAATTTAAATTAATTTCTAGTTTATTTTTGCAATATTTCTTTTTTCAAATATGCATATACAAACATACACATATTCCTCTATCCTTATCCACAATTATTATACAAGAGGAGCATTAAATAAGCAGATAAATAGTGTGTGTGCTTTTTCTACTTTTTGCTCTATTAAATTATCAATATCTCTTGGATATCACCTCATATCAATATATCAAGACATTCCTCATTTCTTTTTACAACTGGATAGTATTTCTTTGTATGAATGTGCCATATTTTGTTCAATCAAGTCCTTTTTGATAGGCATTTGATTGTTTCCCTTTTACTATAGCTAAAAATGTCACAATGAATGACTCTGTTGAACTCTCACTTTGTTATTTCTCTAGTTTAAATTTGTGATAGATTCCTAGAAGCGGGATTGCTGAGTGAAAAGGGGGAAATGCACATAACAATTTGCTACATATTGCCAAAATGTTCTCCACAGAGGTCATGTCATTTTGCATTCACTTCAATAATATTTACTCTCCTCCAGCCTCCTCATTAAAATATATTAATGAACTTTTGGACATTTTTTGCAAATAGTTCTACTTTCCATTTCTCTTCTTATGAATAAAATTGAGGAACTTTTTATGTTTATAGGTCATTTCTATTTTTTCCTTCTGTGAGCTGGTAACCCACAGATTTGTTCTTTTCCCTTTTCTTCCTAGATTTTTAGGAGGTCATTTTATGTTAGCCTTTTATCTATGAAATAAGATAAAACACTTTCTCCCAGTTTGTTATTTGTCCTTGCATAATTACTTTTTATTTTTTAAGCATATAGTCAATTTATCATCCTTGTGTTTAGTGCTTCTGGGTTTTGAATCAGAAATAGGAAAATTCCCCTACTTCTAAGGAATAACCATGTTTTATTCCAGTACTTTTATGGTTTTAGTTTTCACACTTTGATCACTGATAGAATTTAGCTGATGTGTAATATGAGAAAAGAATCCAAATTTATTTTAAGGACAAAATATCTTTATTTAACAAATATAAAATTTAACTTATAAATTATAAAGGCAGATTATTATTTGGACCATTGGTGATTTGCATGTATATTTTTCCTTAGGAATATTCTTCCAGAACAAATTTGCAAAGCTGAAGAAGATGGTGACTCAACTCTAGAACATCTTCATTTGGAAAACAATTACATTAAAACAAGAGAAATATCACCCTATGCATTTTCATGCATAAGATCATATTCAAGTATTGTTCTTAAACCACAAAATGTCAAGTAATTCAAAATTCTTCTCTGTCATTTATAAAACTTACTTATATATTTGTTGTAGCATTTGAATAAGAGAGATGTAATTCTCATGTTGTATTCAGTATCATTGCGATAGTCTGCCTAATTTATCAGTACACAGATGAGCAAAAAAATTGGTCTAACAAGGTGTGTTTGTGAAGGTAAAATACATTGTTTCCCACGTATAGAAACAAGTCATCAAATTGCAAGGTTTTTCTCATGAGGATAGTATGTTATACACTGCTGAGTTAGAGGAAGAGAATCTGGAGCAAAATATATACATCTTTTAAAAGTAACTTAAGTACTGCTATTAGCGGAGAACTTCTTAAGTCCCTTTAAAATGTATGTATGTATGTTGTTTCAAGACGAAGAAGTATATTGGCAGGAAAAAATATAAAATGGAATTTATGAATTTGTGTTCTGTTTATTATTATATTGTCAAACAATAATTTATTAATTTTATATGAAAACTCTGTAGTATAATTACTAATATAAATACATATAAGTATTGCCTTAGTTTTAGTTCCTTCTACTAATTACATGTGTGGAATTAATATTATTTTAAAGTTAATTCCTAGGTTTTGAACATTGTATTAAGGTTTGTAAGTTGTTAATATTAGAGGCAGCTAGGAGAAGGTTATATGTGTTACTGTAAGTAAAAATATATTTTACAATTAAAAAACACTATACTAAATCTACTCTCATTATTATTACCAGTCAAGATTAAAAGATTTTATGGAAACCAGTGGAGTTTGTTTAAAATATAGGCTCACTATCTTGACTACAACCTGGTCAATGTAAAACTAAAATGTAAATTTTTTTTCTTCATTGATGATAGTGAACAAGTATCTCTTTTGCCCTAATATGCTCAATGCATCCTTTTATTCTAGACCAATTTGAAACAAAGCTATTAGCATTTACTATGTCCTAAGCCCTACGAAAACCACATATTATGATTTTCATTACATAATGATCTTTAATCTATGTATTGCTAAAGTATGTTATGAAAAAAAAAACACATATAACGACTACAGTGACTTCTTTTTGTACTGTCAGTTCTGTATCTCAAAAACCACAAATTCCACTAGTTATTCAATCTCTTAGTTGTTTCAACACTCAAGGAATTTTTCAGCCCAAATACACAGGATTGTTTGTCCTTAGAATCAGAGAAGAATGTAAAGCATTTTTGAAAATATGGAGTACATGGTGAGTGCGGTTATTATTACAAAAATTTCATACAAAATTCAGAGAAATGAATATATTTAAACAATGTTCACCATTTCATAGGCAACTCTGAGATGTGAAAGTCTGATTTACTCCATTTGAACTAATGTTATTTCTAAGCCTTTCTTTCTAAGTCTCCTTTCTTACTATCTAGGAATCTAAGATTACAATATAAACAATAATATGATGTTGAACATGGTACAATTTATGATCAAAGACTTAAGGAAGGTGGTTAAGAACAGAAATAAAATCTTACGGAACAAGAAGTTGAGATTAAGAGTCTAAGAGTGTTGTTGTTGTTGTTATGTGTCATTGAGTCAGACCTGACTCACAGAGACCCCTCCTTGGATTTCTGAGGCAGTATCACTACAGTAGTAGATTGCCCAACCTTCCTTCCAAGGAGTGGCTGGTGTGTTTTAAGCACTAGCCTTCTGGTTAGCAGTCAAGTGCCTTAGGCACTATGTGACCAGAAATGGCCAAATTGAATGTAAGACAAAGGTGAAAACAAGAAGATATAACTACCTATTTATTTAACTGCAAGCCTTGTGTACTGAGGCTTATTGTGGGAATATAAATGCATTGTCATAAATTGCTTATAGCAACTAAGCAGTAAATGAACTAGCTGCAAAGAGGACTTAAATTTAAAAAAGTAAGTCAATTGATTAGCAACCTGGGACAACACAGATACTGATATTGAATTATTCCTTTACTCATTTATTATTTTTATCAGCGCTTCCAAATGAAGTTCTAGAGAGATACAGTGGTGAACAAATCAGATAAGGTCTCCTGTTCTGGGAATTATAGCCAAGTAGGGGCAGTTTTCCAATACTGGAAGCTATGTTACCAGGATTTCAAATACCAGCAGGGTTTTCCATGGTGGACAGGCCTTAGTGGAGTTTCTAGACTAAGACAGACAAGGAAAAGAGACCTGGAAATCTACTTAAAAAAAAAAAAAAAGAAGGCTGGTGAAAATCTTAAAATAACAGCAGAACACTGTCTCATATAATGCCAGAAGATGAGTCACTCAGGTTGGAAGGCATTCAAAATATGACTGGGGAAGAGCTGCCTTCTCAAAGTAGTGTCAACCTTAATTATATGAATGAGTCAAGCTTTTGAGACCTCCATTTGCTGATGGGGTATGACTCAAAATGAGAAAAAACAGCTGCAAACATCCATCCATTAATTGGAACATGGAGTTTACGAAGCATAAATATAGGAATTTGGAAGTCATCAAAAATGAAATGGAACACATATAAAGATTGATATCCTAGGCATTAGTGACCTGAAAAGGACTGGTGTTGGGCATTTTGAATCTGAATCTTATTAGATCTACTATGCCGGATGACAAGTTAAAGAGGAAGGTCTCATACTCTTCATCAAAAAGAACATTTCAAGATCTATCCTGTCATTGCTGTCAGTACAATGCTGTCAGTGACAGGATGATATCCATATGCCTATAAGGAAGACAAGTTAGTATGATTATTATTGAAACGTATGCACGAATCGCTAATGCCAAAGATGAAAAAGATTTTCATGAAGTTTGGCAGTAAGATGATCATACATGCAACCAAGATGCACTGATAATTACTGGTGACTGCAATGAGAAAGGCGGAAACAAAGAAGAAGGATTGGTTGTTGGAAAATATGGTCTTAGTGATATGGTCTTAGTGATATTAGTGATCAATGCCAGAGATTGCATGATAGAATTTTGCAAGACTAACAACCATTAGTCTAACAATTACTAACTAACTGTTACTCTTAAAACAACCTGTTGGTCTCAATTAAAACAAGTCTAAGAGAGCCAAAATATGACCTTGATTATATTGCACCTGAATTTAGAGGCCATCTGAAGAACAGATTTGACACATTGAACACCAACAAACGAAGATCAGATGAGTTGTGGGATGACATCAAGAACATCATACATGAAGAAACCAAAAGGTCATGAAAAAGACAGGAAAGGAAGAAAAGACCAAAATGGACCTTAGAAGAGACTCTAAAACTTGCTCTTCAGTGGAGAGTAGCTAAAGCAAATGGAAGAAATTACAAGATAAAGAGCTGAACAGAAGATTTCAAAAGGCAGCTCAAGAAGACAAAGTAAAGTATTATAATGAAAGATACAAAGACCTGGAATTAGAAAACCAAAACGGAAGAACACACTCAGCATTGCTCAACCTGAAAGAACTGAAGAAAAAATTCAAGCCTTGAATTGCAATATTGAAGGATTTTATGAGCAAAATATTGAACAATGAAGGAAGCAGCAAAAGAAGATGGGAGGAAAACACAGAGTCACTATACCAAAAAGAATTGGTCAATATTCAACCACTTCAGGAGGCAGCATATGATCAAGAACCAATGGCACTGAAGGAATAAGCCCAATGTACTCTGAAAGAATTGGTGAAAAACAAGGTTCCAGGAATTGACTATGGAATATCATTGAAATGTTTCAACAAATGGATGCAGTGCTATAAGTGCTCACTCATCTATACCAAGAAATTTGGGAGACAGCTACTTGGCCAACTGAGTGGAAGAGATCCATATTCATGCCCATTTCAAAGAAAAATGATCCAACAGAATGTAGAAATTATTGAACAACATCATTAATATCACATGCAAGTAAAATTTTGCTGAAAATAATTAAAAAATGTTTACAGCAATATAAACAGAAAACTGTCAGAAAGTCATGAAGGATCAAAACAGGACACTGAACAAGGAATATCACTGGTGATGTCATATGGATTTTGGTTGAAGGCAATTACCAGAAAAAATGTTTATCTATGTTTATTCTCTATGCAAAGGCAGTGGGTTATGTGCATCACAACAAATTATGGATAATGTTGTGAAGAATGAGAATTCCAGAACACTTAATTGTGGTTATGTGCAACCTGTATATAGACCAAAAGGCAGTTCAAGAAAAAAAGGGTATAGTGCATGGTTTAAAATCAGGAAAGGTGTGTGTAAGGGTTATATCCTTTCACTCTACTTATTTAAGGAGCTCTGGTGGCGTAGTGCCTAAGGCATTTGACTGCTAACCAGAAGGCTGTCAGTTCAAACCCACCACCCACTCTGCGGAAGGAAGACTATGCAATCTACTTCCATAGTGATACCACCTAGGAAACCCAAGGAGGGGTCGTTAAGAGTTGGCTCCAATTGGATGGCAGTGAGTTTGGTTAGATGTTTCTATGCATATGAAAGCTGGACAATGAATAAGGAAGGCTGAAGAAGAACTGATACCTTTGAATTATAGTGCTGGTGGAGAATATTGACTATACTATTGCAAAAATGGCAAGGAGGCCACATGTTCTGACTTCCTGTAATCCCACGAGAGGAAGACAGGATTACCAGCAGTAACCCAAGGCCT
>NW_006921955.1:1581277-1583270 GCF_000298275.1 Orycteropus afer afer | reverse complement strand
CAAACTAGCCAATCATAGCATCAGAACTCTAAGCACCTGAGAGAGAGTGGGCCCCTCCCAGAACATTGTTTTGTGCCACTCCCAACAGAAATACTCCAGGTGGACAACTTCAGCAATCAGGACCTCCTCACTTGCTCATAGAAAATCCCACCTTGGAGTTTACAAAGACTTATGGGTAGAAAAGCCACACTAAGTGATTTACTACACCACAAATATGAACTGTCAGAAGAAGTACTGTCTTCAAAAAAGTACATCCAGAATGCTCCTTAGAAGCAAGGATGGCAAGTCTTCGACTCACGTACTTTGGACATGTTATCAGGAGAAAGCAGTCCCTGGAGAAGAACACGATGTAAAGTAGAGGCTCTGCAAATACAGAGGAAGACCCTCAATGAGATGCATGACGGTATCTGCAACAATGAGCTCAAATATAGCAACGATTGTGAAGATGGTGTGGGACCAGGTAGCATTTTGCTGTGTTGAACACAAGACTGCTAGGAGTCAGAAGAGACTTGATGTCACCTCACAACAACAGCAAGAGGCAATAAGCCAGTAATTAAAGAGACAATCAAATAAAAAGACAAGCTGTATGAAGTCAATAAAACAGGGTGATAAATAGATCAAGCAGGTCAGAATTCTATGCGTCTTATGACTGAACTGAGGACTCATGGCCAGAATTTAGGGTACGCCTAAAGATTAAATCTCAAAAGCATCAAATGCTAACAAGACCCAAGGAAGATGAAGCCATCCCCAGCAGTCTGGTAGTGACACTAAGAGACTCAGGCTAAGAGTGTATGGAGCAGGTGCATATCGGAGAACCTACTGTGCACATCTCTCCCTATTCTATGTTTAGTGACAACTTGCTGGCAGACAGTCTCTAAGAAAACTGAAAATCAGATGGACAGATGGAAGATTTACTTCTAAGTTTGAATAAGCATATATTTCAATTGACCTTACTTTAAAAAAAAAAAAAATACATCTAGCACTGAACTTGTTCCGTCTTGAAATTTCACCATATTCTGGATGGGAAATTTTAATTCCATAAAAAAATAATGAGATATGTACTTAAAGCAAGCATTCTTCATGATATAATAGTATAACAAACAGATGTTCTGTTTGGCTTCAGAAATAAGTAGTAATTACTAACACATATGTACCATAAGGAAATCATGGTCTAGCCATGATTAATTGTGGCAATATTAACATGTGTAGTCTTTTTGCACAAATATACATTAAAACCTGAGAAACTCAGAACCTGTGTAAAGAATCCTGTCATTGAAGGAGAACTTAAGTATTTTTTAATTTTTATTGTGATTTGGGTGAAAATTTACAGAGCAAATTCATTATCCATATAGCATTTCATAGACATTTTGTTTCATGACATGGAATGTAACAGCTCTCTTTCCACTTCCTCCCCATAGTTACCTCTTCCCTGTGTCTTTCGCTCCCACATCCCCATACCCTTCAGCTATCTTCCTGTGCAAGCACTGCCCTTCTGTTTGATTGCTCCAAGGAACATTTACCTGATGTAAATGTTCACTGCATATGCTTGTTTATTGTTTGGCTGGAAGCCACAGGAATGAGTTAAGACCTGAAGGGTAACCAAGGGCCATAGTCTCAGGAGTCTCACCAGGAAAACACAAGTACTTTCCATTAAAACAAGCAATAGAAAAGTGGTAAGACTCCATCCTGTGAAAGGAGAAAATCTGTGAGATCAGGAAAAACAAGGCAGTCCTATTGAGTTCCAGCTCTCATAGGTTTTACTGTACAAGGAATGTTTAGAATATTTTTTTTAATTAATTAATTAATTAATTTTTATTTGAGTAAAGATTTACAGAGCAAATTCACTTTCCATACAGCAGTTCACATATACTTTGTCTCATGTCATTGACCACAGTTTACCATAATGCAACAGCTCCCCTCTCACTTCCTCCCCATAGTTACCTTTTCCCAGTGACCATCCCTCCATACTCTTCTGCGCCCTGAGCTGCCTCCC
>NW_006921955.1:1571324-1576072 GCF_000298275.1 Orycteropus afer afer | reverse complement strand
GTCTCCTTTTTTGGTATTTTCATGCAAATTCTTCTGCTAGTTGGGGTTTAGTCCACTTTTGTATCCTTCCCTTCAAGGCTCAGGGGTCCAAGATTATTTTCTGTGTCTGTGTTAATTGGTTTCCCTTTTCTTTGTTGAAGAGCGTCTGTGCAGTCCTTGTGCCTAGTTCACCATCTTGCTGGAACTCCTGGAATATTTTTATTTTCAGAATTGGCTTCTTGAAAATAAGAATCTTTCAAATCAGAAGTTGACTTTGGTAAAGCACTAAATATATGCTATGGTGAAAGATATATAGCCTGATATAGTAAGGAAATCATTATACCAGGAGCCAGGAGACCTGGGTGCCTATGTTGGCCTCTAACAATCAACTATACAGTCATTTACTTCTCTGGAATTCACTTGATTCAATTATAAAATACAGCATTTGGAACATATCATTACTTTTCAGCCATAGCTCCTCAGTGATTTTCAGGAGCCCAGGGAAACAGATAGTGCCAATGGAGAGCCAATGGAGATTCCAGCAACTGTTCCTTCAAACAGAACAGTTTTCTCTCATCATTCTGAAGAAAGGGTTAGCTGTAAACCCCTTATCATTTTTACTTTCCTTAAAACCAATGAATGAGGTGCTATCTAAATTACATACCTGGTTTTAAAATTCATAAAGAACATGAAGCCAAAGTCCCCTAGTGCTTTCCTCCCACAACACCTTCCCTCACCTTCTCCCCAAAACAAAAACCCAAGCAAATTCACTGCCATTGAGTCGACTCATAGCAACCCCCATTAGGTTTCCAAAGCTGTAAATCTTTACAGAAGCAGACTGCCTCATCTTTCTTAAGCAGAGTGACTGGTGGGTTTCAACCATTGGCCTTTAGGTTAGCAGCCAAATGCCTCAACCACTATACTACCAGAGCCCTTTACCTTTTCCCCAGTCAGCTGCAAATACATTCCCCAGCTCTATTTCCATTATGGAACACCCAAGACAGAGAACCTCTGCCTTAGGAAAAGGCTGGCTCAGGAGTTCTGATTTCAGCTGCACTTGATGCTGCAAACATGTCATGTATGCCAAAGACAATGGGTTTAGTTGGTGTTTTTGTTCTGTTTGTTCTACTGCAATAGGGTGGGATTAGCCCTGAGCAGCTATGCAACAATCAAAGACCAACTAAGCCTGAAACACATTACAAGGCCAGTCTGCTGAGAGGTCATTCTGTAGGAACAGGCACATTGCAGATCATAGAACCAGCTGTATAATGATGTAGAGTTAAAAACTGGGTTCACATTCTCCCAATCTGTTCTAAACCTACTATCCCTATGAAGTAGGTAGGATGAAAAGTAGGGCAGAGAAGGATCAGTGGCATGTAGCATATAGTAAGTATGTGGCTAAGACTGGACTTAATTTGCATCTTACTGACTTTAAAGACTATGCTTGTCCTACTAAACCAAGCGGCTTTCCTTTGAAGGTTTGGAAGGGATGTCTAGAAAATCTGGAGACTGGTATGTCACCCAATAAAAGGAAGGAACTGAGGCATAGGACACCTGACATGGAAGGTGTCGCCAAGAGCAGTGGTGGAAGGTTCTCAAAACAGTCAACCTCTCGCTGAGCTGGTATTGTCAAATGACTATATATATATTTTTTTTCTTATGAGTGATTCTCCACCAGTCATCTGTCACTTTCATTTGCTGATGGGGCATGACTGAAAATGGGAAGAAATAGCTGCAAACATCCACAAATAATCAGAACATGGAATGCATGAAACATACAAAACCAAAATCAATCTCACTGCCGTCAAGTAGGATCTGAGTCATAGGATCCCTCCTTGGGTTTCTGAAGCAGTATCACTACAGAAGTAGATTGCCTAATCTTCCTTCTGAGGAGTGGCTGGTGGGTTTCAACCGCCAGCCTTCTGGTTAGCAGTCAAATGCCTCATGCAGTAAAGGTAGGAAAATTGGAAGTGGCCAGACATGAAATGGAACACATAAAGATCAATATCCTAGGCATTAGTGAGCTGAAATGGACCAGTATTGGCCACTTTGAATCAGATAATCATGTGGTCTATCAGGTAGGGAATGACAAATTGAAGAGGAACAGTGTCACATTCATCATCACAAAGAGCATTTTAAGATCTTTAGCCACTAAAGCCAAAGATGAAGAAGTGGAAGATTTTTTCCAAATTCTGGAGTCTGAAATTGATCGAACATGCAATCAAGTATTGATAAGTACTGGTGATTGGAATGTGAAATTTGGAAACAAAGAGTAAGCATCAGTAGTTGGAAAATATGGTGTTGGTGATAGAAATGACACCAGAGATCACATCATAGAATTGTGCAAGACCAACAATTTACTCATTGCAAAGATTTTTTTCAGCAACATACATGACAACAATACATGTGGAACTTGCCATATGGAATACACAGGAATCAAACTGACTACATGTATAGAAAGAGACGATGGAGAAGCTCAATATCAACAGTCAAAACAAGGCCAGAAGCTGACTGTGGAACAGACCATCAATTACTTGTATGCAAGTTAAAGTTGAAGCTGAAGAAAATCCAAACAAGTCCACAAGAGCAAAAATACAACCTTGATTATATCCCACTTGCATTTAGACACCATCTGAAGAACAGATTTGACACACTGAACACCAAGTTGTGGGATGACATCAAGAACATCCCATGAAGAACATACATGAAGAAAGCAAATGGTTATTAAAAAGACGGGAAAGGAAGACAAGACCAAAATGGATATCAGAAGAGACTGTGACAGTTGCCCTTAAGAGTAGCTAAAGTGAATGGAAGAAATGAAGAAATATAAGAGCTGAACAGAAGATTTCCAAGGGCAGCTCAAGAAGACCAAGTAAAGTATGTGCAAAGATCTGGAAGCAGAAAATCGAAAGGGAAGAACGCACTCAGCATTTCTCATGCTGAATGAGATAAAGAAAAAATTCAAGCCTTGAATTGCAATATTGAAGGATTCCATGGGCAAAATACTGAAAGATGCAGCAAGTATCAAAAGAAGATAGAAGGAATTCACAGTTACTATACCAAAAAGTATTGGCTGATGTTGAGGTAGCATATGATCAAGAACCAATGGTATTGAAGGAAGAAGTCCAAGCTGTACTGAAGGAACTGGTAAAAAAAAAAAAAAAAGCCAGGAATTGATGGAATATCCATTAAGATGATTTAACAAGTAGATGCAGCATTGGAGGTGCTTACACTTCTATGCCAAGAAATTTAGAGGACAGCTGCCTGGCCAACAGACTGGAAAAGATTGCTATGTGTGCCCTTTCCAAGGAAAAGTGATCCAACAGAATTTGAAAATTATTGAATAATATCATTAACATCACATGCAATTAAAATTTTTCTGAAGATAATTCAAAAATGGTTGCAGCAGTATACTGACAGGCAAATTCCAGAAATTCAAGCTGTATTCAGAAGAAGAGGTCATGAAACAAGACATATCACTGCTGATGTCACTTGGCTGAAAGAAAACAATGTCAGAAAGATGTTTACCTGTTTTATTGACTATGCAAATGCATTACACTATGCAGATCATAAGGAATTATGGATAACATTGCAAAGAATGGGAATTCCAGAACACTTAATTGTGCTTATGAGGAACCTGTACAAAGACCAAAAGGCTGTTCTTTGAACAGAACAAGTGGATACTGCATGATTTAAAATCAGGAAGAGTGTGTGTCAGGGTTGTATCCTTTCACCATACTTATTCAATCTGTATGCTGCACACATAATCTAAGAAGTTGGACTATTATGAAGAAAAACATGGCATCAGGACTGGAGGGAGAGTCATTAACAACCCACAATATGCATATGACATAGCCCGCTTGCTGAAAGTGAAGATGATTTGTAGCACTTACTGGTAAAGATGAAAGACTAGTCTTTAGTATAGATTACACCTCAACATAAAAAAAGATATCACAACTGGATCAATAAGCAGCACCACAAAAAATGGAGCAAAGATGGAAGTTGCCAGAGATTTCATTTTACTTGGATCCACAATCAATACCCAAAGAAGCAGTAATCAACAAATTAGATGTCATACTGAACTGTGCAAATCTGTTGCCAAAAGCCTCATTAAAGTGTTAAGAAGCAAAGATGTTATTTTGAAGACTAAGGTACGCCTAACCCAAATCATGGTACTTTCAATCACCTCATATACATGTGGAAGCTGGACAATGAATAAGGAAGATCAATGAAGAATTGATGCATTAGAATTGTGATGTTGGCCAAGAATACCGAAAATACCAGGGACTGCCAGATGAAAAAATCTATCATGGAAGATGTGCAGCCAGACTGCTTCTTAGAAGTGAGTATGACCAGACTTCATTTTATCTACTTTGTTTATGTTGTCAGAAGGGACTAGCCACTGAAGACAACCTTGATAAAGTAGAGGGTGAGCAAAAAAGGGGAAGACCTTCAATGAGATGGACTGACACAGTGGCTGCAATGATAGGCTCAAGCACATCAAGGATTATAGGGATGGCATAGAACAGGGCAGTGTTTTGTATTGTGCTACAAAGGGTCACTATGAATTGGAGCCAACACAATAGCACCTAACAACAACACTGGTCATTCTCATTAGATGAACTGCTTTCATTAAAATGAAAAACACCCCACAATATTGTATAATTAAATACTGCCTGTAGACAGCATAGGTACTGAAACAAGGCGGGCTTGTGCTTACTCACTGATCTGCACTGAACACTTTCCCTTGTTACCCTCCCGAGAGGGAC
>NW_006921955.1:1554519-1566749 GCF_000298275.1 Orycteropus afer afer | reverse complement strand
TCCTCGGAAGGAAGGTTGGGCAATCCTACTTCCGTAGTGATACTGCCTCGGAAACCCAAGGAGGGGTCGCTATGAGTCAGGTTTGACTCAACGGCACATAACAACAACAACAACAACATACTTAAGAAGTGGAATTACTCCAATATCTATTTAATATTATGTAGTATACAAAAATGCAACCCACCACCGTCAAGTTGGATCTGACTCATAGAGACCCCTACTTGGGTTTCCGAGGTGGTATCACTATGGAAGTAGATTGTCCAACCTTCCTTCCGAGGAGTGGCTGGTGGGTTTGAACCACCAGCCTTCTGGTAGCAGTCAAATGCCTCACGTACTACATCACCAGAGCACCCATATGTAGCATAGGACTTTAAATTCATTTGGAAGTATTAATAAATTATGATAATGCTTGTGTTAATATTAGATTTGCTAAGTGTGTAAAATGTAAGCCACAGATTATAAGTAAATAACTGAAGGCTAAAAACACAAGCATTTACCGTGGCATACTTTGTGTTACGCATAGTGCTATGTAAAGTAGGCAAAAATGGCTTCCTTAACTGACAAATTCAGGTAGGGAGTAATAAAGAAAGTCTTAATATAATACAGTATATAATTCCTACTAAATTATACAACATGTATACAGTAGTTCAGAGAAGAAAAGATCAAGAAGCTTGACTTGTCCAGCTCTCACATGCTTACGAGGCAATTGGAAATATCATGGCTTGTGTCAGGCCCAGCCACTCAACCAGGCCTAGCCAAGTTGACACACAAACTTAACCACCAAAGTAGCCAAGTGCTTAACTGTTATATCACCCGGATTCCTTAACCATATAAGTCTATGAAACATAGACAGCTTTCTTGTAGTTAAATAAAATACAATAGAGTAGAATCGTTTTGAATTTGAATCCATGCTGGGTGTTGCTTAGCCAATTTACTCTGAGTTCCAGTACAAGATATATGTTGTTGTTGTTATGTGCCGTTGAGTCTCCCCCGACTCATAGCGACCCCTCCTTGGGTTTCCGAGGCAATATCACTACGGAAGGAGATTGTCCAAACTTCCTTCTGAGGAGTGGCTGGTGGGTTTGAACTGCTGGTCTTCTGGTTAGCAGTCAAGTGCTACCAGAGCTAGAGTACAATATTTGTCATCCATAAAACTGGAGAAAACAAAACAAAGCAAAAACCCAAACTCACTGCCATTGAACTGATTCTGACTAATAGTGACCTCCCTAGAGTTTCCCAGACTGTAAATCTTTATGGAAATAGATTGCTTCATTTTCCTCCCATAGAGCAGCTAGTGGGTTTGAACCATCAACCTTATGGTTAGCCTTACCCACTGTACCACCAGAGCTCCATTCAAAATTGGGGAAAGCAACATCTATTTCCTAAGGATGATGTGAAGATTAAATGAGGTAACGGCCATGAAAGTGCACATGGCAGACATTACAAAAAGATGAGTTTCAATATCTCCATTGACAGACATAAGGGAACTGGCAGAAAGGAAGTTTAAGTGACTTGCTCAAGGCTGGCAGACTCCTTAATACTGTAGATATTATTTACTCAAAGTAATTAATTCCTTAAAATGTTGTGAAATATAATGGGAAAAAAGAGTTGGCCTATCACACTAGGTCAGGGGTAGGAAAGCCTTTTCTGCAAAGGTTGATGTTGTTGTTATGTGCTCTCAAGTCGGCCCCAACTCATAGTGACTCCTCCTTGGGTTTCTGAGGCAGTATCACTACGTAAGTAGATTGCCCAACCTTCCTTAAAATGTTATGAAATATAATGGGAAAACAGAGTGGGCCTATCACACTAGGTCAGGGGCAGTAAGCCTTTTCTGCAAAGATTGTTGTTTTGATGTGCCATCGAGTCGGCCCCGACTCATAGCAATCCCTCCTTGAGTTTCCGAGGCAGTATCACTATGGAAGTAGATTGCCCAACCTTCCTTTCAAGGAGTGGCTGGTGGGTGTGAACCGCCAGCCTTCTGGTTAGCAGTCAAGTGCCTTAGGCACTATGCTACCAGAGCTCCTTTTCTGCGAAGGACCAGATCGAAAATATTTTGGGCTTCACAGATCATGGAATCTCTGTTGCAACTACTAACTCTGCTGTTGCAGTTGTAGACTGCATGTAAATGATGAGCATGCTGTGCTCTAAGCAGCTGTGGCTGTGGTTGCAAAACGGTACAAGACCTTGTAGCTATGTCATCAGTGGCTCAGCAAACAAATGGCTCTCAAATATGAGGCTGACTGCTCCTGAGAAGTAGGTGTGGGATTAACAACAAAACTTGGTTTAATATTTTTCTATTTTGTCACTTACACATTTATGGCCTTTGCACAGAGTAGATTAGATGTAACACAGAAGGTACTTAGGTGATGCTCCACGACGCAGACTCTCCAGATGAAGGAAGCCCATTAGGCATACTTTCATCATAAACCTAGAAGTAGTTGAAAGCAGATTTTTTTTAAAAAACCTGATCATAGAAAGGAAAACTAGCTTTTGACCTGTGAGTGTGATTCACTAAGACTACTTCAAAGATCTAAAAAATGGTGGTGGTGGGGGGAAGGTGTGTGTGGGGGCTGTATTTAAAATAGCCAGTGAAACTAGCCAAATATTTGACTGATAAACCAGTCATGTAGATGAATTTCTACTTCAGAAATAACCTATGAGTGAGTCTATAAAGACAGGGTACAGCAGTCTATTTATTTACCAGTCTTTGGCCTGGTACAGTATACTTTGGACAGGTAGTTCTCCTGGGAAAGTTTAAGTATTTCATTAGTGACCCTATAAAAATCAGCTTCAATTAAACCAAATGCAGTAGAACCAGAGACAATTGTAAAGATTTTTTGTGAAACTAAAATCTACTGTAAACGATGTAGTCATGGGTTCGGACATGTTTGATTTTATACATCTTTTTTTTAAAAAACACATTTTATTGAAATATATTTATGTACAGTGATACACAAAACTAAAATGCATTTTTTTTTTTTTTTTGCATTGTTCCCTCACCTCCTCTCCTCCCATGGCAACCAACAAAGAAAGTTTCCCCCTCATATATAAACGTTTCCTGGACCCTTCACAAAAATGAACTAATACTATATTTGTCCTTCTGTGATTGATTCATTCCACTCAGCACAATGTCCTCCAAGTTCATCCATATGATGTGGTGTTTTGCAAACTCTACATTATTCTTTAGTGCCCCATAGCATTCCATTATGTGTATATACCATAGTTACGTCATCCACTCTTCTGCTGATGGGTACGTAGGTTGTTTCCATCTTTTTGCTATTGTAAATAGTGCTGTGATGAACATGAGTGTGCATATATCTGTTCCTGTCTTGGCTCTCACCTCTATAGGATATACACCTAGTAATGGGATTGCTGGGTCAAATGGTATCTCCAATTCCAGCTTTCTAAGGAATTGTCATATTGCTTTCGACAGTGGTTGTATCACTTCACAGTCCCACCGGCAGTGTATGAGAGTCCCAATCTCTCCACATCCCTGCCAGCATTTGTTATTTTCTGTATTGTTGAACCTCGCCATCAGTACTTGGATGAGATGGTATCTCATTGTTGTTTTGACTTGCATCTCTCTGATGGCCAATGATTGTGAGTATCTCTTCATGTATTAGCTGGCCACCTGAATATCCTCCTTGGTGAAGTGTCTATTCATGTCTTCTGCCTACTTTTCTATGGATTGTTAATTCCTTTGGTGTTGAGGCATTGGAATTTTTTATAAACCTTAGAGAAATGTCCCTTGCCAGATACATAATTATTGGCAAATATGAATTTGTTGCTGTCATTTTTGTTATGTGCTTTTCTGTGGTGTCAATTTCTTTGTTCCATATAATTTTCTATGCTGAGCTTGTTTTGTTTATGAATCGTGTTATCACTTCCTTGCTTACTATTGTTTTAGGATTTGCTAAATATTTATGCTGGTCCTCTTTTTTATTTTGATGTGAAGGTTTAAGATTTTTCTTTGAGGTTACCCTGTGATTTATAGTTTTCTTCCCAAGTTTACAACAGTCTGTTCTATCTTGCAGTTGTCTTGACTTCCCTACCATCTAGAAGTTCTGTAACGACACAGTTTTTTTTTCCCTCTTTTTGGTTTGCAGTTGTCCTCATTTGTCAATTGATGTCTCTGGTTCCCTCTTTACAACCTTGTAGGCTTCTTTACTTTGGATACTTCCATAGCTGGGTTGGTTTCTGGGTTATATCATCATGTGTGTTAATGGTCAGTTGTTGTTGGCTGTTGTTGCTTTTCTATCCAAAAGACTCCCTTCAGCATCTCTTCTTGTAAGGTTGGTCTGGTTTTAACAAATTCCTTTAATTTCTGCTTATCTGGAAATGTCCTAATTTCACCACCATGTTTGAGGGACAGTTTTTCTGGGTACATAATTCTGCATTGGAATTCTGCATTGTTGTTTTGACTTGCATCTCTCTGACAGCCAATGATTTCTCTTTCAGGGTTTTATATATAAAATCCTATTGTCTTCTTGCCTACATGATTTCTGCCAAGAAATCCGAGCTTAGTCTTATTGGCTGCTCCTTGTAGGTAACTCTTCATTTTTCCCGTGTTGCTCTCATGATTCTTCTTTGTCTTTGGTTTTGATGAGTTTGATGATGATATGTCTTGGTGCTTTTCTTTTAGAGTCTGTCCTCTTTGGGGTTCATTGGACTTCCTGAATGGATATGTTCTCATCTTTCATCATACCAGGAAACTTCTCTTCCAACAAATATTCGACAATTTTCTCTGTGGTTTTATTTGTCTCTTCCTGTTCTGGAATTCTAATTACACAAAGATTTTTCCTTTTGAAGAAATAACTTTGTAGGTTATCCCACATGAACCTTAGGCTTTCTTCATTTTGTTTTGATCTTTTTTCTGATTTATCCCTTTCCAAAGAAGTGTTCAGGTGTTTGCCTTCAATCTCCCTAATTCTGTCTTCCATTGATTCAATTCTGCTCCTTTGCCCATTCAATGTCTTATCTAATTCTGAAAATTTAGTATTAACCGTCTGGATTTCTGTGTGTAGATTTTGTATCATTTCTAATTTTTCATTTATTTTGTTATTTTGGTCTTGTATTGTCTTTTGAAATTGTTCTAGGGTTTTCTCTGTGTTTTCCTCTATTTTGTCAGTGTTTTCCTCGATCTGCCTCTCAATTCATTGAAGATGCCTAAATATAATTCTTTTGAATTCCTTATCAGGGAGTTCCAATGCCACATCTTCCTCAGGGTCGTGTTTTGGGCCTGTATCCTGGTCCCTTTTTTCTCCTGCTTTATCTTGCTTCTTTGTGTGGGCTGTGATGATGCTCTGTTGTCTCCAGGGTTTTGTGACGCTTTTGTGTTTATATTTAATTGGTGATTGTATGTTGGAGTGACTCACCCATGATTTTCATTTTCTTTGTTTTGTTTTTATGTTATCTACATAAGCAGGGTACTGTGCTGCACTTCACTATTCACTAGTTGACAGCACTTATACACTCACCACCTGTCTCCTTTCTTGTTGTCAGCCTCTTGTATGTCCCTGCTGACTTTGCCAAACAGAGCCTATTCTTAGGTTCCTGGAATCCAAATAAGAATGCTGTCACTTTAAAATTCAAAATAGTGGCCACTTGTAAAGATTCAAGATGGCTGCACCCTCAGTCACTTTAAATATCCAAAATGGCTACAACTTATAAACATTCAAATGGTTATACCCTTGGTCACTTTAAATATCCAAAGTGTCTGCCATGTGTAAACAATCAAAATGGCTGTGCCCTCCGCACAGCAGAAAGTCAACAGCTCAGGTTGTCTCCCTCCTTGCTGTTTCCCTTCCTAGTTACAGGCCACCAGCGCAGCCATCCATACAGCCCTTGGTGACCAGGGCAGATCATTAGGTCAATTCTCTGGTCCCAACACCACTTGGAAATATTCAGGCTTTTGGTCCCATCAGAGTATCTGACAGTCCGCAGCTCCAACCATCTCTGTACTCACAGTTTTCATTCAGATTTTTCCATTAGTTGGTGCCTAACCCACTTCTATATAGTTCCTTTCAAAGCTCAGGGCTCCAGGATTATCTTCTGTATCTCTGTCAATTGGTTTTTTTTTCCTTTGTTGAAGAAGGTCTGTGTTGCTTGTCTGCCTATTCCTCCATCTTACTGGAAGTCCTGATTTTATACATCTTGTAGTAGAGCAAAATGGCAGAGTCTGGTTGAAATGAAAAGTAAAGAGCTTTTACTGAGGGACAAAGCAATTTGCAAACTGGGAAATCACAAAGTAGAGAGGATTCTGATTAAGTGATCCAAGGAGAAGACAGTTCGGAGAGTTTATATAAGAAAATACAAGGAAATTCCATAAATATTTAGTGATTGGTTTACACTTAGATTACTGTTTTAGCTACCTAGTGCTACTCTAACAGAAATACAACAAATTATATGCTTTAATAAACAGGAATTCTCTCCTTTTACAGTTTCGGGGGCTAGAAGTCCAAGTTCAAAGTGCCAGGCTCTGGGGACTGGGTTAAAGCCCCTCAACCTTGGGCTTCAGCTCTGCCTCTTGCTCCTGACCCACTGAAACTGGAGGCTTTTCTTCACCCAGGCAGCTGCTGGCTGTTGAGGCTGACAAGCCCAAGATCGACAAATAAAATGGCACAGTCCCTATAGTACCAAACCACATGGCAGGCCATTGATTCAAGTGCTGAAAAAGTCCCAAGATCGGCAGGGCAACGTGTCAGCCTGCTGAACAATGAGTCAGCTATATGCAGGGTTCAAGAGTGCCATAGCTAGAGACAATCCTCAAAGCTGCTTCTCATATACTCATATGCATCTCATACTCACATTTCTAAATGAGCTACTCAGCTACTCCAGTAGATTCCACCATGGAGTTAACTGCCAAACTCACCATGAGAAATAACTACATCCAGATGCCCAGCCAACATACAGCCTTAACCACCACAGTTACAAAATTGGGTTATGGTACATCCGATTGGTAGGAGATTACGTATGTTTCTAAAGTTGTTTTATTTAAGTTACAAAGTAATCATTATACTGGGTACATCTGGCCTCAAAACAATCATGAAATCCTTCTTGTGTGACTGCAGAGAGGACTACAGAGTTCTAAAGTTTGTTTTGAGTAAGCATTTGTTTTAAGAATTGTTTTGAACCTGGCTTCATAAGCAGCAACCAAAACCTCTAAGCAAACAGAATTACACTTTTTTTTTTATTTGTTCAACAAGTAATTTTATCAGGGTACATTGGAGAGTTATAGGAATAACAAGTTATAATCCTGATGCAGAGCTTACTTTTGATTCAAAATGTTGAGTTTTTAGCTTCAGATCCTAGCATAGCCACCACTTCATGTTAGGAGCCTTAACAATGCTTCAGTATATTTTAACATGTTACTCATTTGCTTCAATAGATTGAACAGGAATAGGAATATAAATATAATATATATGAATACAAGGAATATGAAGCCTTGGCTGGTATGTAGCTTGTCACAGACTTGTATTTGAAAGGAAATAAATGTTTCTAACCCTGTTGATAGATCTTACTGATTATACAACTGAAACATAAAAGCATGACCACTTCTGTGAAATTATGCTTCCCTTTCTACACAAAAACGGATAAAATCAAAACTTATAGTCTAGCTTTATTTTCCTTTGCATAACATGTGAAAAATGTTAATCCACACCAGAAAAAGCAGGATTTTATTAAAAATAACATCTGATTATACTAAACATGTATTAGCTTGGAAAAGAAACGGAATACATCATGTTGTTAAAATGTCCTGGTGTGTTTCTAAGTAACAGGATCTCTGTGGTCAAATAAATGTACATTAAACTATCAGCTGATACATGAAAATCTTTTTATAAACAAAAATATGTTGAAGGCTTACTTGTTTTGCATAAATTGTGAATTACATTCACAATTATCAAGTTTACATGTGAATCATCTGAAAAGTCAATTTAACTAGAATTTAGAATGCTCAGAATAAAGAATGTATTATAAATTGCACACTTAATCTAAAGCATAGATCTTAACCTTTGAATAAAGGATCCCTTAGAGAATATGATGAAAGTTATGATGGAGCTTTGTGGTGCTTGTTAAGCACTCAGCTGCTAACTGAAATGTTGGCAGTTCCAACCTACCAGCTACTGCACAGGAGAAAGATGTGACAATCTGCTTCTGGGAACATTACAGCCTTAGAAATCTTATGGGACAGTTCTACTCCATCCTACAGGAGCACTATGAGCTGAAATCGCCACAGAAAAAAATACATGCAAAAAAAACATCTTGAAGGTAATCTCAAAAGATTCACAATTTTTTTTTTTTTTACAAATCCTACAGGGATTCATGCATCCAAGTTAAGAGTATCTATTTAAAGTAAATCCATAACTAACAGAAATTTTATCTGCAAATATTTCACCATAAATCAAACAGTTAAGATTAATTTAAGGCAAATTGCCTTATTCCCCTCAACTATTTATTTAGAAATATTTTCAAGGCCACAGAAAAGATGAAAGGAAAATACAATGAATGTCTATATACTTTTCACTTACATTCACCATTTATAATATTTTGTCACATTTGTTTTATCTTTCTTTCTATATACATATTTTATCTTTCTTTCTTTCCCCCTTCCTTCCTTCCTTTGTTCTTCCCTTCCTCCCTCCCTCCTTCCCCTCCTGCCCTCCCAAAGAAAGGGGACTGGGCCATCTGGATATATGTTGCAAAAATCTTAACATTCACCATAAAACTTCAGTAGGAATGTCCTAAGAACAAGTATACTTTCTTATACGATCAAGAGCCTGTTATCACATTCTCTCATAATATCAAATCCTAGAAATTTAACATCAAGTATCATATAACTTAGAGTCTATATTCAGATTACCTGATCATCTGAATAATGTCCGTTATTACTGTGTGTGTGTGTGTGTGTGTGTGTGTGTGAAAGAGAGAGAGACAGAGACAGAAAAAGGAGAAAGAATTCAAGATCTAATCAAAGTTCATAGGCTGTTCCCTGCTTATATGCATCTTTGATGACTTCCACTTTTTTGAAGGGTCCAAGTCAGCTATCTTGAAGGATGTTCCACAATTTGGATAGGTCTGATTGCTTCCTCATGATTAGGTTTAAACATTTTTGGCAAGAATTCTACACAGGTGATATAATGTTCTAACCTTTGGGTCATACCAGGAGGTACAGAACATCAGTTTGTCCCATTATTGATGATGCTGAGTCATCAGGTTAAGGTGGCATCAGCCAGATGTCTGTAGTGTGAAAGTATCTTTTTCCTCCTGTAATTAAATAATCTGCAAGGTAATACATCAGTTCTATGTAAATATCCTACCACCCAAAACTTTTCTCTTAGTGGTTTTAGCTTCCATTAGTGATTTTTGCCAAACTCAATTATGACATTGGAGGTTCCGTAGTAATAGTTTTATAATTCTATTTTTCCCTCCATATTATAAGTTACCATTCTTCTATAAGGAAAACTTTTCACTTTTAACCATGTCTTTTATTATTATAAAAAGGATTTTCATATTCATTGCCATCTTTACTTTTTGTTGTTGTTGTTATATGCTGTTGAGTGGGATCCAACTCATAGCGACCCCTCCTTGGGTTTCCGAGGCAGTATCACTATGGAAGTAGATTGCCTTATCTTCCTTCCGAGGAGTGGCTGGTGGGTTTGAACTGTCAGCCTTCTGATTAGCAGTCAAGTGCCTTAGGCACTACTTTACCAGAACTTTTTTAGAGATGCTAAAATTGTCCCTTCAAGTTGGCTTTTATGTCCTTTTTTACACGTCCTCAGTAATCTGTGAGACTTTTATACTTGCTTCTGATACAATATTTCAGCAGGGTCTTACACTTTCCCAGACTGTTACTGGCCATTTCTCAAAAGATGGTTCCTTCTAGTGGAAAACAGTATTTAGAAACAAAGATCTGGATGCTAGATGTGCTTATTGCTACTGAAGTTCATCACTTTCAGGCCTTTTCAAAGAAATAGCTAGGAAATTTATTTAAAACAAAATCATTATTGGTACCCATTCGACAAAGCAAACTAACTTCTGGGACATTTTTAAAAATATATATTGACACCTACATAATTAATAAACAAAATTGTATAAACACTTCATTTTTCACAAATTCAGCTGAATTCATTTTAAAATGACAATTTATGCCATTAATTCATTTTCAGACTTTGAAACATCAAATATGGTGACAATAACAAGCTCAGGACTGGTTACCTTGGATATGTGTAAATGTGAACTTTGATTTCTGTTTTTTAAAAAATATAGTAAGGACCAAACAAAACATATTTATAGGCTGAATACTGCTCATGATCTATGAATAACAGTATAAAGCACATTCATTACAACCACAGAACCTAGTCTACCAGAAGGAAGCTAGAATATTCAATACAACCCATGATATCTTAATCATACACTCACAGAATTTCTTCTGAGCAATTACTATATATAAAACTGTATGTTATGCATAAAGTGTATACATTATTTACATCCTAGAATTCAATGGCCTAGAACATTCTTAAACTTGATATTTCATGGCATGCTTCCTCATATCACATTTGTGAATGTGTCACCTCAACAGTGAGAGCTTTTCTGATGACCCCTCAAAAACAGGAAATCAGCAACCTCTTAATTTAAAATTTCTTTTGTGGTTATTTATGTTTGAACTTTAATCCACTGTTGTCTACTTCTAGACTACAAGAAGGTCAGGAAAGGATCTTAAAAGAATATATGCTAGAAGGTGGCGGAATAGGGAGAAAGTCTGCACAGACCCTCTTCAACAAAGAAAAGGGGAACCAATTAACACAGACACAGAACATTATCCTGGACACCTGAGCCTTGAAGGGAAGTATATAGAAGTGGACTTAACCAACTAGCAGAAGAATTTGCATGAAAATACCGAAAAAGGAGACATATGGAGCTGCGGTCTGGCAGTGATCCTGAGCAAGCCTGATGGCACAGCACAGACAGCTTGGAGAATGCCGAGTGGTAGGACCTAAGAATTAACCTAAAAATCAGCCCTGCCAGCCAAGGATTGCATGGAGGACTGCTCCAGTGGCTGGGGAATAAAACACGAAGCACCAGCAAAGAGAAAAGTGGGCTGAGCTGTGGACTTTTGCCTGTCTGGAGGTTGCTGCCATTTTGAATGTTTACAAGTGGCTAGACCGTTTTGGATATTTAAAGAGACAGTGCTCTCCGAGAATCTCAGGGCTTAAGAACAAGTTCTGCTTGCCAGTAACCCCAAGGACACTCTGGACCTGGATGACTGAAAAGGTACATTCCCCTTGTTACTCTTATACCCCACACCCCTTGGTGAACAGAGGTGTGGCCATCCCCCACCCCCACCCACCTTCTGGGCCCGCAGGAACTCCATCCCAGTCTGTGTGCTCAGGCAGAGCCTGGGTGCCCTGCCATGCCTTCCCCTGATTTTTTTTTCTTTCTTTTTTCTGGTTTTTAGTTTGCTTGTTTTTGTTTGTTTTAAAACTACTACTATTATTAATATACTTGTTCTTTTTAACTCCCAGGTTCTAGTTTCCAGTTCTTTTTCTTTTCCCTGTTCATGGCTGCAAATTTTTCTTTCTTCTTTTTTTTTCCTTATGGTTAACCCTGGTCCTTGTTTTTCTTTTTGCATTTTTCCCATTTTTTTTCTCCTCATTATTCTCCTTCTCTACCTTTTTTTTCTTATTGCCCTATACCCAGATATTGCAGGTTTTCTTCTTCTTTTTCCCCTTTTTTGGATACTGTTCTTGTGTGATTACATAGTGTATTTTTTGTCCATGTGCTTTTAGTTTTTTGATGGTGATTCAGCTGTAAATTTTGTCTAATTGAGTGGGAGACAGCAAGTCTCCATAAGACACAACTATACCCACACCTCCTGCAATTTCACTTACTGACTGAGAGCCACCACCTCCTTTTCCATCAATGGGCCAAGAATAAAAAACCACCAAGAAGAGCCTGAATCACCCTTGGCTGCTGTTCACAAACAGTTAACAGAGATATTAATACAACAATGCCACGATGTCTCAGAGACAACAGACCATCACAGTCCACAGAAAGAAGCAAGATAAAATGGTAGAAACAAGGGAACAGGATACAGATACAGAACACATCCTTGAGGAAGAAGCAGCACACTGTGGACAATGTCATGAGACAAAGTGTATGTGAACTGCTGTATGGAAAGTGAATTTGCTCTGTAAATCTTCACCCAAATCACAATTAAAAAAAAAAAAAAA
>NW_006921955.1:1547751-1551239 GCF_000298275.1 Orycteropus afer afer | reverse complement strand
CCTTCAACGAGATGGATTGACACAGTGGCTGCGATGATGGGCTCAAGTATAGCAGGGATTGTGGGGCTGGCGCAGGATCGGGCAGTGTTTCGTTCTGCTGTGCATGGGGTCGCTATGAGTCGGAAACAACTTGACAGCACCTAACAACAACAACATTAGAATACTATTCAGCAATGGGAAGGAACAAACTATTCCCAATCTCAGTGACATGGGTGAATCTCAAACATAATATTGAGTGAAAAAAGCCTGACAAAAAAGCTAACACTTATGATTTTATATATACATATAATTCAGAAAACAACCTACAGTGTTAGAAGTTGGGACAGCAGCTTCCTTTGAGAGGAGACAGTGACTCTACGGGATATGATGGAGGCTTCTAGAGTTCTGGTAATTTCTTGATCAGGGCTCAGGTTGTGAAAATGAATTGAGCTGTACTATCATGATTTACTTATTTTTCTGTTAAAAAATTTCATTAAGTTAAAAAACAAAACATCGTGGAGACAGAAAGAATGCCTCCTTGGACTGCATTTTGCCCAAACGCTTCCTGTTTATGACCCCAGCTCAAGATAGAATTTAGATGCTATGCTGGATGCTCTGCATTCAAAACTTCACTGCCATTGGTCAATATGACTCATAATGACCCTGCCTTAGGTTTCCAAGGTAGTATCTCTATGGATGTAGATTGCTCAGTCTCCCTTCCGAGGAGTGGCTGGTGGGTTTGAACCCCAGCCTTCTAGTAGCAGTCAAATGCCTTAGGCTTTACACCATCAGAGCTCCCTGGATGCTCTGCATACAAAGATTAATAAAATCCAGTTCATACATTCACAATGTTCCCAGTTCATCAACGTAACAGATGGATACATTTGCAACCAAAACATAATTGAATATATCATTCTAACCAAAACAGGAGGGCTGCTATTTCACTCAAGTACCCCCCCCCAAAACTCCACACACACACACACACACACACACACACACACTCATAGCAACCAAGGCTGTAAATCTTTATTGAAGTAGATTGGCTCATCTTCCTCTCACAGGGTAGCTGGTGGGCTTGAACCACTGACCTTCTGGTTAGCAACCAAATGCCTTACTATGCCATCACAGCTCCTTCCCTCAGGTACAGTGTTTGGTAACTCTGTGCTACAGTGAGTGAAAGGACTGAAGCTATGCCAAGGGCAGCCTTTTTGGTACTGATGAACCTAGTGTGACTATTCATGGAGTATGAGGTTCAAGGAAGATAATTTTGTTTAAGTGAGTAGAAGATGAACAGGTGGCTTCGGCCCTGCATATTTTAGGCAGAAGTAGTTAGGGGAATCTATGGCTATGGTTGCCTCACCTCAACAATGCATGCCATTTCTCTGGAAAGTGAAAACAAAGGAAAGTCAGCTTCTTTCTGACAGGGAAGAATAGACTCTGCTAACCCACTGGAGAAACTATTTGCAAAAAGGCTGGCCAAAAACCTTTTCAACCATCACAAAGATCTCTTGGGGTCACATAGTACTGGAGAGTCTTTTTTATTAGAGTTAGTAAAAGCTCTTTCTTGAAGCACTATGCATGTCTTAGTCAATGTGGAAAGTGAGTATTCTCTTAAGGGTAAAGTGGGATGGGGGTACTCAAAGAGATTTTGTTCTCAGACAACTGAGTCTCCACTTTTCTCAAGTCTTCTGTAAATGCCAGTGTGCTGAAAGCTGATAATCTCTTGAACAGGGAAAATAGTATGGTCCCAAAAGAGTGTCACTTGGGGTATATATATATATGCATATTTACATGTTAGACCCAGGAAACATTTCTTAGAAACTGGTCCACAGTTCCCCTGACAAGGCTATCAGGGTTAAAAGATTGGGAAATCTTTAGATATATGCTTAATGTACTTAGAAACTAGAAGAAAACAGAACTATAACTTCTTAATTAGGTACATTTGGAGTTTTTGTTTATGTTTCAATAATGTTGGTATTCCTTATGAAGACTGATATTTTATTAGCCTATATAGGGTAAACGATTTTTAAATTATAATTTATAACTATTAATTCAGTTAAGAATTTCATAAAGTATTTTTCAAATCAGGTTATTTCTTGAATGATTTGACTGCACGCTCAATGGCCTGCTGCCATGCATTATTAAAGTCTATTTTTTTCCTTCAGAATCTTCCAGTAGACGTCTAGAGTTTAGCTAGAAGTCTTGGCTATGATACAAACAGTGATGGAAAACATATGGGCAGTAACAAGTTTTAATCTCTCTCTTCAGTACTAAAATGGACTAATCTGTAGAAGCAGTTTATTCAAGATTACCCAGGGTGCCAGCCCCATCAGGAATCTTTTTTTAAAGGTTTTTTTTTTTTTTTTCAAATAAATGTAACAGTTTTTCATCTTTATTTCTTATATAGTACTTGACAACATTTACATTATATTTACTTTATCTCAAAAGTACCTAGTAGATTAATTCTACTTTCAAGAGGACTACTCTCTTCTTATAAGGTATGTTTTCATGTCATGTAGTAGTTTTCATGTCTTATGTGTATCAATGGATAATTATTTTAGTCAATACTAAGGGGACATTCATGTTATTAATATAAATAGTTGTAAATAATAGGATAAAGTTTAAAGTTTATATCTATGCTGTTACATTTCTTAAAATAATCATTTAAATATTCATTAACCTAAAATTACCCTTTATGCTTTATATATAATGAATTTATTTTCAATGAAATTATGTGACTTTTTTCACTGCTAAGTGTTAACATTGTTGACTTTAAATATCATTTAAGCAAGGCTTTTGCGAAATAGTTCTTTTAGAAAAATAACAATAATTAATGATAATGAAATTTGGGGATATCCAAATACATTGAATGAAACATTAAATATTTATTTCAGAATGTAAAACTATGATATTTTGTAATGTTTTTAAAATGTGTGAATTATTCAAATGTCATTTTTAATTATACAAGTGTATATAAATATTTTTCCTTGAGAAATGCATTCTTTATTCTTATGTAATAAAATGGCACTGGACACTTAAAATGGAAATTTAAATAATTCCATGTCAGAATACTTATCAGCAATAGTTCAACTAGCTTTATAGTCAATAATAAAGATTAGAAACTTCTTTTCATAAAATCCATAGTCAGAATTTAACATATACAAAGATTTCCTTTGTTCCTTCTCAGAGTAAATATTTCATTAATTCTTAGATTAAAAAAAAGTAAACAATGTACTCAGTAACTCCTTAGAAGCTAAACAGAGCATAGCATTCTTTCTTGTTAATCTATTTAGAGGTGTGGCCACCATGAGACAGTGGCCACATGGGTAACCATTAAGTCATAAAGAAACCTGAGAGTTTGTATCTCTTTCACTATAAAGCTTTCTTTTTAAACCCCACCAAGAATCATGAGGATTTTATAAAACAAAAAGAAAAAAAAAATCAGAAATCCACACACATGTAAAAGCATCTTTTAGCATTGAGTAATATAGCATGTTGTTGTTGTTGTT
>NW_006921955.1:1545934-1547129 GCF_000298275.1 Orycteropus afer afer | reverse complement strand
CACCCAAATCACAATTAAAAAAAAAAAAAAAAGAATATATGCTAGCTTGGTTTTTAAAAAGTTTTATTTTTCAATGGTTGGAGTATATCTAGCAATGCAAGAAATTTATGAAGTTCTTTTTTATAGCATGAATACTTTATTCATAAAACATCAGTACAAATATACTACTTTTTAAGTTTTATAACCTATCTTCTTATCTGCAATATGATATTGATTCCTAAAGATATTGTTTGATACAGTAAAACTAGTTCTCTTATATTTAGACCAAAGCTCATTGTGGCAAAAATTAAAAAATAAAATAAACAAACAGATAAACATGCAGAAGAGAATAAGGTCCTTTCTATTGCCATTTCTTCCATAAAAACCCAAAATGGAAGACTTTCCCCTCATGATTATAGGAAAGCGAAGGTATGTTTTTGTGTTTAGGATTACAATATAGAAAAATAAGAAGAAAGACCCAGTTACTTTCCAAATGATGTGTCTGGACTAAGCCATTCCATCTCTGTGATAGTCTCAAGATTATGAAAGATCTAAGACCTGGATTGTACCTTTAGTTATACTATCTGCAGAACTGGGTGACTATGCCATTATACTCTAGGTCCTAATTCTTCCTTCAAACTCTTTAACCAAAGATGAAAGCAAGATGCTGTAGAAAGACTAGTTCAGGCCTCACAAGTGGAGAGAAAAGAGAATAGATCTAACATATCTTTAAATATATAATTCTACGAGAATGTGCTTCAAGTCTTTTTTGTCCAGAAGAGCTATGCAGATGATGTGATTGAGGCAATAGGCTCAGGTGCAGATGTGGAAAACAACCTGAAAGGGGAGCAGCTGCCAACTCCAGACAATTGTTGCTATGCAAAAATACAGCATTTGATATTTGAGGAGAAATTGAAATCTTAGGATTGTTCAATATAACACTTCCTATTCTAGATGTAAATTCAAAAAAATGAATACATATGAACCTCAAAAGAGATTAAAAAATGTTCAAAGCAGAGCTCCAAACAGGAATGAACACAGTGGAATATATAAATAATTATTGCATGGTAGAATTTTACAAGACCAATGACTTGTTCATTGCAAACATCTTTTTTCAACAACACAAACGGCAGCTCTACACATGGACTTCACCAGATGGAACACACAGGAATCAGATTGACTACATCTGTGGCAAGAGGTGGTGGAAAAGCTCAAT
>NW_006921955.1:1531706-1540494 GCF_000298275.1 Orycteropus afer afer | reverse complement strand
CTTCCTTCCGAGGAGTGGCTGGTGGGTTTGAACCGCCAGCCTTCTGGTGAGCAGTCAAGTGCCTTAGGCACTATGCTACCAGAGCTCCCAATATAGCATAGCAGTGGGAAAAAAGAGAAGATACATAGTCTTCTGTTAACAACTAAATGCTATCATAAAAATGAAGACTTCTGATACTTAATCTGGTGTTATAAACACAAGTCTTAAGGTATTGTAGTAAATATCAGAAAAATTAAGAGGTAGGAGATTTTTGTTTTTTAATACAACAACTAGATTGCTAGATTAAAGAGCTGATGAAAGGTAAAATTAGTATTAAAGGAAAAACTACCAGTAAGTTCTTTAATTAGGATAGCATTTACACTTCTAAGGTAAAGTTAATTATTTCTTTAAGGATAATGTCATAAAGTCCATGAACAAATGGCACTGTAAATAAATTTCCAAATGTCTGTTTGAACTTTTACTTGCTAGATTACAATGCTGTGCCTTGATTATACCTGAATTTAGTCTGGATTCCTACTGTGAGATATATGGACGACAGAACATTTATATGCTGAAAACTACTATTGGTACATGTCAACTGACATATGTAAACCAAGGGGAAAAGCTGCCAAGCAGATGTTTAAACATGGGATTTAAAAGCACGGTGACTTATTTACCTAAAATAGTGTCTGAGAATAAATATCAATTTACTTAGACAAATTCTTTATTGTAAGGTCTGCAGACCAGTTAAATAGAAATTAGGAAGCTTAAGTAAATTAAGAAAGAAACTTATTATCCAGTAGATTCCCAATTCTCTTCTCAACTCTTGCTGAGAAGTTGCCAAAACTTTTAGCCTTCTCTTTTTCAGAGTAAAGATCAGTTTAATTTCTGTGAATAATTGCAAGGTTCAAATTAGTTTCAGAGGAAGCTATGTAGTACAGTAGAAAGCTAATCACAAAATGAGAAAGCCTGCCCTTGGTTCCATCCTCCCTAGTAAATGACTTAAGCTCTATGCCTCAGTTTCTTCCTCTGTAAAAAGAGGGCATTGGTCAGGAAAGTCTGGAAGGTTTCTCCTAGTTCTAAAGTACAAAAACTTATTAATAACAGCAGTAGCACTGAAATACTGTTCCAGATATAATTTTGATTAAGAGAAACTTGAATCCAAAGTCCAAAACTTTCCATGAGTAGGAAAGACTGGCAAAATGTCTAAATCAGGGAATACTAAGTTTTCCTGAGAACAAAACAGAAATATTTTTAAAGGCTTTGAAAAATAGCACACAATCTTCATGCTGCCAAAACTAATAGACCTAGAGGTTGAGCCATATTTATAAACTCATTTTTTAAAAAAATAAAAACAATCAATAGTAATATAATTTTAAGTAATAAATAATATTCTCTATATTCTTTTTGAATAATAGGGAAAAATTGCTATACATTGTGCCTTCCTACATGGACATTCTGATATTTTTCTACTGGTAAAAGATTGCTCAATTACAATAGGGGAATGGCGTGGGATCTACAATCACTTTTATTTTATCAAGGCTATGGGAGAGACCCAGCAATACCAAATGAAGAGTGTAAATAGAACTACTCCTCAATTATCAACTATCACATTACCTGACATTTCACATTTACAACAGTAAAAAACCTACTATCCAATTATTTTGTACATTAACAATGTATGTCTGGCAGAAATGAATATAAGTTGTGAGGCAAGAGTAACACTGGCTGTTAGATATAATTATGTGTCCACTTGACTGGGCAATGATTCTCACTGGCTTGGTAGTTATGTAATGATATAGTCATCCTCCATTTTATGATCTGATGTGGTCATCCTCCACATTAGTATAATACTGATTTTTGCATAACCTTGTCTAAACATGTTGATAAGTGAGGAATGGGTGGAATGGATTCCTCATGGAAACAAGGTTGGCCTGACTTTTTTTGCACAAAGATTTGATTAATTTTGTATTGCTAACAGAGGACAGAACTAGAACAGAGAGAAGAATGTGCCAGAAGGTGTTTTTGGTCTTAATCTAAATAATTTTTTAAGAACCAAAGGTGAACAATCAAGGGTGGAAAAGGATGCCTCTTAAGATGGAGTGCTTCTATAAGTTCTATTATTGTTGCTATTTCAGCAGAGAATGGATACACTATCTGATCCAAACTGCTCTGGTGAAACCTCCAGTGTTGGAAGTTTCAACTACATGGTATTCCCTGCTCCTACACTTAGCAAGGAAGGGCCCAATTAATGTGTTATACATGGCTACTTCTCTCAATCAGTGATTGGAATACTTATCAAATTAAACTACTACAGGTAATGGTATTGCCTAAAACTAGCAAGCAAAAGTCAATTTCATCTTTTCATTTTATCCTAGTTTTAATTAAAGTCAGGGAGGGTCTCATGTAACTTATCACTCTAAGACAGAAAGAGGGACGCTGGCTGGTGCTTTTCTTAACCCCACAGGTAGGTTGGTTAGCAATATTGAAAGAGGGGATCCAGAAGACAAAAAGCCCTGCCAACATTTTGCTTTTGTTCCTCTCATTACCCTGTTAACATGCCCTTTTCTCTGTCTTTTGAGCTCCCAACTCTGCTCCTCAATCCCAGTCTGGTCTTGACTTTCATTCCACATCAGTCACTCCTGACCCATTCTTCATCCTTAACTTCCACTTCAGATCCCTCTAAAAATAGGGCACGAGTGTCTCTCCTCAGGTCATAGGTGCAGGATGTACTGTAGCACAAAGCTGAAGGCACCTAGGACACCAATATGTGGTGTGCAGTAGGAGAGAAGGTAATTTTTCACTCCAGGGGCCAAGACAAAAGTGAAATCAGGATGTGCTCTTGGCATCACACTATTCCTTTTGTTATACATATTTTTCAAGTTCTGTAGTTTAATTAGTTCTATATGTTAGGTATATTACATGTTAAATTCATTTTTCTAGTCTAGATTATACATCTCAAAGTTTCTTTGAGAAAGCATCTAACAAAACCAACCAATGAACACAGAAATACATTTGATTAAAATTTTCATATCCCATGGACCAGAATAGGACTAGACCTCAAGAAAATAAATTAATAAACTATTGAACCCAAATCAATTTCACATATAGGATTTTGTGTTTGACTTAGGAGTGAGATGGGAGTGGGAAATAGATCAGAATAGTATGTATGGGAAATCTTTCATTGTTCTTACTAATTGTGATCAGTCTATACACAGAAGTGGTAGGAAAAGTCAAAAATATAATTAGGAACAAAAGAAAAAAAAATTTGTTGGCAGACTGATATTTAAAATATTTCCAGAGCCACGTAATAATTTAAAATCTCTGTAACAGAGAGAGAGAAAAAAATATATCCCTAATTCAAAATCCCACTATGCCTCTTATTAGCTTAATATACTGTATTTCAATCTTTTTTCATATACATGTATACTTTTATAGTTCTCTTTTGGTCTATTGGTCTTAAATAATTAACTGACAGTTATGAAGAGTAAACAGACACATGGACAATAATTTTTACTTTAAAAACTCTGGTAACTACACATACAGAGACTCTTTCAAACTATTTTAAGTTCCAGGAGTTAGTCACAGGGTACCTGACTCAAGTCTACCCCATCTGCTTGCAATTTAGTTCTATTAACCAATACAGGCATTTACATTTTTAGCTTTTCTACTAATATACATTAGTATATTAGAACTTTTACAGCAAATCCATACTTACCTGGGAGCAGATGGTTAGATGATGATGATGATTTTAAGTAGGGAAGTACGGGAAAGAAGCCAGAAGGGAGCTCACTCGACAACACTAAGAAATGTTCTACTCCACTAATTCAGTACCCTAACACTGCCTGGTTCACAGCAGGTACTTGACAAATACCCATTGAATAACTCCAGCAACTTCAGGCAAAGCCAGAGCCAATATCCCAAATCATATTTCTAATTCAATAGATTCTCCCTGACCAAGTCAGAGAAACAAATACCCATTGAATAACTCCAGCAACTTCAAGCAAAGCCAGAGCCAATATCCCAAATCATATTTCTAATTCAATAGATTCTCCCTGACCAAGTCAGAGAAGGCTGAGCCAAGAAAAGGTCAAGAGCACCTGTGGACTTAGAAGGTACAGCTAAAATGTAGAAAGAATACTAAAGAATAAATCGGTATCAGGGTCAAGCTTTGAATTGGGTAAAAATCAAGACTTGAATTATGTAGATAATAAGTATTTTGGAGGTCAATGGTCAAGCCAGAACTAGGAACCCACCATTAAGGACTATGCAATACATAGAAGCTTGAGGTCAAAAGTTGAAAACAATGGATCCAAGTAAGGCAAGCAGCTATGAAACAGAAGTAATGTTCCAGAGACAAAAGTGATACTAAAAATGAAGGCTTGTCTACTTTAACCCTGAGTATTTTATTGCTGGTACAGAGAAAAATGCCAGGATTTTGAGGCTCCTCATTTGTAGATGACCTGAATAAGGTGGGACAGACAGAACTAACCTGACTGGCCAGCTCAGAGACAGCATGCTCTAAGGCAGTGAGCCTCCAGTGGTGGATTCTCTCTCAGCCTGTCTAAAACAATACAATATAGTCAATGTCCTGGTATTATCAATATAACTTTTCACTCTCTGAACTATACAGATCTGACCACAAAATAATTCCTATTCCCTTGTCTTCTAATCGAAGCTACATGAGCCCTTTTATGTAGAAATGCATACAGGATAGTAACTTGCAGAAAGGTCAGATAGGAAGAGGTGCATGTGAAGCTGCTAGATTTCTCAATAAAGAAACAAGACCTTCAACATGGTGTAGGTGAAAGTACGGGCAGGTAATTGGCATACATGACTTCAGATTTTAGTTCTAAGATAATTTGGTTATGTGACCTTGGAAAAGTCACTTAAGCTTCATATGGCTCACTTTACAGTGAGGGATTAGTTTAGAATAAATTCTGAATTTACACTCCCAGAAGTCAGTATAGAGATGAAAGGTTATGATCAGCTTTAAAATGGGACTCAGAATATGATTATAAATATAAAAAGCTTTTGCCATTGTAAAATACCTTATGCCATCTCTTCCTTTCAAGTACAGACAAGTATTTTTGTTGTTGTTATATGCCGTCGAGTCAGACCTGACTCATAGCGACTCCTCCTTGGGTTTCCAAGGCAGTATCACTACGAAAGTAGATTGTCCCATATAGGATTACTAAATATAATACCCTCACAACAAGGATTTTGTCATTCGGCTACACAATGGGCAAAATGTTAATGTTACCATTTAGATTTCTGGAATGTGTAAAGAATTAAATTTCATTATCAGGTCAGTAATTGACTGACAGTGTCAACAATGATATCCCTTGTTGCATGTCTGGCTTGAATTTCTGGCAGCTCCCTCTCAATATACTGCTGCAATTATTTTGAATTATCTTCAGTAAAATTTTATTGTGTGTGGTATTAATGACATTGTTCAATGATTTCCACATACTGTTGGATCACCTTTCTTTGGAATGGTCACAAGTATGGATCTCTTCCAGTTGGTCACCCAGATAGATGAAGAAAATTAAAACAACTTCATGGGAGCCAAACTTCAACCTTGAGTATATCCCACCTGAATATGGAGACCATCTCAAGGATAGATTTGACGTATTGGACACTGATGACCAAAGACTAGACATGTTGAAACTTGCTCTTGAACGTACAGCAGCTAAAGCAAATGGAAGTAGATATATACACTCCATGCAAAAATCAATCATGGGAGAATAGAATGGTTGTGTATGCACAGGGTAATAGCCTGGGGGGCAGGAGTGCACGGGAGGGAAGAGGTAACTATGGGGAGGAAGGGGGAGAGAAGCTGTGGCACTGTGGGAAATTGTAGTCAATGTCATGAGACAAAGTATATGTGAGCTGATGTATAGAAAATGAATTTGCTCTGTAAACTTTCACCCAAATCACAAGAAAAATTAAAAAATAAAGCAAATGGAAGATAGGATGAAATAAAAGAGATGAACAGAAGATTTCACATGGTAGCTTGAGAAGATAAAGTATTACAATGAAATGTGCAAAGACCTGGAGTTAGAAATTCAAAAGGAAAGAACACATTTGGCATTTCTCAAGGTGAAAGAACTGAAAAGAAAATTCAAGCCTTCAGTTGCAATATGGAAGGACTGTACAGGCAAAATAGTGAACAAGAAGCATAAAAAGAAGATGGAAGGAATATACAGAGTCACTATACCAAAAAGAATTGGATAACATTCAACAATGTCAGAAGGTAGCATATGATCAAGAACTAACAGTACTGAAGGAAAAAGACCAAGCTGTACTGAAGGCAGTGACAAAAAAAACAAGACTCTAGGAAATGACAGAATACAAATTAAAATGTTTCAACAAACAGATGCAATGCTAGAGGTACACACTCATCTATGCCAAGAAATTTGGAATATAGCCACCTGACCAAGTCACTGGAAGAGATCTATATTTGTGCACATACCAAAGAAAAGTGATGCAACAGAATGTAGAAATTATCAAACAAGATCATTAAGATCACATATAAGTAAAATTTTGCTGAGGCTATGTCAAAATGATTGCAGCAGTACATTATTGACAGGGAACTGCCAGAAATTCAACTCAGATTCAGAAGAGGACACTGAATGATGATATCAGATAGATCTTGGATGAAAGGAAAGAATACCAGAAAGATGTTCACCCATGTTTTACTGGCTATGCAAAGGCATTCAACTATGTGGACCATAACATACTATGGATAACATTATGAAGAAAAGGAATTCCAGGCATATCAATATGCTTATACAAACCTGTACATAGACCAAGAGGCAATCGTTTGAACAGAACAAGGGGATATTATGTGGACTAAAATCAGGAAATGTGGATCAAGGTTGTATTCTTTCATCATACTAATTCAATCTATGTGCTGAGGAAATAATTCAAGGAGGTGGATGACATGAAGAAGAACATGGCATCAGGATTGGAGGAAGACTCATTAAAAACTTGTGATATGCAGATGACACAACCATGCTTGCTGAAAGTGAAGAGGACTTGAAGCACTTACTGATGAGGACCAAAGACTACTCTTCAGTATAAATTACACCTCAACATCAAGAAAATATGAATCCTCACAACTGGACCAGTAAGCAATATCTTGATGAATGGAGAAAATACTGAAGTTGCCAAGTATTTAATTTTATTTGGATTCACAGTCAACACACAAAGACACAGAAGTCAAGAAATCAAATGAGAGCGTTCCGGCAAGATGGCGGACTAGGCAGAAAGACTGCACAGATCCTCTTCAACAAAGAAAAGGTAAACCAATTAACACAGACACAGAAGATAATCTTGGACCCCTGAGCCTTGAAGGGAAGGATACAGAAGTGGACTAAACCCCAACTAGCAGAAGAATTTGAGTGAAAATACCAAAAAAGGAAACATACGGAGCTGCGGTCTGGCAGCGATCCTGATGGCATAGACAGCTTGGAGATTACCGAGTGGTGGTAGGACCTAAGAATTAACCTAAAAATCAGCCCTACTAGCCAGGGACTGAACAGAGGACGACTCTGGTGGCTGGGCAATAAACGGAGAAGGTGAAGAGAAATGTGAGCTGAGCTATGGACTTTGGCCAGTCCAGAGGGCACCGCCATTTTGGAAGTTTAAAAGCAGCTTGACTATTTTGGATATTTAAAGGGACAGTGCGCTCGCAGATTCCTGGGGTGTAGAACACATTCTGCTTTCCAGCAACCCCAAGAACACTCCAGACCTGCAAGAGTGAAAAGGTAGCACATTCCTCTTGTTACTCTTATTCCCCACACCCACTTGGTGAATGGAGGTGCAACCATCCCCCACTCCCACCCTTCTGGACCCACAGGAACTCCATCACAGTCTGTGTGCTCTGATGGATCTTGGGTGCCCTGCCCTGTACTCCACCAATTTTTTTTTTCCTCTTTATCTTTGCGCTTTTTTTTTTCTGGTGATTAGTTTGCTTATATTTGTCTGTTTTAAAACAACTATTATTATTAACACTTTTGTCCTTTTTACTATTATTCTTAATCTTCCCCTCCCAGGTCCTAGTTTTCAGCATTTTTTCTTTTCCTTGTTCCAGGTTGACATTTTTCCCCCCTTTTATTTTGTGGTTAATCCCATTCCTTACCTTTCTTTTTGCATTTTTCCCATTTTTTTCCCTTCATTATTCTCCTTCTCTACTTTTTTTCTCTTAGTGCCCAATCCCAAGATAGTGAAGGTTTTCTTCTTTTTTCTTCTTCTTTTTCCCTTTTTTTGGTTACTGTTCCTGTGTGATTAGATGATGTGCTTCTTGTCCATGTGCTTTTAGTTTTATGATGGTTATTCAATTGTAATTTGTGTCTAACTGAGTGGGAGACAACAACAGTCCCCTTAAGACCAACTATACTGACACCTCCTGCAACTTGACTTACTGAGTGAGAGCCACTACCTCCTTCACCAATGGGCCAACAATAAAAAACCACCACAAAGAGCCTGAATAACCCTTGGCTGCTCTTCACAAACAGTTAAAAGAGATCTAAATACAACAATGCCACAATTCCTTGGAGAAAACAGACCATCATAGTCCAAACAAAGAAGCAGGATAAAGTGGTAGAAATAAGGGAGCAGGATACACACCCAGAACACATCCCTGAGAAAGAAGCAGCATTGGAACTCTCTGATAAGGAATTAAAAAGAATTATCTTTAGGTATCTTCAAAGGATTGAGAGACAGACCAGAGAAAACACAGAAAAAACCTAGAAGAATTTTGGAAGAAAATACAAGAACAAAATGACAAAATAAATGAAAAATT
>NW_006921955.1:1525076-1525725 GCF_000298275.1 Orycteropus afer afer | reverse complement strand
GGGAGGTACAGACAACAAATATGAACCCTTTTGTGTATATAGTACTGTGTGAAAGCTAACATGGGTATATGGGTGGATAGATGGGTGGACAGGCTGAATGATTAGGTATATCTATGAAATGGGGAATATATCCAAGAACATGTACAGGGTTGCCAGACAATGGTCCTATAAGTTTATGTGAATGATCAGAATTCCCAGATATATAGTAGAGTTGACAAGGGGCAAGGATGTGGTCACGGCTTGGCCACAGCCAGCTACCCAGAGGGACCGAGTAGTTGAACCTGCGGGTTTAGGGCCACAGTTGCAGGGGACATCAACCTCAATTGGCATAACATACTATACAAAACTTGTTCCACCTCCTGCTTTGGTGGAGTAGCGACTGGGATCTTAAAAGGTAGCAAGCTGCCATCTAGATGCAACGATGGGTTTCTCTGTGTCAAGAGCAAAGAAGAATGAAGAAAACCAAAATTCATGGTAACAATTAGTCCTAGCAACTGGTACACCATCTGATCTGCAGCCTACACAACTATGAGACCAGAAGAACTAGAGGGTGCCCGCCTACAACTGTCATCCACTTGGAACAGGATCTATGTAGGAGATCCTTGATAGAGAGGAGAACAATGTGGAACAAAACTCAAAATCATTTGGA
>NW_006921955.1:1510622-1524786 GCF_000298275.1 Orycteropus afer afer | reverse complement strand
AGCTGTTGCATTGTGGTAAACTGTGGTCAATGTCATGAGACAAAGTATATGTGAACCGCTGTACGGAAAGTGAATTTGCTCTGTAAACCACCCAAATCACAATAATTTAAAAAAAAAAAAAAAGAAAGAAAAGAAATAAAATGACATTGCATTGGGCAAGTCTACAGCATAAGACCTCTTTAAAGTGTTAAAAACCAAGGATGTCACTTTGAGGACTAAGATGTGCCTGACCAAGTCACAGCATATTCAATCACCTAATGTGCATATGAAAGCTGGACAATAAATAAGAAATACAGAAGAAGAATGGGTGCCTCTGAATTATGGTGTTGGCAAAGAATATTAAATATTCCATGGACAGCCAAAAGAATGAACAAATGTCTTGGAAGAAGTACAACCAGAGTGCTTCTTGGAAATGAGTATGGTGAGATACAGATGACTGACTGTTTTGGACATGTTATCAGGAGGGACCAGTCATTGGAAAAGGACATAATCCTTGGTAAAGTAGAGGGTCAGCAAAAATGCAGAAGATCCTAAATGAGACACACTGACACAGTGATTGCAACAATGGGCTCAAACATAGCAACAATTGTGTGGATTGCACAGGACTGGGCAGCGTTTTGTTCTATTATACATAGGGTCACTATGAGTTTAAACAGATTTGAGGGCACCTAGTAACAACAAAAGGATCTGTGGTATTGTAGTGCCTAAGGTATCTGAATGCTAACCAGAAGGCTGGCAGTTCAAACCCATCAGCCACTCCTCGGAAGGAAATTTGGGCAATCTACTTTCATAATGGTACCGCTTTGGAAACGCAAGGAGGGGTCGCTGTGAGTCAGGTCCAACTCGACGGCACATAACAACAGTGACAACAATTGATGACAGTAAAGGAGCACTGGTGGCACAATTATTAAGCATTTGATTGCTAACCAAAAAGTGAGTGGTTTGAACCCATTAGCTGCTCCATGGGAGAAAGATGTGGCAGTCTGCTTCCGAAAAGATTACAGCTTTGGAAATTCAATGGGGGCAGTTCCACTTTGTCCTATAGGGCCACTGAGTCAGAATCGACTTGATGGCACACAACAATAATTGATGACAGTAGGATTTTCTGACTTTTCTCTGGTGATTTTAAAAAATATTCCATATATAAAGGAATATTTTAATTAATTTATGGTCTATTTTAAAATGCAGGAAAAAGTCAAGCCTATAGAGATATTAAAGCTGATTTCTGCATTCTGGGGAAACTGTGGCCAGCTGAGATGGTTCAAGGCTTTGGGGGGCTAATTTTGAGATTGATTTGGAAGTGTTTCACAAGCTAAGTCACAGGCCACTGTAGACAGGTAGACTGTTGAGTGGATGTGGTCTAAAGTACATGGGTATGCGTTTAGGCTGTGGGGACAGTGTGGTGTGGATTTCTCCTGCCAGGACTCAACCTCATCAATGGGCATCTGTGTGTAAAGAAACCACATGGCCGAGGGGGAAGACTGGGATAAATCTGTTTTGGATGATTTAAAGATGTTTTGATAATTTCTAAGAATATACAAGTTTCATAGGTGATAGTTTAACAACCTTGATATATAGTATACGTATGGGAATTTTAGCCATTGGATGGCAACGAATCTGTGCTTCCTGCCCACTGCCATTGAGTCATTGTGACACTATAGGGCACAACAGAATTGACTTATTTATTAAGAGCTTATTTTGCATTCAACGTTATGTGTACATTTAGCTTCACTGCCCATTCACTATGTCCAGTATCAACCCAGTCCCCTCCCCTGTGTCATGTCCAACCCCAACCCAGGAACCTTCCCCGTGCCCCTCATATTCATGTAATCCCGTTTGTCCTGCATTTCCTCAATTTGAATGTTGGTCTTCTGGTGTCTCATGGTCTATTGCTCTAAGGGATGTATCACCATAGACCGTGCGTGTGTCATCCTGGGTTGAGTGGTCTGCATGTACATCTTGTTAACTGTTGGGCTGAGAGCCAGCCCTTGCAGGTGAGTTCTACCCCAGGCAGAGAATGAATTCCAGGGCCATAGTATTAGGGGTCTCATCAGACTTTATCACACCAGTAATTCTGGTCATTATTGAGTTTTTGGATTTTGTTCCACGTTTTCCCTCCCACTCTATCCAGGATCTCCAGATTTGATCCTTTCCTGAGTGGTTGGCCTTGGTAGCTGGGCACCATCTACTTCTTCTGGTCTCAAGGGCCATCGTGTCCTATGGCTGTCTGCTTAGAAATGCCCCCCCCCCCTTTTTTCAGTTCTTCCTTGCTTCTGACACTAGACCATTAGCTGCATCTTAGATGGCTGCTTGAAAGTTTTTAAGACCCCAGTCACTATTCACCAATGTAGAATGTGGAGCAAGGCTTTTATGTATTTTGTTCTGCCAATTGAGTCGGGTGTCCCCCAGTACTATGGTCCTGAGATGGTAGATCTACTGGATCTCTGTGAGGGATTACTCTGTGTCTGTCTTCTATTGTTTCTGTAAGGATTGCAGGTATTTTGTATCACTTGTGTCTGTGCAAGACTAGCCTCAGCTGAATCTATCCTTGGTCTAGAGATATAGATATACTCCTGTTCACTGAGCCCCATCTGATCCTCTCAGGGTTTTATGTATTTATCTGTAGCCTGGTGTTTGGTGTTAATGGTAATACAGTATTGTGGACACATTAGTTGGTATTAGCATCTGTCATCTATCTCTTATGTGCACAATTCAGTGTCCTCCCATTTCTCAATGTTATCATGGAGGTCACAAACCCTTTCCTTATATCCCTCCCTTTACCCACATCTCATATGGGCCCCAACCAACCCAAAATCAATTCTTCCCTTTCCCTCCCCATCCCAGTAACCTACAAAGTGAATTCCCTTTAGTAAGCCAACCCTTCATTGTCTTTTTACAGTAATGGGCTCATAAAGTACTTGTCTTTCTGCGAATGACTTATTTCAATCAGCATAATGTCCTCCAGGTTCATCCACATTGTGAGATGATTTGCATATCCCTCACTGTACTTTTGTGCAGCATAGTATTCCATTGTGTGCATGTACCATAATTTGGTTATCCACTCATCTGTTGATGGGCGTTTAGGTTGTTTCCATCTCTTTGTTATAGTGAATTGTGCTGCAATGAACATATTGTTGTTATTTTTATTTGCCATCGAGTCGGCCCCGACTCATAGCGACCCCTCCTTAGATTTCCGAGGCAGTATCACTATGGAAGTAGGAATGCCCAACCTTCCTTCTGAGGAGGGGCTGGTGGGTTCGAACCGCCAGCCTTCTGGTTAGCAGTCAAGTGCCTTAGGCACTATGCTACCAGAGCAATGACCATAGGTGTACATATGTCTGTTTGCGTGCTCTCACCTCTTTAGGATATATTCCTAGTAACAGAAATGTTGGGTCAAATGGTTCTATTTTCAGTTTTTTAAGGAAGCACCATGCCATTTTCTACAATGGTTGTACCATTTTACAATACTACCAGCAGTGCACAAGAGTTCCAATCTCTCCACAACCTTGCCAGCATTTGTTATTTTCTGACCAGTTGAACTTTGCTATTATTGCTAGAGTGAGATGATAGCTCATAATTGTTTTGATTTGCATCTCTCTAATGATTAATGATCATGAGCAATTTCTCATGTGTTTGTTGGCTGCCTGTATATCTTCTTTGGTGAAGTGTCTGTTCAAGTCTTTTGCTCATTTGTGAATTGGGTTATTTGTGTTTTTGGTGTTAAGGTGTTGAAGTTTTCTATAGATTTTGGAGATAAGTCTTTTATCAAATATGTCATAGGCAAATATTTTCTCCCATTCTGTAGGTTCTCCTTTTAGCCTTTTGATGAAGTCTTTTGATGCACCTAAGAATTTAATTTTTAAAAGGTCCTAGTCATCTAGCTTCTCTTCTACCTCCCGAGCATTCTGGGTTATGTTGATAGTCTATTTATGCCATAAATTAGGGCTCCTAGATTTCCCCCTATTTTATCTTTGGTGAATTTTACAGTTCTGGGTTTTACATTTAAGTCTTTGATCCAGCTTGAGTTTGTTTTTGTGTAAGGGGTGAGGTATGGGTCTTGTTTCATTTTTCTGCAAGTGGATGTCCAGTTTTGCCAGCAGCATTTGTTAAAGAGGCTGTCTCTTCCCCATTTAATGAGTTTTGGACCTTTGCCAAAGATCATTGTCCATAGACAGATAGGTCTATATCTGGACTTTAGAATCTGTTCCATTGTTCTATCTGTTTATCATTATACCAATATCATGCTGTTTTGACTACTATGACTGTAGTCAAAACAGCATGGTATTGGTACAATGGTAGTGGATCTCACATTCTTAAGATCCAGGAATGTGAGACCTCCCACTTTGTTTCTCTTCTTCAGAAGTGCTCTGCTTATCTGAGGTCTCTTTCCTTTCCATATAAAATTGTTGTTGTTATTGTTGTTATTTGCCACCGAGTCGACTCCGACTCATAGCGACCCCTCCTTGGGTTTCCGAGGCAGTATCACTACGGAAGTAGAAATGCCCAACCTTCCTTCCGAGGAGTGGCTGGTGGGTTTGAACCGCCAGCCTTCTGGTTAGAAGTCAAGTGCCTTAGACACTATGCTACCAGAGCTCCTTCATATGAAATTAGTAATTGGCTTTTCCATGTCTTTAAAAAATTTTGTTGGAATCTGGATTGGGATTGTGTTAAATGTGTAGATTGCTTTAGGTAGTATTGACATTTTCTCAACATTCCAATGCTGTAAATCTTTATGGAAGCAAACTGCCTCATCTTTCTCTCTTAGAGTGGTGTGTTTGAATCACCAACCTTTTGACTGTTGTTGTTGTTGTTGTTGGTATGTGTCATCGAGTCGGACCTGACTCATAGCAACCCCCTCTTGGGTTTCTGAGGTAGTATCACTAAGTAAGTAGATTGCCCCATCTTCCTTCCGAGGAGTGGCTTGTGGGCTTGAACCGGCAGACTTCTGGTTAGCAGTCAAATGCCTTAGACACTACGCTACCAGAGCTCCCTTTTGATTAGCAGCCCAATATTTTAACCAAAGTGCCACCAAAGTTCTTGAATCTGTGCTTAAAAACAAAACAAAAAAAACAAACTCATTGCCACTGAGTTGAGTCCAACTCATAGCAACTTCCATTGGGTTTCCAAGGCTGTAAATCTTTACAGAGTAAAGATTCCCATAGAGCAGCTGGTAGGTTTGAACCATTGACCTTCTGGTTAGCATCCGAATGTCTTATACACCAGAGTTCCTCTGTACTTAGAATCTGTGCTTACAAAGGTCTCATTTGTACATTCTAGTTCTGTGTGTGCTTTTAAAAGTACACCTGAAATAAAATACCACTTCTTGCCCAGTGCCTCAAAAAAGAAAAAAACAGTACTAACTGGAAAGATGAATAAGAAAGAATAGAATGGACATCAGATGCTTTGGATCAAGATTAGACAATGGGACAGATTAGAGACAATAAAATTCAAATGACATTGTGGAAAAAGTGACCACCTATGAGAATGAGGTTGGGAAGCGTGGTGGGACAGAAAGATAGCTGAAGACAACTTCCAGATGTGTGCTAAGGAGACAAATGAGGATTCTACTCAATGGAAGAATTTGGGGAAGCGAGCCAGGTCTGATAATCTAATATCCTTGTTTTTGTTTTTAACAAATATTTATTAGTTTTTTAATTATAAAAGCAAGGAGGTCTGGTAGCACAGTGCCTAAGGAACCTAACTGCTAACCAGAAGGTTGGTGGTTTAAACCCAACAGCCACTCCACAGAAGCAAGACTGGCAATCTATTTCCATAATGATTTACCACCTCAGAAACCCAATGGGGGTCACTATGAGTCAGAATCGACTCGATGGCAGTGGGTTTGGTTTCATTATAAAAGTAATACTGACTTATTATTAAAATTAAAGCAAAAAAGACCCTCAAAAGTATTATCAATTAGGAATATTCGTTCCAGTGTTTTCACATTGTGTGTGTGTGTGTGTATGTGTTTAAGTGTACAATGTATGGGTTTATATTTGTTATTTTTATTTCATGAAAAACAAGTCCTTATTTTTAAATATGTCTGCAAAGATTCAGTGGGTTCCAAAATATTTTGTGGAATAAATTTTATTTAACTATTTCCTTTAAAAAAAGAAGCAAAACAAAAAATAATTTTGTATTGTGATTTGTGTAAGTTTACAGAGCAAACTGATTTTCCATTCAATAATTCATACACATTTTGTTTCATGCTATTGATTGCAATTCCCATGATATGTTCATCACTCTTACCATTTTCTGTGTTTGCCATTTTCCTTCATCTTTCTTTCCTATCCCTTCTTGGCTTCTGAGCTCTATCCCTGGGTAAATGCTGCCCTCTTGATCTCATATGGTTGATTATTCTAAGGAGTGCATATCTCTCTGATGTCACTGTTCACCTTATAGGCCTGTTTATTGTTTGGAGGAAAGTTGAACCACAATGAACCACAATGATGAGTTTCAAAGGGCCACAGGTATGGGGATTTCACTAGTCTCTACCAGACCAGGAAACCTAGTCTTCTAATGATTTTGAGTTTGTTATACATTTTTCACCTATTTTATGCAGGACATTCTATTGTGATCCATTTCAGAGTAGTCAGTAGTGGTAACAGGCACCATGAAGTTCTTCTGGTCTCACGATCATGAAGGCTGAGGTTCATGTGATCCATTTAGTCCTTTGGACTTCCATGTTCTTTGCTTTTTTTTCATTTTTCTTTTCTGTGTATGGGGAAAGATAAATAGTTGGATCTCAAATGGCCATTTGCAAGCTTTTAAGGCAACACTCTCCATTCAGCAAAGTAGGATGCAGAATATTATCTTTGTGGACTATATATTATCCCAGGTGAGCTTGATGTCACACATGATTGTGATCTTGAGGCCTCAGGCCCAGCAACTCATTCTTAAGAAGTTTTCATAACTTTGCCCCATATGCTTTACTATATACATAGATATATTTACAGGACATAGAAATATCATCTCCCAAACCTATATATGGTCTTGGGTGTAGTCCCATTTGCTTATCCATACCTGTTCATCTTACCTGTTTGTCTATGTATCCACTCATAGGTTGGTGTTGGTATTTCTGATAATGTAGGATAGTGTATTGAACAGCATTTAACTTTTGTTGTCTGTAACTCTTGCACACCTCTGTGTCCTCCTTTTCCTTAATGATCACTTCCTTATTGTATATTGCCTTTCTCTCAAACCAAATTAATAATTATCTTCAATGAAAAAGGTAAAGGCCCTCAACGAGATGGACTGACACAGTGAGTTCAGGTATAGAAAGGAGATGCACGCACAGGTTAGGGCAGTGTTTCCTTCTGCTGCACATAGGGTCACTATGAGCTGATGCTGAGTCGATGGCACCTAACAACAATGATATATAGTAGTGACTTTCGCTCCCCTAACCTCACTGGTAACCATTAGAGAATGTTTCTTTCTGTGTGTAAACCCTTCCTTCATTTGCCATTGTATGTATAGACTGTATTTTGTCTATCCTATTTGTTGATAGGCACTTAGGTTACTTCTACTTCTTTGCTACTGTGAATAATGTTGTAATGAACATGGGTGTGCATATATATGTACCTATTCCTGTCCCAGTTTTCACATCTTTAGGACATATATCTAGTAACAGGATTGCTGGATAAAATGGTATTTCTATTTGAAGCTTTACAAGGAAGTACTATACCATTTCCCATGGTGTTTGTACCATTTTACAGTCCCACCAGCAGTATACAGGAGCTCCAGACTCTCTATACCCTCATTAGCATTTTTCTTTTCTGTCTTGTTGAACTTTGCTACTAGTGCTGCGGCAAGATGGTATCTCAATGTTATTTTGATTTGCATCTCTCTAATGGCTAATGATTGCAAGCATTTCTTCACATGTTCGTTGGCCGCCTGAGTATCTTCTTTGGTGAAGTGTCTGTTCATGTCCTCTGCCCATTTTTTAATTGTGCTGTTTGTCTTTTTGTTGTTGAGGTGTTGAAGTTTTCTATAAATTTTAGAGATTAGTCCGTTGTTGGTTATATCACTGTCTATTTTTTTCCCAATCTGCAAGTTCTCTTTTAAACTTTTGGAGAAGTCTTGATGTACATAAGTATCCATTGTAGAAACATCTGCTTTATAATGTCTACATTAAAAAAAAAAAAAATTAACGAGTTCCAGTAAGATGGCGGAATAGGCAAAGACTCCATAGACCCTCTTCAACAAAGAAAAGGGGAACCAATTAACACAGATACAGAAGATAATCCTGGACCCCTGAGCCTTGAAGGGAAGGATGCAGAAGTGGACTAAATGCCAACTAGCAGAAGAATTTGCATGAAAATACCAAAAAAGGAGACATATGGAGTTGCAGTCTGGCAGTGATCCTGATGGCACAGACAGCCTGGATATTGCTGAGTGGTAGTAGACCTAAGAATTAACCTAAAAATCAGCCCTGCAAGCCAGGGACTGCACAGTAGACTGTTCTGGTGGCTGGGGAATAAAAGGGGAGGCAGCGAAGAGGACAGTGGGCTGAGCTGTGGACTTTGGTCTGTCCGGAGGGCATAGCCATTTTGAATGCTTACAAGCTTCTTGACCATGTTGGGTATTTAAAGCAACAGCATTCTCCCAGATTCCAGGGGTTTAAGAACAGGATCTACTTGCCAGTAAACCCAAGTACATTTGGACCTGGATGACTGGAAAGGAGTGGAAGACAGCAACAGTCCCCATATGACAGAACTACACCCACAACTCCTGCAACTTCACTTGCTGAGTGATAGCCACCACTTCCTTCTCCATCATGGAACCAACGAGAAAAAACCACCAAGAAGAGTCTGAATCACCCTTGGCTGCTCTTCCCAAACTGTTAACAGAGATCTAAATTCAACAATGCCACACTGTCTCGGAGACAACAGACCATAAAAGTCAACATAAAGAAGCAAGATAAAGTGGTAGAAACAAGGGAGCAGGATACAGACCTAGAACACATCCCTGAGGAAGAAGCAGCATTGGAATCTCTGATAAGAAATTCAAAAGAATTATACTTAGGTATCTTCAAAGGATTGAGAGACAGACCAAAGAAATCACAGACAAAAACCCTAGAAGAATTCTGGAAGAAAATACAAGGACAAAATGACAAAATAAATGAAAAATTAGAAATGATTCTAAATCTACAGATAGAAATCCAGAAGATTAATACTAAATTGTCAGAAACAGATAACACATTGAAAGTGTAAAAGAGGAGAATTGATGCAATGGAAGAAAGAATTAATGAGATTGAAGACAAATACCTGGGTACTCCTTTGGAAAGGGATCAATCAGAAAAAAGATTAAAAATTTAAAAAAATGAAGAAAGCCTAAAGTTCATGTGGGATACCATCAAAAAGAATAACCTACATGTCACTGAAATTACAGAACAGGAAGAGAAAAATTAAACCACTGAGAAAAAATTTCCAAAATTTGTTGGAGGAGAATGATGAAAGAGGACAATATATCTATTCAAGAAGTCCAGTGAATCCCAAAAAGATAGACCCCAAAAGAAAATCACCAAGAAACTCATCAAAACCAAAGACAAAGACGGAATCCTGAAAGCAGCACAGGAAAAACAAAAAGTTACTTACAAAGTACAAGTAAGAATAAGCTCTGATTTCTTAGCAGAAAACATGCAAGTGACAAGGCAATGGGAAGGTATATATAAAACCCTGAAAGGGAAAAATTTTCAACCAAGAATTATATACACAACAAAACTGTTCCTCAAATATGATCATGAAATTAGGAGATTTCCAGATAAGCAGAAACTAAGGGAATTTGTTAAAACCAGACCAACCTTACAAGAGATACTAAAAGAAGTCCTTTGAACAGAGAACCAAAAACAGCAAATAACAAAAATACACAAGATGACATAACCCAGAAACCACAGCTATGGACATATCCAAAGTAAAATGAGCTAACAAGATTGTAAATAGGGAAACAGATTAAAATTGGCAAGTGGGGACAATTACAAACAAAAAGAGGGAAAATACTGTGTAGTTACAGAACTTCTAAATGGTGAGGAAGTCAAGAGATTTGCAAGACAAAATTGACTGTTCTAATTTTGGGGAGAAAATTATAAATAATAGGGTAACCTCAAAGAAAAATGATAAACCTTCATATCACAGTAAAAAACAGGACAAGCACAAATATTGAGCAAAAACTAAAACAGCAACAAAGGAAATGATAATATGATTCATAAACATAATGAGCTCAGCACAGAAAATAATATGGAACAAAGAAATCATGGACATCATGAAAAAACACATAACAAAATGACAGGAAACAACCCATACTTGTCAATAATTACACTGAATGTTAATGGATTACATGCACCACTCAAAAGACGGAGAGCTGCAGATTCCATAAGAAAACAAAACCCATCAATATACTGTCTACAAGAGACACCTTAGAGACAAAGACAAAAACAGACTAAAAATCAAAGGTTGGAAAAAGATATATACAGCAAATGGCAACCGTAAGATAGCAGGAGTGGCAATATTAATTTCTGGTCAAATTGACTTTAAGACAAAAACCACCATACGAGAGAAGAAGGACATTAATTATAATAATTAAAGGATCAATTGAACATGAAGATATAACCATAAAAAGTATCTATGGACCCAATGAAAGAGCCCCAAAATACATAAATCACACTTTTCAAAAGAGTTGAAAAGTCAAATAGATGACTCCAGTCATAGTTGTTTTTGTTACGTGCCGTCAAGTCGGACCCGACTCATAACGACCCCTCCTTGAGTTTCCGAGGCAGTATCACTACAGAAGTAGATTGCCCAACATTCCTTCCACAGTCATAGTGGGAGACTTTAATACACCACTTTCAATGAAAGATAGAACAACTGGAAAGAAACTGAACAAAGATGAAGAAGAGCTAAACAAATACAATCCACCAACTTGACCTTACAGACATCCAGAGAGCACTTTACCCAACAACAGCACAATATACATTCTTTTCCAGTGCACATGGAACATTTTTCAGGATAGACCATATGTTAAGCTATAAAGCAAGCCTTCATAAATTTAAAAACATTGAAATACTGCAAAGCATCTTCTTAGATCATAATGCTATCAAATTAGAAATCAACAATAGGAAGATCAATGGAAAAAGAGTAAACACATGGAAACTGAACGATCACTCCCTGAGAAAGACTGGGTAAGAGAAGAAATAAAATTTTTAATTCAAAAATTCCTTGAATCAAACGAGAATGAAAACACAACATACCAAAATCTTTGGATCACAGCAAAAGCAGTGATCAGAGGCCCATTTATAGCAATACATGCACACATCAAAAAAGAAGAAAGAGCCAAAATCAACACTTTAAACCAACATCTCCAACAATTAGAAAAGACCAGCAAGAAAAGCCTAGTCAACAGAAGAAAGGAAATAATCAAGATTCGAGCAGAAATCAATGAAACAGAAAATAGAAGGACAATATAAAAAATCAACAGGACCAGAAGTTGGTTTTTTGAAAAGTTAAATAAAATTGACAAACCATTGGCAAATTTAACAAAGGAAAAGAGGGAGAGAATACAAATAACGTGAATAAGAAATGAAATGGGTGACATCAAAATAGAACCAATTGAAATTAAAAAGATAATATCAGGATACTATGAAGAACTACACTACAACAAATTTGAAAATCTGCAAGAAATGGACAGATTTCTAGAAACACACCACTTACCTAAACTAACACAGATTGATGTGGAAAAGTTGAATAGATCCACAACAGAAGAAGAAATTGAACAGGTTATCAAAAAATTACGAACTAAAAAAAGTCCTTGCCCAGACAGTTTCACTGGAGAATTCTACCAAACATTCAGAGAAGAACTGACACCAATCCTATTCAAACTATTCCAAAACACAGAAAAGGACAGAATCCTCCCAAACTCATTCTATGAAGCAAGCATAACCTTGATACCAAAACCAGGAAAAGACATCACTCAAAAGGAAAACTACAGACCAATATCCCCCATGAATATAGATGCAAAAATCTTCAACCAAATCCTAGCCAATGGACTCCAACAAAATATCAAGAAAATAATTCATTATGACCGAGTGGGGTTCATATCAGGTATGCAGGCATCGTTCAATATTAGAAAAACAATCAGCGTCATCTTCTACATAGATAAAACAAAGGAGAAAAACCACATGATCATATCAATTGATGCAGAAAAGGCATTTGATAAAATCCAACACCCATTCCTGATCAAAACTCTCAGCAAAATAGGAATAGAAGGGACATTCCTCAACATAATAAAGGGTATCTATGCAAAACCAACAGCCAACTTATTCTCAATGAAGAGAGACTGAAACCATTCCCCTTGCGAAGAGGAACCAGACAAGGATGTCCTCTATGACCACTTGTATTCAACATGGGATTGAAAGTCCTAGCTAGGGCAATAAGGGAAGAAAGGGAAATCAAAGGCTCCCAAGTGGGTAAGGAAGAAGTCAATCTATCCCTATTTGCTGATGATATGTTCCTATACCTAGAAAACCCAAGAGACTCAGTCAAAAATCTACTGGAACTAATTGAGAGATTTAGCATCGTGTCAGGATATAAGGTGAACGTCCAAAAATAAGTTGGATTCCTCTACACCAGCAAGGAGATTGCTGAAAAAGAAATGAGGAAATCAGTACCATTTACAATAGCTACCTAAAAAATAAAATACTTGGGAATAAATCTTACCAGGGATACAAAACACCTCTACAAAGAAAACTATAAAAAACTACTTCAAGAAACCATAAGAGATCTATCTAAATGGAAGAACATCCCATGATGGTGGGTAGCTAGACTGAACATTGTGAGAATGTCAGTTCTACCCAAAGCAATCTATACATTCAATGCAATCCCAATCTAGATCCCCTCAGCATTCTTTAAGGATATGGAAAAAGCAATCACTAACTTTATATGGAAAGAAAAGAGACCTTGGATAAACAAAGCATTATTGAAGAAGAACAAAGTAGGAGGTCTCACACTGCTGGATCTCAAAACCTACTATACAGCCACAGTAGTCAAAACTGCCTGGTATTGGTTTAATGACAGACACATAGACCAAAGGAATACAATTGAGAATGCAGAAGAGGATCCATCGACATATGGTCAGCTGATCTTTGACAATGGGCCAAAATCCATTAATTGGGGAAGAGAACGTTTGTTTAATAAATGGTGCTGGCAAAACTGGATTATCTATTTGCAGAAAAATGAAACAAGATCTGTACCTCACACCATACACAAACGAACTACAGATGGATCAAAGACTTAAATGTGAAAACGAAAACTATAGAGCTCCTCAAGGAAAAACTAGGGGCAAATTTAGGGGCCTTAATATATGGCATAAACAGACTTAACAAGCATAACCCAAAATGCGCAAACACAGAAGAGAAACTAGATGAATGGGACCTTCTAAAAATTAAATTTTTGTGGGCTTCCAAAGACTTCTCCAAAAGACTCAAAAGAGAAGTTACAGATTGGGAAAAAATATTTGGCAGTAACGTATCTGACAAGGGACTTACCTCTAGAATTTATAGAAAACTCCAACACCTCAATAACAAAAAGATAAACAATCCAATTAAAAAATGGGCACAAGACATGAATAGACACTTCACCAAGGAGGATATTCAACCGGCCAACAAACATATGAAGAAATGCTCATGATCATTAGCTATTAGACAGATGCAAATCAAAACAAGAATGACATACCATCTTGCTCCAGCACTAGTAGCAAAGTTCAACAAGACAGAAAGTAACAAATGCTTGCAAGGATGTGGAGAGATTGGGACTCTCATACACTGCTGGTGGGACTGTAAAACGGTAGAACAGTGTGGAAAGCGTATGGTGATTCCTTAAAAAGTTGAAATTATAAATACCACTGGACCCAGCCTTTCCATTGCTAGGTATATATCCTAAAGAAGTGAGAGCCAGAACAAGAACAGACATATGCACACCCATGCTCATCTCAGCACTATTTACAGTAGGCAAATGATGGAAACAACCTAGGTGTCCATCAACTGAGGAATGGATAACCAAACTATGGTACATATACACAATGAAATACAATGCAACCCTAAAGAATAACCTGGAATCTTCAAAATACCACGTGGATGAACTTGGAGGACATTATGCTGAGTGAAATAAGTCAA
>NW_006921955.1:1491165-1506722 GCF_000298275.1 Orycteropus afer afer | reverse complement strand
GGCGCGGGATCGGGCAGTGTTTCGTTCTGCTGTGCATGGGGTCGCTATGAGTCGGAAACGACTCGACGGCACTTAACAACAACAACAACAACAACATAGTAGAGGTGACAAGGGACAAGGTTGTAGTCACTTCTTGGTCACAGCCAGCTACTCAGAGTGACCGAGTAGTTGAACCTGTGGCCTTGGGACCATAGTCGAAAGGGACATCAAGCTCAATTGGCATAACATACTACATAAAACATTGTTCCACCTCCTACTTTAGTAAGTAGCGACTGGGATCTTAAAAGCATGCAAGCAGCCATCTAGATACAACAATTGGTCTCTCCTCATCCAGAGCAAAGCGGAAAGAAGTAAACCAAAAATTCATGGAAACAGTTTGTCGTAGTGACTCGTACACCATGCGTTCTGCAGCCTATATGACTATGAGACCAGAAGAACTAGATTGTGCCCGGCTACCACTATCAACCACTTGGAGAGGGGTCTATGTAGGAGATCCTTGATAGAGAGGGAGAACAATGTGGAACAAAACTCAAAATCATTTGGAGGAAAAAAAAAGGGGGGGGTACCAGGTTTGCTGGTCTGATAGAGCCTAGTGGAACAACTGAGACTATGGCCCCTAGCTGCCCTTCAGGTCTGGAATTGAACTCATACCTGTGGCTTCCAGCCAAGCAAAAGATAGGCATATGAATTGAACATTTACTTGAGGTAGATACACTCCTTGGAGAGAACAATCAGGGGAGAAAGAAGGGCTGTTTATGCACAGGGAGACAGCTCAAGGGACAGGAGTGCAAGGAGGGATGGACACAGGGAAGAAGTAACTATCGGGAGGAAGTAGGAGGGAAAAAAAAGAAAAAAAAAAATTAACAATTCTGTGATAAATATATATTTTGCTCATTAGAATTATTCCTGAGACAAAAATCCCAAAAAGTACAATCCCTGGGTGAAACAAAAATATTTTTAAAGCTCCCAATATATATTGCTGAATTTCTTTCCAAAGAGTTTTTAAAATTAATATGCCATCTCGCTGTAGTTTTGCCAATTCTGAATAATATATAGATGTAGGAATTATGTTTGTTTAAACTTTAACTTACTATTCAATGTCTGTTTATTTTTAGATTGGTCCTGTACTCTAAGGTAACATGAAGGAATATATGCTCATACTATTCTTGGCTTTGTGCTCTGCCAAACCCTTCTTTAGCCCATCATACATGACATTAAAGAATATGATGCTGAAGGATATGGAAGATTCAGATGAAGATGATGATGACGATGACAATGATAACTCTCTTTTTCCAACAAGAGAAACAGTTAATCCCTTTTTTCCATTTGATATATTTCCAACATGTCCTTTTGGATGTCAATGCTACTCGAGAGTTGTTCACTGTTCTGATCTAGGTAAGAACATAAATCCACTTTGCTTTGAAGAATAATGTTAACCTGACAAAATTAAAAAGATGTGAAAAGTCCTCACTGAAATTTCAAAATAATCTTATTGATCATAAGACTTTCATTTAGATTTTTAGGTGCAAAGTATAGTAAAACCCAAAGTACATACAAGTTTATTTTGAAAACCTAGAAAATTAGAGGACAAGAATGGGGATTTTACGTATAGAACATTCATTACTCTTCCTGAAATGTATCAAAACGATTTACGTCAATTTCCTTCAGCTAGAATGGCCATCTGTCTGTTTCAGTTAATGATGGGAGTAGTGGAAAAGGTACTTTCTAAATTCTGCTATAACAAAATAACTTGTTTGTCCAGAACAATGAAATGAGTCACAGAGAGTGTGTGAAATCTCTAATCTAAAAATGATAAAAATGGTACTTTACTTGTCTAGAATGATTTAAGTGTAGAATTATTGAGAAGGAGCTGAACTAAACTATCGTCTAAAGTCTTTTTAAAATTTATAAATATCTGCTTTGTAGGTTTACTCTTACAGGATTAAACAATAGGATCACCTAACATTTTGAAAATTGAGTATTTTCTCTTTTTAATAATTCCAGTGAAGAAATGTACAAGCAGAACAATGCTCTCCTTACAGAGGGGATATTATGGCAATGCACTTCAGAAGTGACTATAATTGGCTATTTTCAAAAGAAAGGAGGGCTGACATATATTTGCTGTGGGGTAACAACATCTGGTAAATATAACCCCCATTCTGGGGGCTGATGCCTTCTCAGTGGTGCTTCATGCATCCATATGGACAGAAGGTGTCTCTAAAAGCTTTTAGGACTAGTTTTTTTCTGCCACAGCATTTTATGACAGTCAGAAGTCATAAGACATCAACAAAGTGTGCAATTATGTGAGAAAACAAGTGAGGTAAACAAAAAGCATTTAGAAAAAGAAGAGGTTATTAGAAGGTAATATCACTGGGAAAGTCTTAATGGAATAGATAGGATAAAAATATATGTATCTGTTTTTACACAGTTGGATGTAAACAGAGTTGGTTCTAAGTAATACTGTGAAAAGGAGACTTTTGTCTTTATTATAAACTATTCCCATGTGCTTGCCTTCATAATTTGTGGCTTATACCAAAAGCATCTGCTTTCCACTTAAAGCCACTGCAGGACACATTACAAAGCACCACTGCTTCAATACACAACTGTCATCTAAGAACTGAGAAAAACCAAACTGCCTCATGACAGCTATGGAAAAGAATGCTTAAGTTACACAGTCTTCTAAATATTTAGCTTTAAAAAAATACCTCCTAGAAATTCACCTAAGAATATCTATAATATTATGATGACACATCACCATCAGCAGCAATAACCATGGATGATAAAAATAAAAAATTTTCAATGATCTGGATACTTTTCACTCTTTTTCATTTAGGAAATGAGATTCTTTCCAGAGCTTCAATTTTTAATGAGGGATAGGGTGGGGGTAGGTTTCTCAAAATCTGTGTCAACAGAAGAATCCTTTCTGCACAACCTCTTGCTTCCTCTAACACCTTCCAGATCATTTTCTGAAATTAAAATAATCTCCTATGCTCATAAAGATGACAAAACTATTCTAAAAAACAAATAAAACTGCCCCTCCATCTTGCTAACTCTCCAAATTACCTCTACTTTCTATTCATAATCAAACTGCTAAGAGGTGTCAATTTTATAGCCTGTAGAGTAGAATGTTGATATTCAGTGTATTTAGTTACTGAATTCTTCAATATGGGACTATTAAATATATTAAGATATAGCTTTTCCAGAAGTAAGAATGCCACCACCAAAAGTGTACTAATGTCTGCAACTTACTTTAAAATAGATTTTAAAAAAAAGAGAGTAATTGATGGATGGACAGAGTTAGTACATAAAATGTTGATATTAAAAAAAGAAGTAGTAGAAATATGGGTTTTCTCTACAAAATTCCTTAAAATTTCTGTATGTTTGAACATTTTCAAAATAAAATGCTATGAATAAAGAAAGCCCTATGCTCACCAAGCCTAATTTTGTATGACATGACTGACAATAAGTAGAGAGTGGGTATATTCAGTCTACTGTTTCACCACTAGGTAAAGTGAAAAAAGTTAAGAAAGAAATATACCACACATAGCTCCTAATAATGTTCTGCTCATTTTTATTTTTCAATCTAAGAGGAGAAAAAGTTTGTATCTTTTATCATTTAATTAATATTTATTGACTTTTTACACAAAGTTAAGTATGTAGCTGTATTTTATTGAGATGACAGAAAAAAACATTAAGTTGATTCTGACTCATAGTGACCCATAGGACTGAGTACAACTGCCTTACAGGGTTTCCAAGGCAGTAAATCTTAACAGAAATAGACTGTCATATCTTTCTCCACGGAGTGGCTGGTGGGTTTGAACTGCCAATCTACAGCTTAGCAGCCAAAGGCTTTTAATCACTGCACTACTACCAGGGCTCCTTGATGACAGAAAAGAATATTATACTGTACCTGCAAAGAGGGTTGGTGACAAAAAAGTATGCCCATACAAACTGTGGTGTATGGCTGGAAAATAATTGTTAGTCAGGTCACTTTACCTTTATACTGATGATGGATGATTAGAAATAGATGTTATTGAAGAGTTTTGTATATATAAGTTTATGTAAATCAAATAATTTATAACTAATTAGAGGAGCTCACTACTGAAAGGAAGTAAGCAATAAAATTTTTGATGATGTCCATGAAAATAAGCTATCTTACCTATCTTCCACTTGCAACTTTGTACATTTCAGGCTTCTTAAAATGATTAAGACCGACTTTCTTCAATGTGGGACTACAACAGCCGTATCTTTAAAAGAAGGTTACAATTCCTCAGACAAAAGTGAATCACCAGAAGCTGTGCCACAGCTGTTGATAACTTCCTCACAATGTCATTTGACGCCCCAATTTACTTCCATTTAATTTTATTTTAGGAGGCTTCATGGTATATCATTTAAGTGCTTGGCTGGTAACGTAAGGGGTGGCAGTTCAAACCCACCCAGTAGTCCACAGTAGAAAAAACTGGCAATGTGCTTCCATAAAGGTTACAGCCCAGAAAACTCTATGGAGCAGTTCTACTCTGTCACATGGGCTCAAGTCTTAGTTATTGAGTGCTGATATAACAGAAATACTACAAGTTGGTGGCTTTAACAAAGAAAAATTTATTTTCTCAGTTTAGGAAGTTGGAATCAGGGTGCTAGTTCTAGGCAAAGGCTGTCTCTCTCTGTTGGCTCTAAAGAAAGTCCTTGTCTCATCTAGTTTCTGTTCCTGGGTGATCTTCATCTCTCTCCCCCCATCTCTGCTTGCTAGTTTGCTTTTAATCTCTTTTATATCCCAAGATAGACTGACTCAAGAGATACCCTAGACTAATCGTATCTCATTAACATAAAATAGACAACCAATTCCCAAATGGGATTACAATCAGAGGCACAGAGTTTAGGATTTACAACGCATATTTTCTGAAACAGTTCAATCCACAACAGTCATTATGAGTCAAAATTGACTCAATGGCACATAACCACAACAACACAATTTCACCTTGGAAAAGGTGAACAGTGACAGCGAGACCCAGCTAGACAGTTGAGCAGATGAATCATCCTTATAAAAGCACTTACATTACCTGAAAAGGTCTTTGTTGTTGTTGTTGTTGTTATGTGTCGTCGAGTCGTACCCGACTCATCGCAACCCCTCCTTGGGTTTCCAAGGTGGTATCACTACGGAAGTAGATTCCTTCCGAGGTGTGGCTGGTGGGTTTGAACTGCCAGCTTTCTGGTTAGCAGTCAAGTGCCTTAGGCACTACACTACCAGAGCTCCTGAAAAGGTCTTTAGGCCTTCCCAAAAAGAATATTTTTATCATGGGTTACAATGTTAAATCCTTTGTTACTTAATGATAACCATACATTTTAAAAAACAAAAAAGTATTATTTTAACCATACTGATAATCTCATCTTTAGCATAATTTTCTAATGTATGATATGTTTGTTTATTTCTCAGGTTTGACCTCAGTCCCAAGCAACATTCCATTTGATACTCGAATGGTAGATCTTCAAAACAATAAAATCAAGGAAATAAAAGAAAATGATTTTAAAGGACTTACTTCACTTTATGTAAGAATATTATGTTCTTATTTTTACATATTTAAGATAATAATCTATATCACTGCTGATATGATTAATTGTATTGTGTTATTGTAAACCAGTCTTACTTTTCTGTGTATGAAGAATAAATACCAGTTATTCAACAGTATTCTAGTTAACAAAAAATTATAGATTTAATTTAACTGATGCTTGTCAAATAATAGGTGAAAGGCAGAGGGTTAAGTGTTTAAGTAAATGGTCCCTAAATGAGGTTACAGTCTACTTAAATAATAACAGTCACTATACCTTAAAATGAAGGCTCTCTGGAGACACAGTGGATAAAGTGCTTGGCTGCTTCAAACCCACCAGCCATTTAATGGGAGAAAGATGTGGCAGACTGCTTCCATAAAGATTACAGCCTTGGAAATCCTATGGGACAGTTCTATTGAGTCCTATAGGGTTGCTACAAGCTGGAATCGACTTGATGGCAGTGGGTATTGGGTTATACATTAAAATGAAAACAAATAAAATTATATACATGAACTCATCAGCATAGAAGGAATCCTGGTGGTACAATTGTTAAGCGTTTGGCTACTAACCAAAGGTTGGCAGTCCTAACACAACTTGTTATGTTGTCGTTATGTCATCAAGTCAGACCCAACTCATAGTGACCCCGCCTTGGGTTTCCGAGGAAGTATCACTATGGAAGTAGATTGCCCAACCTTCCTTCAGAGGAGAGGCTGGTGGGTTTGAACTGCCAGCCTTCTGGGTAGCAGTCAAGCGCCTTAGGCACTAGGCTACCAGAGCTCCTCCTAACACAATGAGTGACTATGATAGAAAAGACCTTACGATCTGCTCCCACAAAGATTACAGCCTAAAAAACACTGTGGGGCAGTTCTACTCTGTCACATTGGGTCACTATGAGTAGAAGTCTACTTGATGACATGTTACAACAACACATTAGAGTAGAGTGTAGAAAATCTTTACCTGAATCCAATGTCTTTTAGGACATCACAAATCTCTAACAGTAGCACATGAAATATATATTATTAGTTAATACATATTTCTATGGTTTCCTTTCTAGGCCTTCAGAGATGAAAAAGCATTTTCTTCCTTACTATTTTTATGAATATCGTTTTAAATTTCGAAGATGTAAAATGTGAAAGATTCTTTTTAACATTCTGAGCTTTCTAGATTATGGCTAAGAACACTTCTAGTTTAATTTGAAGTTCGGTTTGGAGGACAGCCTAATAGACTACAACAGTACTGGAGGTGTCATCTTTCACCTGGAGCTTGCTCCCACCTTGCTGTATTTAGGGTAGAACAGCTTCTTTCCTGTATTTTGCTGGATAGTAAGCCAATTGGCTCTTCCGGACTATGTTCCACATTCTTATGCTGAATTACAAAAAACAACATAAAGTTACATTATAGGACTTAATGAAGATAGAAAATATCACAACTGTATTAAGCCTGGTCTTGTTCCTGTATCTGAGAGGTGTAATGCTGAGGTGCTAGTTTACACCTGCCTCAAGATAACCATTCAGAGCAATGCAGTGGAACCCTGGGGCACTTCTAAGCAGGGAGGGGAAAGTGACTCCTCAGTTCTGCTATACAAACCAATCCTTGTCTGTTTCACATGGCTGGATGAACAAGGACACTGATGTTTTATTGAGGGTCAATCATGTACTATACATATTGAAGGATGCTCTTTATTTATGTTCTTCTTATTAATCCTCACAAGTCTGTATGGCAAAGAGCAGAGCCCAAGTTTTTCCTACTGTACTATCATTATATACAGTGCTCTGTGGGATCTTCCTTATTTCTTCCCCTTGAAATGTATATTCAGAATGCTTTGATTTGCTAAGCCTTCTCCCAAAATACAGTTTTGATATATTAAAAAATAAATTAATTAAAAGAGCATATATTTTGTAACTGAGGCATCACTTACATATCAAGACAATCATCATCAGTAATATAATGGATTCCACCAAAGATCCAACGGTGCACTCCACTAACTTTAGAGAAGAGAAACTTTTGGACATATAGCTTATGAATACTTCAATAATTTCCTCAATTCATATTCAGCTTATATAAAGACAAGATTAATAACTAATGGCATATTTAATACAGAAGCATAAAATGCCTTAAATTTAATTTGTTATACAATTACTTCATTAAAATGTTAGGTGTGTTTCAGAGATGTTTCAGGGATGTAGTCCACAGGTACTCTCATTATTCACTAAGAAATGAGAATCTAAAAAGTGTCAGGAGCTATCTTAGACCTCCTAAACTTAAACTGTGTTTAAGAGTGAAGGTTTTGGAGTCAGGCAGACCTGGGCTCAAATCTCTGCTCTACCAAATATGTAACACTGGGCAAGTGGCATAACCTCCTTAAGCTTTACCTTCCGCAGGTGTGAAAGGAGTATAATACTAGTATTTAATTCATAGAATGATTACTAAGATGAAATGAGCTAATAATACATAGGGTTCTTCATACAGAATAGGCAAGCACTCAATTGTTAACTGTTATTACCACTAGCTTCATGGTAGCAAACTGAATCATAATGTACTAATTTACAGCACATTTTTAAGAGCATTTTTTAAAACATATGCTTTATATTTTAATTTAGTTGATATTTTGTCATTTTCAAAACATTTACTTAGTTGTACTATTACCATATATGGTATATATTTTTAAAGAGAACAAATTGCTTTTTCATATATTCTATAAATTCTCTAAATTATGTTTTAGATGATTGTATGACATTCTGGTTCTTACAAAATGAATAATACAGCAATAAAGAATGTGTCAGATCATTCAAAACACACACACAACCAAAAATTCACATTTTACTTCCAACCTATTATTATAGCCACATTTGTTATAAAGAATTATTGCTCTACTTTTGAAAGGTTATACTTTTCTCATCTTCTGTCTTTATATATAACCACATTGTTTGTTGAATTTGTAGCTCTGTGATTTCTACTTTTCCAATTTTCATGTAAAACCCAACACTGAAAGTACAGTTAACTAGAGACACTCTGCCAACCCAACATACTGGGCAGCATTTAATAGTGCTAAATAAAAACTCTTCCTCTACATTGTACTACTTATCTTTCCTTTTATGGAGCTCCAACAACTTCATGCCTAAACCAGAGGAAAAAGAACAAGTAAAATAAACCATACTCATCATAGTTGGATCTTTACTAAGGCATGCATTTACTTTGGGGCTCCTGGCAGGAAAGCTTGATTCACAGAAAAAACAAAGGACTTAGGGGCAGAGGGACGGAGTCTGATACTTGTAGGGGGTGATAGGCAAGTCACTATTCTTCTCGGTGCCTGTTTCCTCATAACTAAAATGATTGCAATAATTTCTGCTATCAAATGAAGGTTCACAAATAACTTTGTGATCTATCAAGTTGTCAAATTCCCTCCCTCCCCTTATTTTTCAGTATCACTCACTCCCAGAGAGTCAGTTCCAACTCACAGTAACACCCACTGGGTATGTGAGGCTCTAATCTTTGTGGAAGTAGATCTCACCACCTTTCTTTTGTAGAACAGCTGGTGGGTTTGAACCACTGACCTTCTGTTTAACAGCCAACTGTCTAGTCCACTATGCCAACAGAACTCATTATTTTTCAGTATACAAAGAAAATTAATTGACACTACACATTAAGAAAGAAGTAAATTTTATTAGGCTTACCAGACTGAGGTGCTTATTTTTATCAGTAGTGATATGTCTAAAGAGAGAAGTAAAGGGCCTAGAATGAAATAAGTAAACATAATAAAAAGGTCCTAAAGAATGCATAGCAATTTTCCGTCATCTTTGTCCCACACAGAAAATTCTTTCTACAAACTCCAACAATAAGAAAAGGGCTGAACTATGTCCATTTTGCAATGGAAATAGTTATTAGGGTAACCAATTTGTTCCAGTTTGTCCAAACTTTCCCAATTTTAGTACTGAAATTTCCATATCCCAAAAATCTCTCAGTTCCAGAAGACTGAGATTGTTGGCCACTCAAATAGCCACACACCCTTGAAAATGTCATAAAGGACTTGCGTGTAGAGAAAGCACAGTCACTATGATAGCAAGTTCTTCTATTCTCTGGGGTTATATTCTTTCTGAAAGGCACTATCATTTACACTGAGAAACAGCAACATAACTGAGGAGGGGTTGAGTCATTCTTCAGATCTACCCGAGGGATCTGAAAACATGTCCTAACACAGAGGCAATTTTCTAAGTACTCCCTCCCCTACACAGGTCTTTATTGTGGGAGAAATGGTAAATATTAGCAGGCATGAAAGAAGTGCAGTTTTAAAAGTAGATAAAATCATGCAAAAATGTATTTGGTGTGCATTAAATATAAATCTGCACATAGACTTTCAGATAAGATTGGGCATTTCACAATTGGGAAAGAGGAGATTAGAAATGAAGTTGAAAACTTAGCCACTTATTAGCTACTGGAAGATAAGTAAAATTGAAAACGAACATTTCAAACATAAGAACATACTCAAACATAAGAGAGATTTTAAAAAAAGTGTTTTATGTAAGCCAAAGGCACAAGATAAGTCACTGAACCTTTGCACACTGTCCCAACTCAGTATTAAATATGGTTTTAACTTGGATTGCATTGGAAAACTATTTATACGGTTGATCAAATACATGAATGACACATTGCATTGATTTCTATGTTTGACTGATTAATTATTGTAGAATGTAGATAAATCAAATATACTTCCTGATATTGTTTAACTGTCTATGTTTTATCTAGGGTCTGATTCTGAATAACAACAAGCTAACAAAGATTCACCCAAAAGCCTTTCTAACCACAAAGAAGCTGCGAAGGCTGTATTTGTCCCACAATCAGTTAGGTGAAATACCACTTAACCTACCCAAATCCTTAGCAGAACTCAGAATTCATGATAATAAAGTTAAGAAAATACAAAAGGACACATTCAAAGGAATGAATGCTTTACATGTTCTGGGTAAGTTTTTCAAAAGAATGGGCATCTTGAAATTACAAGCAATATCCAAATGTAAATAAATTTATCATCATTATTAACAAATCTTAACAGTGATAATATCCAAAACAGATTTTTTTAATCTATTAATCCTTACTTAGAGTAGTCATTTAAAAATAAGGGGCAATATCAAACAAAATTTGTAGTATTTAAAGAAAATATGACTTTTGTAACACACATACACATCTCCTTTGAAACATTTAAAACACCTAGTGTGGTGTCTATTTTCTGATTGGACTCTATTTGATAAAAATCTATGTTATTCTAATTTAATTTAAAGACAGTATATTTAATGGATTCTATAAACTACTCAAATATAATATAAAACACTATATATTATTTGGAATATAAAACTAACTTTTGGCTAGATCTAAGATTATATCTTTAAGATTATTAATTGAAGGAATTTTATGTGTTATACATTAAATCCTAGCCTATTTTATTTACATTAGCTATTGAAAATTCCCAATATTTCCATTCATTTGGTCATTTATTCACTCAAAAAAGTGCCTCACGTTTACCAAATAGCCTCATTTACTGAAATTTCCTCAAAGTCAGATTTCTGTTAATTAAATCATAACTTCCAACTGACTTACCTATTTTTAAAAAATTTCTTGTCCTTGTGTGCTGTTGAGTCAATGCTTACACACAGTGACCCTATATGACTGACTAGAACTGCCCCATAAGATCTCCTTTGCTTTGTGCCGTCCAGTCGTACCCAACCCATAGCAACCTCTCCTTGGGTTTCTGAGGTGGTATCATTACAGATGTAGATTGCCCAACCTTCCTTCTGAGGAGTGGCTGGTGATTTTGAACTGCCAGCTTTCTGGTTTGCAGTCAAGTACCTTAGGCATTACGCTACCAGAGCTTCTAAGATCTCCTTTAGGTAGCAAATAGATAAAATTTACACTGGAAAACACAAACATTTCGAATTATATAAAAGATGATTTTTTTTTTCCTGATGCAATATTACTATAATGAAACTTTATCATGTTCATGGCTGGAGTTATTGATTTAGTAATTCAAAACAAAATAGTGAGTATGTTCTGTATTCCAGCTTATGTAACAAGAAGCATTCTTTGCCTGAGGCTGGCAGAAAGGGGAGAAGACAGACACAGAAAAAAATATACTGAATGAGAATGAGGCCCGAATGATAAAGTTCACATCAATCACATTTTTTCACAATGTGTACCTCTGCATTGTAAGTGTCCTTCACATATGATATATATATACACACATATATGCTAAATTATGTAATTTCTCCCACAGAAATGAGTGCAAATCCTCTTGATAATAATGGCATAGAGCCAGGGTCATTTGAAGGAGTGACAGTGTACCATATCAGAATTGCAGAAGCAAAACTAACCTCAATCCCAAAAGGTTTGTATTTACTTATTTAATATAGAATATTTAAAAAAATGCCATTTTGAAATGAATATTAAATGTAATGTTTTAAACTATACAATATATACATTGTCAAAACTTCCATGCAATTAGAAATCCATTTTACTATTAAAGGAGCTCTGCTGATATAGTGGGTAAAGCATGCAGCTGCTAACCAAAAAGTCTGAGGTTCGAACACAACAGCTACTCCTTGGGAGAAAGATAAAGCAGTTTGTTTCAATAAACGTTTACAGTCTCGGAAAGCCTAAGGAGCCAGTTCTACTCTGCCTATAGGGTTGCTATGAGTTGGAATTGACTCTATGGCAGTGGGATGTGTTTTACATCTGGCCAGTGTAGTATGGAAATTAGCATTTTCTTATGGAAACATAAAATGCTTCATTTTTTAACAGTATTAAGCCAGAATGTTTTTCTCTAGAGTGAACAAATATTAAGAAATGAACTTCTCTTCATTCTGTTTCCTGACATCTGTTCATCTATACTGTGAAGTTCTTGTTAAATCCCCTGCTGCCTTAACCAATGCACTACCAGAGCTCCTTGAAGTACTTACTAGAGGTAGAAAATTCCATAAAAAAGAAAGCAGAGAAGATGGACAGGGGACAGAGAACCAGCCTCTTAAGTACAACAGCAGTGGCTAGGTTAAGTCTGGGAGGACAGATGGGGGGGTGCAAATACCATGAGAGGCATGTCTCTTGAGGTAAGGCTCTCTGTACCCCAGGTTCTTCTCAGAGCTGCAGTGATGAATTATTAGCCACTACACAGAAAAGTCTAGAGACGTGTCTGGCAGTAAGTGCCCTCTCATGATATAATCATTACCAAAATAAGAATTATACTCTATTATAGCTTCATGTGACCTGATGCTGGCACCTCAAACTAAAATGTTTCTTAAATTTGCTATACGACCAGTTTTGGGCCCATTACTTCCAATAAGTGTGATGATTAAATGGATAGTATAGCCTTCCATGGAAGCCATGCTCTCCTTTTCCCTGACAAGGACTTGAGCTTTCTCTCCCTGTCTGCTTTGATGACCATCTAGATCTGAAATAAATAAGTATATATAAAAATGTTCTTCAAGATTTCATTGATAATCAGAAGCCAGTAATGTTTTTGTCATTTATTCATGACAATGTTAAGGCTGACTGCCTAAATGTTATAATCCAACCAATAATATTTGATTAATAACATTTCATTTTCAAACAGCTCTGTCTTTGAGTATCCAGGAGTGATAGCAGCAACTTCACCATTACTTCTTTACTACTTACCCCATCCAAAAGATTAACCAAAACATGTAACTTAAAAAACAAAGCAAAACTGATATTAGTAATCAATCTTTTACTTAGGAGATAAATCATCTAAAGAGTGAAGATATGATTGTTTTATCGAGGATAAAACATTTTAATTCAGAATCTCTCCCTCTCTCTCTCTCTCACACACACAAATATCCCCTTTTTAAAGGAGATGGTTGTTATCCTGCAAGAAACATGAAATGTTTTATTCACCTTTCCATCTGTAGAACCACAACAAAAACTCCCTTTCATATGGCAGCAACAGATAGAGGGAAAAGGAAAGGATAGAGTGAAGAAAGATGCAGACCAGAAAACAAGGGCACTATGCCACCAGAGCTCCCCAAAACAAATAATAGTTTAGCTTTAATAATTAAAAAATGTCTGCCTTGAGGATTATGCTCTTTTTTAAGAACTATGTGTATGGGATTATACTGATAATAACTTGTAAGATTAGGGGACAGTGAGTTTATGTTAAGGAGGGAGGTAGAACTCAGAAAAAACAAAACCAAACCAAACTCACTGCTGTGGAGTTGGATCTGACTCACAGTGACCCCTCCTTGGGTTTTTGAGGTGGTATCACTACAGAAGTAGATCGCCTCGATCTTCCTTCCAAGGAGTGGCTGGTGGCTCTGAACTGCCAGCCTTCTGGTTAGGATTCAAATGCTTTAGGCACTATGCCACCAGAGCTCCCTAGAATTCAGGAAAGGAGAGTGAAAATGGTTGGACAAGTCAAAGAATTTAATCAATGTCACTAAATACTACATACAGAAACTACTGAATTGGTGTATGTTTTGTTGTACAGATTCTCAACAACAACAACAAAATAAATAAAATTTAGAAAAAAAAAAAAAAAAAAAAAACACCTAGAGTCAAGTTCATGAACTGCTATACCAGAATTAACAATGGACTGGCTTTTTTTGTTATATGCATTGATAATCCTTTCTGAGATGCATTGTCAGTTCATTGGTAGAATTCTTACCTCCCATGCAAGAGACTCTGGCTCACTTCACGGCCAATGCACCTTATATGCAGTTACCACCAATCTGTCAGGGGAAGCTTGCAAGTTGCTATGATGCTTAATAGGTTTCAGGGAACCTTCCAAACTAAGATACACTAGGAAAGAGGCTTAATGACGCACATCCAAAAATCAGAATAAAAAAGACATATGGATCATAACAGTCTGTTGTACACGAGGTAGCCATGAGTCAGAAATCAGCTCGACAACAGCTAACAACTAACAAAGAAGACTTGATAATTGGAAAATATGACCTTGGTAATAGAAACGATGCTGGAGATCATATAATAGAATTTTGCAATACCAACGACTTACTCATTGCAAATATCATTTTTCAACAACATAAATTGTGGCTATAAGTGTGGATAATGTCAAATGGAATGTACTGGAATAAAATCAACTACATCTGTGGAAAGAGACAATTGGAGAAGCTCAATTCCGACAGTCAAAACAAGGCCAGAGGGAGATCTGGCAAGATGGGGACTAGGCAGAAAGACTGCACAGACCCTCTTCAACAAAGAAAAGGGAAACCAATTAACACAGATACAGAAGATAATTCTGGACTCCTGAGCCTTGAAGGGAAGGATATACAAGCGGACTAAACCACAATTAGCAGAAGAATTTGCAAGAAAACACCAAAAAAGGAGACAGACAGAGTTGCAGTCTGGCAGCGATGCTGAGAGCACTGAGAGCTTGAAGATTCCTGAGTGGTGATAGGACCTAAGAATTAACCTAAAAATCACCCTGCTAGCCAGGGACTGCATGGAGGATTGTGCACAGTGGCTGGGGAACAAATGGAGAAGGTGAAGAGAAAGGTGGGCTGAGCTGTGGACTTTCACTGGTCGGAGAGCACTGCCATTTTGAAGGTTTAAAAAGCGGCTTGACTATTTTGGATATTAAAAGAGACAGCACTCTTCGCAGATTCCTGGGGCTCAAGAACACATTCTGCTTTCCAGCAACGCCAAGGACATTTGGGAACTGCAAGACTGACAAGGCACGACATTTCTCGTTATTCTTGGTGAACGGAGGTGCGGCCATCCTCCACTCCCACCTACCTTCTGGGCCCACAGGAACTACAACATAGTCTGTGTGCTCAGACAGAGCCTGGGTGCCCTGCCCTGTCCTCCACCGATTTTTTTTTTCCCCTTTTTTATTTTTATTTTTTCTTTTTCGCTTTCTTTTTTCTGGTGATTAGTTTGCTTCTATTTGTCTGTTTTAAAACAACTAATATTATTAATACTTTTGTCCTTTTTATTATTATTCTTAATCTTCTCCTACCACATCCTAGTTTTCAGCATTTTTTCTTTTCCCTGTGCCT
>NW_006921955.1:1467757-1489555 GCF_000298275.1 Orycteropus afer afer | reverse complement strand
AAGCGAGGACAACTACAAACAAAAAGAGGGAAAAGACTGTGTAGTTACAGAACTTCTAAATGGTGAGAGTTGCAAGACAGAATGCACTGTTCTAAACTCTGGGATAAAATTATAAATCATAGAGTAACCTCAAAGAAAAATTATAAACCGTCACATCATAATAAAAAAGAGGACAAGCAGCATATACTAAAACAACAGAACAAAGGAAATGATAACACAATTCATAAACATAATGAGCTCAGCACAGAAAATAATATGGAACAAAGAAAGCAGGGACACCATGACTATGCAACGGTAAAGAATAATGTAGAATCTGCAAAACACCGCATAACATGGATGAACATGGAGGACATTATGCTGAGTGAAATAAGTCAATCACAAAAGGACATATATTATATTAGTTCGTTATTGTAAAAGTCAAGGAAAGGTTTATCTACTGAAGGAAATTTTCTTTGTTGGTTACCAGGGGTGGGAGGGGAGGAGAGGGAAGGCTGTTAGATAGACAGAGATAAGTACTGATTTGGGTGAAGAGAAGGGAAATGTACCAAATGTGAGTGACCAATATGGCAGCATTGAGGATGTGAAAGACAGAGAGAGGTACATGGGAGGTATAGACAACAAATATGAACCCTTTTGCACATACGGTACTGCGTTGTTAGTGAAGGCAAACATGGGTATATGGATGGATAGATGGGTGGACGGTCTAATGATTAGATATGTCTATGAAATGAGGAGGGTATCCAAGAACATATATAGTGTTGGCAGAGAATGGTCCTGTAAGTTTATGTGAATGATCAGAATTCCCAAGTGTATAGTAGAGCTGACAAGGGGCAAGGTTGTGGTCACGGCTTGGTCACAGCCAGCTACCCAGAGCGACCGAGTAGTTGATCCTCCGGGCTTGGGACCATAGTCGTCGAGGACATCAAGCTCAATTGGCATAACATACTATACAAAACATTTTTCCCCTCCTACTTTGGCAAGAAGAAACTGGGATCTTAAAAGCTAGCAAGCTGCCATCTAGATGCAACGATGGATCTCTCCTCGTCCAGAGCAAATAAGAATGAAGAAAACCAAAATTCATGGAAACAATTAGTCCTAGCGAGTGGTACACCATCCGATCTGCAGCATATACAGCTATGAGATGAGAAGAACTAGATGGTGCCCGGCTACCACTGTCATCCACTTGGAAGGGATGTATGTAGGAGACCCTTGATAGAGAGGGAGAACAATGTGGAGCAAAACTCAAAATCATTTGGAGGAAAAAAAAAAAGTGGGGACCAGGTTTGCTGGTCTTATAGAGCCTGGTGGAACCACTGAGACTATGGCCCCTAGCTGCCCTTCAGGTCTGGAATTGAACCCACAGCTGTGGTTTCCAGCCAAACAAAATACAGGCATATGACTTAAACATTTACCTCAAGTAGATACACTCCTTGGAGAGATCATGGGAGAAAGAAGGGCTGCTTATGCATGGGGAGACAGCTCAGGGGGTACGAGTGTATGGAGGGATGGACACAGGGAAGAGGTAACTATGGGGAGGAAGTGGGAGGGGAGCTGTTGCATTGTGGTAAACTGTGGTCAATGATATGTATCTGTATATGTGAACTGCTGTATGGAAAGTGAATTTGCTTTGTAAATTTCACCCAAATCACAATTAAAAAAAAAGAAGAAGAAACTAAGAGATCTAAATCAAACCAACAAGGCCGGAGGCCAACTACAGAACACACCATCAATTGCTCATATGAAAGTTCAAGCTGAAGTTAAAGAAAGTTTAAAAAGTCCCCAAGAGCCAAAGTATAACTCTGAGGATATCCCACCTGAATTTAGAAATCATCTCAAAAATAGATTGATGCACTGAACATTAATATGACTGAAGACTAGATGAGCTGTGGGATAGTATCAAGAACATCATATATGAAGAAGCCAAAGGTCATTAAAAACACAGAAAGAAAGACAAGACAAAAATAGATGGCAGAAGAGACTCTGAAAGTTGCTCTTTAACATAGAGCAGATAAAGCAAATGGGAGACATTATGAAGTAAAAGAGATGAACAGAATATTTCAAAGGGCTACTTGAGACAACAAAGTATTATAATAAAATGTCCAAAGATCTCGAGTTAGAAAACTAAAAGGGAACAACATGCTTGGCATTTCTTAAGCTGAAAGAACTGAAGATAATATTCAAGCCTTGTCTGTCATCTCTGATCTCTCTTTACTCAACCTTTTTTCTTCTATATTTATTTTCCCCTAGTTCCTGCTGTTTTTTTGTTTTGTTTTGTTTTTTAGTTTAATAAAACAGAATGGTCCTTAAATAAATAAATAAATAAATAAATAATTTTTAAAAAAAAGTCAAGCCTTGAGTTGCAATACTAATGGATTCCATGGGCAAAATACTAAATCATGTGGAATGCATCAAAGGAAGATGGAAGGAATATACAAAAGGTTGGAACTACAAAGCCTAACTCCTAGAGAGGAAAATTACCTTTGAAGATTAAGGGATCACACTCTAGCTCTTTTATAAAGAATGACAAGTGGCAGTACTATCTCCAGAGGCTATCGAAATGTTAAGAGAAAGGAAAAAGGTGGTACTTGGCATTTCTTCACAGAAAAGCTTCAGATCCATAACATAACCACTATAATGCAGAACAAAACATAGTATGTGAAAGGTCAAGTAGAAGATATGTTTTTCCACTGTACAGCAACCCATCTTGCAGGAGTTTATCGCTTTGATTTATTTTCCATGAGAAGTGGATTAACTAGCTGATAGAGAAGCTCAATCCCACTTGTACATGTTGCAAACCATGAATATTATTGATTAACCACTTAAACTGGAAATGGGACCAAATACTTGGGCTCTTTATAATAAAAAATAGGAAAGAAAAAAAAAGCAATGGGACTTGTTTACTTGATCTAACATCTGTCCTTTTTTGTCCTTATCCCTAGAATTACCATCAACTTTATTGGAGCTTCATTTAGATTACAATAAAATTTCAAATGTGGAGGTGGAGGATTTTAAAAGATACAAAGATCTGCAAAGGTAAAAGTCCCCAAAATCTAACTAAGAAGTGATAGTACATGTAATATTATAATATTATCCAAACATTTTGAAGAATGTGTGTTAAGGTTGTCACTGCTACTATTGGAAAGTGTAAAGGAAAAAGATTATCACTGCTACTATTGGAAAATGTAAAGGAAAAATGAAAAAAAGATAGCTGTGATTGCTGTCTATGCTAATGGTAAAGAAAAAGAAAGTAGACATAGGAAAAAGGATACTTTTCAATTTTCCCTTCTGTTTCAATTAGGATAAAGAATTTTCTGATAATGGGAGGTTTGAGAGGGTTGCTACATACTGATTAGGTTATTAAATAAAGCCATACCTTTCTCCAAAAATGTGTGCTGTAAGAATGTCCAGGAATATAGTAGAGTTGACAAGGGACAAGGTTGTGGTGGCTTCTTGGCCACAGCCAGCTATCTGGAGGGAGAGAGCAGTTGGACCTGTGGGTTTGGGACCATGATCGTAGGGGACATCAAGCTCAATTGGCATAACATACTACACAAAAACATTATTCTACAGCTTACTTTGTTGAGTAGGAACTGGGAACTTAAAAGTTTGCAAGCGGCCATCTAGCTGCAACGATGGGTCTCTCTTCATCCAGAGCAAATAAGAATGAAGAAAAACACAGACACATGGAAACAATTAGTCCAAGGGACTGGTAGGCCATGTGATCCTCAGTCTACATGACTTTGAGATCAGCAGAATTAGATGGTGCCTGGCTATCACTGTCAATCACTCAGAGGGGGATCAGTGCAGGAGATCCTGGATAGAGTGGGAGAACAATGTAGAACAAAACTCAAAATCATAAAAAAAAAAAAAAAAGAGCAGGTTTGCTGGTCTGATAGAACCTGGTGAGACCCTCAAGATTATAGCTCCTAGCTACCCTTGAGGTCTGGAATTGAACTCACTCCTGTGGCTTCCAGCCAAACAACAGACCAGCATATGGGGTGAACATTTACATCAGGTAGATATACTACTATGAGTCATTAATCATAGGAGAACAGAAGGGCAGTGTTTGCACAGGGAGATAGCTCAGGCAGGTGGAGTGCATGGGAGGGCAGGGCACAGGAAAGAGGTAACTATGGGTAGGAAGAGAGCTGTTACATTGTGCAGAATTGCAGTCAATGTCATGAGACAAAATGTGTATGAACTGCTGAATAGAAAATGAATTTGCTCTGTAAAGTTTCACCCAAATCTCAATAAAAATAAATACATACATACCTACATACATACAAACAGGAAAAATTTATATTTCTAAGTTGTAATGTTAGGTCGCAGTATTTTACACCTAACCATCTGCATAAGAGTTCATGCATTTTATATCAATTTTAGGCTGGGCCTAGGAAACAACAGAATCACAGATATTGAAAATGGAAGTCTTGCTAATATACCACATGTAAGAGAAATACATTTGGAAAATAATAAACTTAAAAAAATCCCTTCAGGATTACAAGAGTTGAAATACCTCCAGGTAAAACTTTCTACTTGTGTTTAGTAGGTTTTAGGATTCTTTTTTTTTTAATTTTAAATATATTAGTATCTTGAACAAAGATTAAATAAGCAGCAAAGGTAAGTGGAATACACTGACTTCACAAGAGATGTTTTGAGAAGCAGGGAAGGGTTAGAACTGTTTCTACAGAGCTGTCACTTATAAAGGTCAGGTAGTCATCTCCATCTTCTGATTCTTCTTGTTGAAACTGCTAAGGCCAATGGGAGAGTTATTGATGCAGCTAATTTCAGACTTCTCAGGTGGTGGGTGGCTATATTAAGAGAGACTGGTTAGGAGGAAACCAAATAGGTTCACACATCCTTTCTTTCTGAAAACATTTCAAAAGGCAGAATATGAAGAGTAGATTTCAAATCTTTTTATTATCAGTATAGTGCTATATTTTTAATACATGTGCTTTATTTTATTTTAAAAATAATATATTACTAAAAGAAAGTAAGTATTTAAAAATTAAGTGCTCACATTTTGTTATTTTTCACTTCTCCTTATTAGAAATCTCTTCCTTCTAATCTGTTAATTCTTAGCGAAAAAAGAGAAGTTTTTGAGAATTTGATGAAGCTTCCAAGAAAATGAAGACAAGATTTTGCACCTAATTTTAGAACTGTCCTATGGACAGTCTATGGACTATCTATGGACCTTAGGTGAAGAATCTATATGGACTCTCACTTCATCTTAATATGTTTTTTCTCATGTGCTATATGAGAGAACAAAAGTGTACCCTGAGCCACTTTGCTTCTTCTAATTTTCTTTTTGATCTATCTTCAAAAAAGTTTTAAATTGCACTCCCTTGAGACATAAGCTTCCTGAATCCTTACTTTATCAAGCTATTCCATCTCTGATCTCATTATTGCTTACTATAGTCCACAACTCTGACTCCAGCTTCTGGTCTATCTTAAATCTACCTATATGGTTACGAGCATTTTCTTTTTTTAATGAATAGAATTATAACGTAAACAGTAAAGAACACAAGTCATAAGGATACCAGGCAATGAATTCAATAGTAAACATATTACATCTAGCATTAGTTTCTACCCAGTGAAGTCAGTGCTATGGGCAAATTACTAATATTGATTAATACTAATACTGTTGGGGGAAAGTACAGCAACCAAATCTGTCACATCTGTCACAAAGTCACCCAGATTAATACAGCATAGAGGGGTATCTAACAAAAACTTAAAGGTTTCAGCAATGTCTAGAGTTTTTGCAATCTGGCTCAAATCAGTGTTAGCAAAATGTAAAGGTACAATCTAGAAGTAACAACAGCCAGAAGTTTATATCCAAATTTTGCCAGCAAAAGGTTCCTACTCTTTTGTATGCCAAAAAAAGAAAAAACCACCAAACTCACTGCCATGGAGTTGGATATGACTGATAGTGACCCCTCCTTGGGTTTCCAAAAGTGCTGTCAATTAAGTAGATTGTTTTGACTTCCCAGAAATCTCACTGTTGCTAAGAAAGTCCAAAGAAGGAATTTAAAGGGCTGTTAAAGATGAAGGAAAGTTCCTACACTCACCATTCCTTTTTGAGTAATTTAATCTAAAAAGACATGTACACAGCATTGTTGCACCCAGAGAGGCAAGGGTCAGATTAGGGCAGGGAAAGGGGAGAGGTGAGCAAAGGTAGCAAGAGCCAGGTTGAATAGATTTAGCTTTTTCAGGGACCTTACAGACAGAGTTGGAACCAAGATTTTTGTGATCGGTAAGTACTGAGAGTGCAGGATGGATATCTATGCCGGGGAGCATATGGTGCATGTTTATATACTTAGTGCTTATGTGCAAGGGTACATACAGGGGAGCCAGAAAAAGATATGTCTAATCTGTGACAGATGGGGTTGTTTTTGTATTAGTTAATGGGTTTCAATTTATGTATATGAAGTTAGGTGTACGTTGTGTTTTACTCTGGTTCTCTTCCAGAAGCCAATACATGGCCCTCAGAAGCATAGAAAACTGTAATTGGTACAAATAAAGATCCAAGTATTAATGCTGTATTACAAATATGTATTTATCAAATAATTTTAAAAAGCAATTCTGTCCTTACCTCCCTTGATCACAGATAATGTTAGCTAACAATTCTTTACATTCATATTGTGAGCCAAATTCTTGGAGCATTGAATTTCATTCTTCTACCAATTTCTAATACTTTAAATGTGTCACTGAAGTAATTCTGCCTCTCTCTCTCTCTATATATATATGTCTACATCTCTATCTCACTATATGTGTGTCCTTTTTTATCTCTCATTATATATATCTGTGTCTATCTATCTATATACACATGCACATGTATATATGTCCCTCATTCTCTCTCATATGTGTGTATACACACACACACACACACACACATATACATATATATGGAGTACCTGGGTGGCACAACTGGTTGAGTACTTGACTACTAGTAGAAAACTTACTGGTTCAAACCCACCCAGAGGCACCACAGAAGACAAGCCTGGAAATCAGCTTACAAAAGGTCAAAGCCTTGAAAATCCTATGGAGCAGTTCTATTCTTTCATGAGTTGGAACTGACTAAAAAGCAACTAACAACAACAGACAGACAGAGAGAGGGTGAGGAAGAGGGAGAGGGAGAGGAGAGAATGAAGGAACTTAAACCTGTATGCTTTGGTCATGGCATAAAGTTCTGCTCCATATACCATATATGGAGCACTATCATTTATAAAACATGAGCTTGAGTCAGTATAACAGGTATTCAATATGTATATAAAAGTATACATATTTTAAGTGAAAATACTTATAAACCAAACAGATCCACAACCAGAGTATTTTATTTTTACATGTACTAGATATTAATAACCCATTGCTCTTTCCTACTACAACAGATAATCTTCCTGCATTCTAATTCAATTACAAAAGTGGGAGTGAATGACTTCTGTCCAACAGTGCCAAAGATGAAGAAATCTTTATACAGTGCAATAAGTTTATTCAACAATCCAGTGAAGTACTGGGAAGTACAACCTGCAACATTCCGTTGTGTTTTGAACAGAATGAGTGTTCAGCTTGGGAACTTCAGAAAGTAATAATTAGTAATGATTAATGTACATTTAATATAAAATTTTAAAAATATTACATCTGGAATAGTGGAATTCCATTAACAGTGGTAGAATTATACACATACATATATGAAAAAAATCTATTCTCAAATTTTAAGGCTGTAAATTAGGGACATAATGAGTCAAGTCCACTGATTTATAATAAAAAATTTCACCATATTTTTGCAAAATTATTGGTACATCCGTACAAAGAGGAGGATTATTGAAGTTTTCTTTTGCATATGAATTATTTTGCATAAATCTCAGGCTTGAACATTCCTTTCTCAGTAGCAAAAAATATGTCATTCAGTATTTAACATTTTGTTATCATGTGTATTTTAAAAATATATGTACTGTAAATGAAATGCTTGACTTAGCAAAATTTGTGCTTTTTTATTTGCTGTCAGAAAAAGAAAACTGACGAGGATAGCCATATGAAGAGTGCACTGCACTATTTTTCTTTTCTCTTTAAAAACTTAGGCAGTACTGTAATGTTTCTAAGGATATTGAAGTATGGTTTGATATAATCATATGTTTTATCCTTAAAACGAATTTCTTATAGTAAAGCCTTCACTAAGTGTTTATTACCAACTTGACAGATGCTATTCATGAAAGCTGGTTTTTGGATTATAGTATATGCTTTTCTTTTTTAATTATTATTATTATAAAATCTGAATAATGTGTGCTGTTTATATAACATCTGTAACTCACATTTTTCAGTATCACAGTTATTATAAGCTCATAAAGTCATGTCCATTGTTAGGTTATATAACATATAACCTCAACACTGAAGAAAGAGTATTTTTGAAATATCCCACTTTGGAAGACTTTGATCCGAAAAGCCTGGATACTATCAACTCTATACCATATTTTTTCCTCAAAGAAGCACAAACTGGACAGTTATTAAAAAGACACTTGGTGTAAATGAATAGGCAAAGCATTAAATAAAACAGACAAAAAGTGAAAGTTCTGTATAAAAGTTAAGAGTACTTTATGTATTTTTATTGGCATTCAAAAAAAGCTAAATAAAATCAGAAAACACCATTAAAAATATTTGTTTAAAATAAAATACTGTGCTTTAGTTTAATTTTTCTTTTCCCACACATAATCAAAAACTATTTTTCAGAAAATAATAAATTAAATATGACATTGGAATAGTATTAATGATTATATTAATAACAGTACTGAAACATGACAAATTATTATTGCGACATGGAATAATTTTTATACTGAACTACCTAAAAAATAAGTTTTTAAATCATTTAGAGGTAGGGGGAGAAAATGTTACACATATAGCAAGAACAGATGGAGGGATTACATATCAAGATTGTTGTCATTAACTGCCACTGAGTCTGTTCTGACTCATAGCGACCCTATATACAACTGAAGAAACACTACCTGGTCCTCTCCAGCCTCATAATCGTTGGTATGTTTGAGCCCATTGTGGCAATTGCTGTGTTAGTTCATCTTGTTGAGGGTCTTCCTCTCTTATGCTGACCCTTTACCAAGCATAAAGTCTTTCTCTTGGAGCTGATCTATCCTGATAACATGTTCAAAGTACGTAAGTCTTGCCATCCTGACTCTGTACTTCCTCCCAAACAGATTTGTTCATTCTTCTGGCTGCCCATGGCATATTCAATAGTCTTTGTCAACACTGTAATTTGAAGGCACCAATTCTTTGGTCTTCCTTATTAACTATCCAGCTTTGGTACGCATATGAGGCAGTTGAAAATATCATGGCTTGAGTTAGGCATATCAAGATTAAAATGAGTAAATAAGCTATTATTTCTTCACAGGAGGATTTCTGACCATGTGCTATTGACATTTTGACCAGATGATTCTTTGTTCAGGGGGCTTCCCTTCTGTGCATTACAAAATATTTAGCAGCAATCTTCATCTCAACCCACTAGAATGACAGTATCATCTCCATTTATCCCTCCTTGATCCCCTAGCTCTTCACTCCCACCTAATGATCAAATTTTATTACAACATTGCTGAATATCCTGAAGGTAGGATGGGGAGGAAGGGTACAATTACTTTATAAAAAAATTACTTATCTTAGAACTTTTGCCATAATTTTGGAAATCTGGAAGAAAACACATATTTATATACAATTTGTAGGGGCAAGAAGATACTGTGATTAAAACAATAAAGGTTACCTATGAGGAACCATATAACAGAAAGAACTTCAACTTGCAAGAAATTAATTGGAAATCCAGTTCTATTTACTGCCCAGTCTTGGGCAGATAATAAATTCTTTGAACCTGCTTCCTCTTTTACAAAAGGTGGTGTGGTGTGTGTGTGGGGGGGGGGGGGCGAAGATATAGATCACATAAGGTTATTATCAGGATTGATGAATAAAAAAAAAGTATATGAAAATGTTTTGTAAAATATGAAGGCTCAGAAAACATGAGTAATGATTATACTTACCAAGTTTTGACTGACATGAAAAAGTAAAGATTATGAAGTCCTTAAAAATAAGATAGTAGAATCTGTGAAACACCTCATAATGTGGATAAACTTGGAAGACAATATGCTGAGTGACATAAGTCAATCACAGAAGGGCAAATACTGTATGAGTCTACTATTGTAAAAAGTCAAGGGAAGGTTTACTTATGGAAGGAAACTTTCTTTGTTGGTTACCAGGATGGGAGGGGAGGGAAGAGAAAATTGCTAGATAGATAAGGTAAAGGTATTGATTTGGGTGAAGGGAAAGGCAATATACCAAAAGTGAGTGACCAGAACAACAGCAGTAAGGAAAAGAAAGACATGGAGAGGTACACAACAGGTACAAACAACAAATGTAAAAATTTTTACATACACAATACTGCATTATCAGTAATAACAAACATTAATCTATGATTGGATACATAGGAAGACAAGTTAAATGATCAGCCACGTCTATGTAAAAGGGGAATACCCATGACCATTTATAAATCCAGCAGACAATATTTCTACATACGTATCTGTATGTGCTATAAAAATGTTTATATATATTAGTGCTAACAACGCCAAGATATAACTTGTTGTGAACAGCCAAACACCTTGGGGGAGTGAGTCACTTGGGCCAACAGGTTTGGAACCATGGTGGTGAGGGACAACAAGCTCAATGGGCATAAAACACTACACAAAAACATTATTCTACATCCTACTTTGGTGAGCAGTGTCTGGAGACTTAAAATCTTGCAAGTGGCCATCTAGATGCAACAATTGGTCTCTCCTGATCCAGAGCAAAGAAAAATGAAGAAAATCAAAGATGCATGGAAACAATTAATCTGAGGAACTAGTGGGCTACATGAACCTCAACCTACATGACCCTGAGATCAGAAGAACTAGATGGTGACTGGCTACCACTGTAAACCACTTGGAAAAGGATCAAAATGGGAGATTCTGGTTACAGAAGGACAAAAATGTAGAACAAAACTCAAATTCATAAAAAAGACTAGGCTTACTGATCTGATAGAGACTGGTACTGAGTCACCCTTTAGGCCTGGAATTGAACCACTGTGGCTTCCAGATAAATAATGGACAGGCATGTAAAGTGAAAGGTTATACAAAGTAGGTACTATCTGTAGAAAAATTAACCATGGGAGATCAGAAGGGTAGCAAATGCACAGGGAGACAGCTCAGAGGGCAGAAATGCATAGGAAAGAAGGATACAGGGAAAGGGTACAGAGATGAAGTGGGAAGAGAGCTGTTACATTATGGGGATTGCAATCCATGTTATGAAACAAAATGTGTTATGAACCATTTAATGAAAAATGAATTTGCTCTGTAAGCTTTCACACAAATCACAATTAAAAATAAATAAGTAGATAGATAATAATACTACGGTGATTGTTGCTGTTATGTGTTGATGAGTCAGACCTGACTCATAGCAACCCCTCCTTGGGTTTCTGAGGCGGTACCACTACAGAAGTAGATTGCCTAACCTTCCTTCCGAGGAGTGGCTGGTGGGTTTGAACCGCAAGCCTTCTGGTTAGCAGTCAAGTGTCAAGTGCCTTAGGCACTATGCTACCAGAGCTCCTACTACAATGATAATCACTCTCAAATTGAAATATTCAAAATTATCTTTTCTCTAGTATAACAAAAAAATTAAAAAAAACTGTGTTATCTTGGCAAATATCAGAACATATGTAAAAAGTCAAGTCTCCATTAAAATTGGATGACTCAGTTATTTAATAATTAATATAATAAAGTAATGCTAATATTAGAATTATCTTAACAGAGTGAGATTAGTGTTTGACCTGAGTAATGATGTCTTTAATTCTTTAGAATTAAATTAATCCTCTTAAAAGAAGAGACAGAACAAAACTGTTAAAATACTGAACATGATTCCTGAAGGTCCTGCAATTAATGTTTGTGTTCTTCTTCCCAGACCAGTTAGCCAATTTTGGGTAAAAATTTCCAAAACACAAATCATTTTTAAAAAATATGTACAACCTGGAGAGTTCCAGTAAGATGGTGGGATAGGCAGACAAACTACACAAACCCTCTTCAACAATGAAAAGAGAAACCAATTGATACAGATACAGAAGATAATCCTGGAACCTTGAGCTTTGAAAGGAAGGTTAGAGAAGTGGACTAAACTCCAACTAGTAGAAGAATCCTCATGAAAATACCAAATAAAGAGACAAACGGAGTTGCAGACTGTCAGCTATCTTGATGGCAGGAACAGTTTGGGTATTTCCAAGTGGTGTTAGGGTCTAAGAACCTAAAAATTGGTCCTGCTCACCAAGGGTTGCAAGAAGGACTGAACTGGTGGCTAATGACTGAAAAGGGAAAGAGCAAAGAAGGAGAAAAACTAAGCTGTGGACATTTTGCTGTCTGGAGGATATAGCCATTTTGAACGTTTACAAGTTGTTTGACCATTTTGGATATTTAAAGCAACAGTGTTTTATCAGATTCCAGGGACCTAAGAATAGGTTCTACTTACCAAGGAAAGCAGACACACTGGAGGCTAAGGACTGCAAAGGTGCAATATTCCCCTTGTTACTCTCATACCCCACACCCTCTTTGTGAACTGAGATGGGGTCATCTTTCACTCTCACCTACTTTCTGGGCTGGCAGGAATTCCATCCCAGTCTGTGTGCTCTGACGGAGACTGGGTGTCGAGGCCTGCCCACCCGAGATTTGTTTTTTGTTTCTTATTTCTTTTTGTTTGTTTTAAAATTATTATTCTTTTTCTTCTTCCTTTTTATTTTTATTCCTTATTCTTCCCTTCCCAGGTTCCAGTTTTTGGCTCTTTCTCTCTTCCCTACTATTTCTGATTCCTACTTTTTTTTTCTTGTAGTTCTCCCTATCTCTTGTTTTTCCTTTTGCATTTTTCTCATTTGTCCCTTCATTATTCTCTTCCTCTACGTCTTTTCTCTTATTCCCACCTCCCCAAATATTGTGGACTTCTTTTTTCCTTTTCTATTCATATTTCTTTGTCTTTTAAAAGTATTTCTTTAAATATTTTGTCTCATTTATTGCCTTGTCATTGTTTCTTTTTGATTGTTTGTTTCTATGTCTTTTTTGGTGATTGTTTCTGTCTGTTTATATCGTGTGTGGTTTTTAACCTCTTGCTTTTACAGTTTTGTGGTTTCCCAATTGTTGTTTTTGTCTAACTGAGTGGGAGACAGCAACTGTGCCTATAGAACCCAACCATACCTGCACCTCCTGCAACCCTACCTACTGAGTGAGGGCAACCACTGCTTCTGCACCAACTGGCCAATGATACACAACAGCCAATACTAACCTGACTCACCCTTAACTGCTTTTAACAAACACTTAACAGAGACCTGTGCATCCTCTCTCATACTCTATCACAGCCACCAAAAGATGAGTGGTGAGTACATAAGTGTAGCCAACTAGTGAACAGAGGAGCACAGTACCCTGTTTACTCAGATACATACAAGCAAAACAAACAAACAAAATAAATATCTTGAGTAAATCACTAAAACATACATTCACCAACTAAATATAAATACAACAAAGGCACAATGTCTTGAAGACAACAGAGCATCACAGTCCATGCAAAGAAGCAAGATAGAGTGGGAGAAACAAAGGAATAGGATATAGACCCAGAACACATCCTTAAGGAAGAAACAGCACTGGAACTCCCTGATAAGGGATTCAAAAGAATTATATTTAGGTACCTTCGAGGGACTGAGAGACAGACCAAGGAAAACACTGACAAAAATTAAGGAAAACAAGGACAACAGAACCACCGACCTGTGGTCAGCTGATCTTTGAAAAAAGGCTGAAATCCATTACATGGGGAAGAGACGGTCTCTAACAAATGGTACTGGCAAAAGTGCAGAAAAATTTGCATAAAAATTGAAAAAGATCTGTACTTCAACACTATAGACAAAAACTAACTCCAGATACATCAAAGACTTAAATGTGAAACCTAAAACTATAAAGACACTCAAGAAAAAAATTGGCGCAAATTTAGAGACCCTTATATATGGCATAAGGGTTGCCTGCTAACCAGACGTCTGGCAGCTCAAACCCACCAGCCACTCCTCGGAAGGAAGGTTGGGCAATACTACTTCTGTAGTGATACTGCCTCGGAAACCCAAGGAGGGGTCGCTATGAGTCAGGTTTGACTCGACGGCACGTAACAACAACAACAACATATATGGCATAAATAGACTATCAAGCATAACCCAAAATGCACAAACAGCAGAGGATAAAATAGATGAATGGAACCTGCTAAAAATTAATTTTTTATGTGCTTCAAAAGACTTCTTCAAAAGAGTAAAAACAGAACCTACAGATTGGGAAAAAATATTTGGCAATGGCATATCTGACAAGGGACTTATCTCTAAAATTTATAGAAAACTCTAATACCTCAACATGAAAAAGACAAATGATCCAATTTAAAAATGGACAGAAGACATGAATAGACACTTCACCAAAGAGGATAGTCAGGCGGCGAACAAACTCATGAAGAAATGTTCATGATCATTAGCCATTGCTGTTGTTGTTGTTAAGTGCCGTCGAGTCGTTTCCGACTCATAGCAACTCCATGCACAGCAGAACGAAACACTGCCCGATCCCGCGCCAGCCCCACAATCCCTGCTATACTTGAGCCTATCATGGCAGCCACCGTGTCAATCCATCTCGTTGAAGGCCTCCCCCTCTTTCGTCGACCCTCCACCCTACCAAGCAGGACATCCTTCTCCAGGGAATGGTCCCTTCTTACAACATGACCAAAACAGGTGAGACGAAGTCTGGCCATTCTTGCTTCCAAGGAGCATTCTGGCTGCACTTCTTCCAGGACAGATCTGTTAGTTCTTTTAGCAGTCCATGGTACTTTCAGCATTCTTCGCCAGCACCACAACTCAAAACCATCAACTCTTCTTCGGTCTTCCTTTTTCATTGTCCAGCTCTCACATGCATATGAGGCGATTGGAAATATCATGGCTTGTGTCAGGCGCACCTTAGTCCTCAAGGAGATATCCTTGCTCCTCAGCACTTGAAACAGTTCCTTCGCAGTTGACTTTCCCAATGCTACACATCGTCTAATGTCCTGACTGCTGCTTCCATTGGCATTGATTGTAAAACCAAGCAACGTGAATTCTTTGACAACCTCAATCTTCTCTCCATTTATTGTGATGCTGCTCATTGGTCCAGTTGTGAGGATTTTTGTTTTCTTTATGTTGAGATGTAATCCATACTGCAGACTGTATTCTTCAACCTTCATCAGTAGGTGCCTTAAGCCATCCTCACTTTCAGCAAGCAAAGTTGTATCATCTGCATATCTCAGGTTGTTAATGATTCTTCCTCCAATCCTGATACCACGTTTTTCTTCATATAGTCCAGCTTCTCGGATTATTTGCTCAGCATATAGATTGAATAAGTATGGAGACAGTATACAACCCTGACGCACTTCCTTCTTGATTTTAAACCATGTAGTGTCCTCTTGTTCTGTTCGAACAACAGCCTCCTGGTCAAGGTACAGATTCCTCATGAGTACAATCAAGTGCTCAAGGATTCCCATTCTTCTCAATGTTGTCCATAATTTGTCATGATCCACAGAACCAAATGCCTTTGCATAGTCAATAAAACACAAGTAAACACCTTTCTGGTATTCCCTTCCTTGAGCCAAGATCCATCTGACAACAGCTATGATATCCCTTGTTCCACGTCCTCTTCTGAATCCGGCTTGAACCTCTGGAAGTTCTCTATCAATATACTGCTGCAAACGTTTCTGAATTATCTTCAGTAAGATCTTACTTGCACATTAGCCATTAGAGAGATGGAAATCAAAATTAAAATGAGACACCATCTTGCCCCAGCCCTAATAACAAAGTTCAACAAGACAGAAAATAAGAAATGCTGGTAAGGATGTGGAGAGATTGGGACTCTCAAACACTGCTGGTGGAACTAAAAAATGATACAACCACTGTGCAAAGCAGTATATCAAGTCCTTAAAAAGTTGGAATTAGAAACATCATTTGACACAGCAATCCCATTACTAGGCATGTATCTTAAAGAAGTGAGAGGCAGAACAAGAACAGACATATGAACAGCCATATTCATCATAACACTATTAACAATAGTGTAAAGATGGAAACAACCTAGGTGCCCATCAACAAAAGAATGGATAACCAAATTATGGTACATACACACAATGGAATACTATGCAACAATAAAGAAAAACGTAAAATCTGTAAAACACTGCAGAATGTGGATGAACTTGGAGTACATTATGCTGAGTGAAATAAGTCAATCACAGAAGAAAAAATATTGTATTAGTCCGCTATTGTGAAAAGTCAAGAGAAGGTTTATATATGGAAGGAAACTTTCTCTGTTGGTTACCAGGTGTGGGAGGGGAGAGGAGGGAATACTGACAGATAGGTAGAGACGTATTGATTTGGGTGAAGGGAAGGGCAATGTACCAAATATGAGAGATCAACACTGTGGCAGTGAAGAAAAGGAAGGCATAGAGAGGTACATGGGAGATACCAACAAGAAAGATGCACCCTTTTGCACATACAGTACTGCAATGTCAGTGATGGCAAATATTGATTTACGGGTGGATAGATGGGTGGACAAGCTGAATGGTTATGCTTGTCTAGGCAGGGGGGAGTGTGCCCATGACCATGTAAACAAGTGGTAGACGATGTTTCTACAAGTGTATTTGTATGTTTTGTGAGATTGTCCAGTTATATAGTACAGCTGACAAGGGACAAGGCTGTGGTGACTTATTGGCCACCGCCAGCTACCCAGAGGGAGCGAGTAGTTAGACCTGGGGGCTCAGGACCATGGTTGCAAGGAACATCAGGCTCAATTGGTAGAACATACTACACAAAAACACTGATCCACATCCTACTTTGATGAGTAGTGACTGGGATCTTAAAAGCTTGCAAGCGGCCATCCAGATGCAACCCAGAGCAAAGAATGACGAAAACCAGAGACGCATGGAAGCAGTTAGTCCAAGGGACAGGTAGAACATGTGATCCTCGGCCTATATGACCATGAGACCAGAAAAACTACATTGAGCCCCGCTACCACTGTCAAGGGAGCTCTGGTAGCATAGTGTCTAAGGCATGTGACTGCTAACCAGAAGGCTGGCAGTTCAAACCCACCAGCCACTCTTTGGAAGGAAGATGGGGCAATCTACTTCCGTAGTGATACTGCCTCAGCAACCCAATGAGGGGTCATTATGAGTCAGGCCCGACTCGACAGCTCATAACAACAACAACACAACAACCTCTGTCAACCACTTCGAGGGAGATCTGTGTAGATCTTGGAAAGAGTGGGTGAACAACGTGGAACAAAACTCAAAATTATTTAAAAAAAAGAGCAGGTTTGCTGCTCTGATAGAGCCTGGTAAATCCCCTGAGACTATGGTCTCTACCTGTCCTTCAGGTATGGAACTGAACTCATTCTTGTGGCTTCCAGCCAAATCAAAGTCCAGCACATGGGCTGAACATTCATATCAGGTAGATACACTCTTTGGAGAGAACAATCATGGGAGAACAGAAAGGCAGTGTATGCACAGGGAGACAGTTGGGGGCAGGAGTACATGGGAGGGAAGGACACAGGGAAGAGGTAAATACGGGGAGGAAGTGGAAGAGAGCGGTTACATTGTGGGAAATTGCAGTCAATCTCATGAGACAAAATGTGTGTGGCAAATGAATTTGTTCTGTAAACTTTTACCCAAATCACAATTAAAAAAAATTATATCCAATCCAAACTGCATTAAAGTTTTTGTCATTGTATTTCTTTGAAAAAGATCTTTTTTTAAAAAAACTGATTTCTAATTTTTAGTTTTTATATCTGCTACAGATCATTATCATAATGCCCATTGAGTAACTAGCACAAACTAATTTTTGGTAAATACAAAATATCAAAATCCATTAAAGATGCAAAACAAACGAGTTGCTACAACTTCTTGGGTATATCAGGGACTCTCAGAGATTATATACCTTTTTTCTTCCAAATTACCATAATAAAAAAAATGATAATCAGAATCCATGAAACTTACATTAATATATTTTGAAGCATTTGCTAACGTTACTGAAATTTAAATTTTTAACTTCAGTTTTCAAGGAAATGCTCTCCTCCAAGCTCTTCTTCTCTAATTTTTAAATTTACTTTCATTAAGCTTCCATACAATTTCACTTTGTTTCATAACACCATCAATTTTGGAAAGTGTCTTATTTAAGGTTTCTTTCCTTACTACTCACATTGTCATCCTGTTGCACCTGAGATAACAACTCTTTTGAAATTATTTTCTCAAAACCATATTATATTAATGATATTAAATAACAATATTGAACTAACTGAAAATACCATGGCTTGGTAGGCTCACCTTAGTCTTAAAAGTTAAATCTTTGCTTCTTAACACTTTAAAGAGGTCTTTTGCAGCAGACTTGCCCAGTGAATACCACATTGGATTTTGTGACTGCAGTTTCCATGGGTGTTGACTACGGATCCAAGTAAAATGAAATCCATGACCATTTTAATTTTTTCTCCATTTACTGTTATGTTGCTTATTGCTCCAGTTGTGAGGATTTTGTTTTATATTGAGGTGTAATCCATATCAAAGATTATACAATTTGGTCTTCATAAGAAAATGTGTCAAGTCATCTTTACTTTCAGCAAGCAAGGTTGCGTTGTCTACATATTGCAGGTGTAAATGACTCTTCCTTCAATCTTGATGATGCATTCTTCTTCGTATAGTCCAGCTTCTCGAATTATTTGTTCAGCATACAGATTAATAAGTATGGTGAAAGGATAACCCTGATGCACATCCTTCCTTTCCTGATTTTAAACCATGAAGCAGCCTCTTGTTCTGTTTGAATAACAGCTTCTTGGTCTATACACAGTTTCTTCATGAGCACAATTAAGTGTTATGGGATTCCCATTTTTCACAATGTTATCCATAATTTGTTATGATCCACACAGTCAGATGCCTTTGCATAGTCAATGAAAGGCAAGTAGACATCTTTCTGGTGTTATTTGCATTCAGCTAAGATCCATCTGACATCAGCAATGATATCCTTCATACCACGTTGTCATCTGAATCCAGCTTGAATTTCTGGAAGTTCCCTGTCAACATACGGCTACAAACACTTGTGAATTATCTTCAACACAATTTTACCTGTGTGTGATATTAATAATATTGTTCTATAATGTCCACGTTCTGTTGGTCCCTTTTCTTTAGAATGGGCATAAATATAGTTATCTTCTAGTGAATTGGCCAAATTTGCTGGCATAAAGGAGTAAGCGTTTTCAGTGCTGCATCTGTTTGTTGAAACATCTCAATAGATATTCTGTCAATTCTGAGAGCACTGTTTTTTTGTCAATTCTTTCAGTGCAGCTTAGACTTTTTCCTTCAGTATCATTGATTCTTGATCATACGCTACCTCCTGAAATAGCTGAACACTGACCAATTCTTTGTGGCACAGTAAATCTCCACATTCCTTCCATCTTCTATTGAATATATTGCTATATTCTATATATATTATATATAGAATATATATATATATATATTCTATATATAATATATTGCTATATTCTATATATATTATATATAGAATATATATATATATATATTCTATATATAATATATTGCTATATTCTATAGCAGTCAACATTTTACCCATAGAATCTTCCAGTATTGCAACATGAAGCTTGAATTTTTCATTCAGTTCTTTCAGCTTGAGAAATGCCAGATATGTTTTTCCTCTTTGTTTTTCTAACTCCAGGCCTTTTCACATTTCATTATACTACTTTACTTTTCTTTTTGAACTGCCCTTTTAAATCTTCTGTTCAGCTCTTTTATTGTCATTTCTCCATTCATCTTCCCTATTTTCTGTTCAAGAACAAGTTTCAGAGTCTCTTCTCACATTCACTTTGGGTTTTTCTTCCCTTCCTGCCTTTTTAATGATCATTTGCTTGCTTCATGTATGATGTTCTTGATGGCATCCCACAATTCATCTGGTTTTCAGTCGTTAGTGTTGAATGCGTCACATGTATTCTTCAGATGGTCTCCAAATTCAGGTGATATATAGTCAAGGTCTTATTTTGTTTCTCATTGACTTGTTTTAATTTTTTTCAGCTTCAACTTGACTTATATATGAGTAATGGATGGTGTGTTCCACAGTCAGCTCCTGTCCTTGTTTTGAGTGATGATATTGAGCTTTTCCATTGCTTCTTTCCACAGATTGGTTGATCTGATTATTATATACTCCATCTGGCAAAGTCCACATGTACAGTTGCTGTCTATGTTGTTGAAAAAAGATATATGTGTAGGACTTCCAGCAAGCTGGTGGAATAGACAAACAAGCTATGTAGACTCTCTTAAACAAAGAAACAAGAAATTAATTGAAACAGATACAGAAGATAATCCAGAAGCCCTGATGTTTGAAAGGAAAGATATAAAAGTGGATTAAACACAAACTAGTAAAAGAACCTGAATGAAAATATTAAATAAGGAAACAAATGGGGCTTTGGACTATTAGCTATCCTGACAGCATGGCCAGCTTCAATATTTACAAGTGCTGTTAGAATCTGGGCAGCACCTATGAGTTGGCTCTGCTCACCAAGGACTGCATGAACAATTCCATTGGTGGCTGACAACTAGAAAGGAAAGCAGCAAATATGGAGACAAACTGAGCTGTGAACTTTTGGCTGTCCTGAGGGTGCAGCCATTTTGAATATTTGCAAGTGGTGCAGCAATTGTGAATATTTGCAAGAGGCGATCTAATCCCAGTGAACAAAGAATAGGCTCTGTTCTGGTTATCTAGTGCCACTCTGACAATAAATATACCACAATGGGGATGGCCTTAACAAACAGGAGTTTATTCTCTTCCAGTTTGGAGGTTTTAAGTCCAAGTTCAAAGTGCCAGGCTCTAGGGGCTGGGTGAAAGACCCTCAACCTTGAGGTCTAGCTCTGCCTTCTGTTCCCGGCTCACTGGAGCTAGAGGCCTTTCTTCACTCAGTCAGTTGCTGGCTGCTGAGGCTGAGAAGCCCAAGGTTAACAAGTAAAAAAGCATAGTCCCGATGTTACCAAACCACACGGCAGGTTATTAATTTAAGTCCATCGTAAGTCCCATGGCAGGCTGCTGAGCAACAACACGGCTACATGCAGGGTTCAAGCTAGAGACCAGTCCCCAAGGCTTCTCCTTATATGCAGGAAGCAGACCACATCCCGAAGACAGCTACTCAGCTGCTTGTGGCAGATCCCACTATGAAGTTGATTGCCAGTCTCATCATGGGGAATAACTACCACCAGGTGCCCAGCCACTCAACCAGGCCCACCCAAGTTGACACACAAATGTAACCACCACAGTCTCTGCTTGTGGAGGACAAAACGGGCACCCACTGGAGGCTGATGACTGGAAAGGTTTGATATTCCCCTTGTTACGCTTATAACACACACCTTCTTGGTGAACAGAAATGTGGCCATGCCCCACTTCCACCCAGCCTCTGCAGAGGCAGGAATTCCATCCCATTTTATGTGTCCTGAGCCACTGCTACCAGTTTTACTATTATTATTATTCCTTTTTTTCGTCCGATTGTTTATGCTTTTTTGTTTTGCTTTCCTATTCCTTGTTACCATCTTTTTCTTGTCTCTCTCTCTCTCTCTTTTTTTTTTTTTTTTAATATTTCACTCTTGCTTTTTTTTCTACTACCCTTGGGCAATCCTACTTCCGTAGTGATACTGCCTCGGAAACCCAAGGAGGGGTCGCTATGA
>NW_006921955.1:1462163-1466327 GCF_000298275.1 Orycteropus afer afer | reverse complement strand
AAAGAGGGGGAGGCCTTCAACGAGATGGATTGACACGGTGGCTGCAATGATGGGCTCAAGTATAGCAGTGATTGTGGGGCTGGCGCGGGATCGGGAAGTGTTTCGTTCTGCTGTGCATGGGGTCGCTATGAGTCAGAAATGACTCGAAGGCACTTAACAACAACAAAAACAACATCAACTTTAAAGAGACAAATACAAAACACAGTAGTAATAAATTTGAACTGATGGCAAGATGGAGGAATAAGTTGACAAACAATAGAGACCCTATTCAACAAAGAAATGAAAAACCAATTGAAAGATACAGATACAGAAGACAATCCGGGAACTCTGAGCTTTGAAGTGAAGGATAAAGAAATAGATTAAATACTAACTAGTAGAAGAACCTGCATGAGAACAGGGAATAAGCAGACAAACAAAGCTGTAGACTATTGGTTGTCCTGACGGCTTGGTCAATTTGACTATTTACAAGTGGCAGTCTGATCTGGAGAGCAACCTAAGAATCAATTGTGCTTGCCAAAGACTGCATGACCAACTGCACTGGTGGCTGATGATTAGAAAGGGAAACATCAAATAAGGAGACAAAATGAACTGTGGACTGTTGGCAGTCCTGAGGGTGCAGCCATCTTGAATATTTGTAAGTGGCATTCTGTTCTGGGCAGCAATATAAGAATAGGGTTCACTTGCCAAGGACAGCATGAGCAACCACTGGAGGCTAATGACTAGAAAGGTGTGATATTCCCCTTATTACTCTTATATCCCACACACTCTTAGTAAATGAAGGTGTGGCCATCCCTTACCTCCACCCTCCTTCAGGACAAGTCTATGTGCCCTGACAGAGGCTGGGTGACCTGCCCTGCCCTCCAAGTTTTGTTTTTAAATTATTCTTTCCTTCTTCCTTTTGATTTTCTGTCTCTTTCCCTTCCGTGGTTCTTTTACACCTTTTATTTTCTCTTCCCTTTTTCTGGTTCCTTCTTTTTCCTTCCTTTTCTTCCTTTCATTCTTCCATTCTCTGTTTATCTTTTTTGTAGTTTTCAAATTTTTGTTTGTTTGTTTGTTATAATTCTTTTACTTTTGCTCTTTTCTCTTATTCGCCTCACCCCAGATATTGTGAGTTTGTTTTTTATTTATTTCTTTCTCTTTTGTCTCTTTTCAAAATTTTTTATTCTTATTTATTGCCTTTCCTTTTTTTTTGGTGATCCTGTTTATTTATGGGCTTTGTTTTTTTTGTTCTCTTGTTTTCATTTTTCTGGTGGTTATCTTGTTTTTTCATCTAACTGAGTGGGAGAACACAACCATGCCCATATGACCAAAACCATACACCCACCTCCTGCAGCCCAACCCACTGAGTGAGGACAAACACTTGCTTTTGCACCAACAGACCAATGATAGATGGCATCCAATACGAGCCCAACTCACCCTCAACTGCTCTTTACAAACAACTAACAGAGATCTGTGCACACACTCTCATTCTCTATCACATCAACTAGGAGGCAGTGTCTACATGCTGCCAAGTAGCAAACAGAGGAGCACAGTACCATCCTTACTGAAATATATCAAAAGAAAATGAAGAAAAAAAACATCTTGGGCAAATCACACACACATAAAATCACCAATTAAATATAAATACAATGATATCACAATGTCTCAGAGACAAATAGTCATCATAGTCAACACAAAGAAGTACAAAGAAGAGACCAGGATACAGACCCAGAAAACCTTCATGTGGAAGAGACACCACTAGAACCCTTGATAAGGAATTCAAAAGAATTATATTTAAGATTGACCATTACAATTATATTTATTATCCGTCAATAATTATATCAATAGATTAAAAGACAAATCAAGGAAAACACTGAAAAAATTAAGGAAAACACAGAGAAAACACTATACTAAAATAGGAAAGTGAAACAAAAACAATCTCACAAAATAATAAAAAAATGGAAAAAACTAAAAAAAACAACGAACAGAAGTAAAGAAGATTCATAGGAAAATTACAGAAATCCATAACACATTGAAACGGGCAAAGGAGTAGATTCAAATCAACGTAAGATAGAATTAATGAGACTAAAGACAAATACATCAATACTATTTTGTTAAATTATCAGTCAGAGAAAAGATCAACAGAGAATGAAGAAAAGCTAAGATTCATGTGGGATAACATCAAGAGGGATAACTTATATAATCAGAATTCCAGAACAGGAAGAGAGAAATAAAACCACAGAGAAAACTGTCGAGGATTTGTTGGAAGAAAATTTCCCTAATACAATGAAAGAGGAGAATATATCCATTCAAGAAGTTCAAAAAATCCCCAAAAGTACAGACCCCCCAAAAAATCACCAAGACATATCATCATCAAACTCAGCAAAACCAAAGACAAAGAAAGAATCCTGAAAACAAACAGTACAGGAAAAAATGAAAAGCTATCTACAAAGGGCAACCAATAAGACTAATCTCCGATTACTCAGCAGAAACTATGCAGGCAAGAAGATAATGGGATGATGTATACAAAACCCTAAAAGAAAAATAAAATTAACAACCAAGAATTATGTACCCAGCAAAACTGTCCCTTAAATATGATGGTGAAATTAGGACATTTCTAGATAAACAAGAATTAAGCGAATTTGTTACAACCGGACCAACCTTACAAGCAACACTAAATGGAATCCTTTGGACAGAGAACGAAAAACAACAGAAAACAACCAATAATTAACACATATGAAGACATAATCCAGAAACCAACATAGTTTAGAAGTATTCAAAGTAAAATAAACATACAAGACTATAAACAGGGAACCAGAGACATCAATTGGTAAATAAGGACAACTACAAACAAAAAGGAGGGAAATAGTGTAGCTTTAGAATTTCAAAATGGAGAGGAAGTCAACACAATCGCAACATAACACTGTTCTAAACTGGGGAAGAAATAATAAATCACAGGGTAAGCTCAAAGAAAACTTATAAACTTTTCCATCAAAATAAGAAAGAGGAGTTGTTGTTATGTGCCTTCGAGTTGCACTCGACTCATAGCGACCCCTCCTTGGGTTTCCGAGGCAGTATCACTATGGAAGTAAGACTGCCCCATCTTCCTTCCAAGTAGTGGCTGATGGGTTTGAACCGCCAGCCTTCTGGTTAGCCATAAAGTGCCTAAGCCACTATGCTACCAGAGCTCCCATGAAAGAGGAGAGGCACAGATATTTATCATATACAAAAATAATAGCAATGAAGGAAATGATTAACATTATTCATAAACAAAATGAGTTCAGTATAAAAATTTATATGCAACAAAGAATCAGCAACACCACAAAAAAACACATAATAAAATGACATCAATAAATTCATTGTGGTCAATAACTACACAGAATATAAATGGATTAAATGCACCATGTGAGACATGAAGAGTAGCAGACTGGAAAAGAAAACATGACTCATCAATATGCAGTCTACAAGAGAATCACTTGAGACACAAAGACAAAAATAGACTAAAAACCAAAGGTTGGAAAAAGATATATCAAGCACATGGCAATCAAAAAAGAGCAGGAGTGGAAATATTAACATCTATGATAAAAAAGACCTTAAGCAAAAAGAACTATAAGAGACAAAGAAGGACATTATATAATGATCAAAGGATAAATTGAGCAAGAAGTCATAACCATAATGAATACATACGCACCCAATGAAAGAGCTCCAAAATACATAAATCACACTTTAACAAAATTGAAAAGACAAATAGATGATTCCACAGTCATAGCAGGAGACTTTAATACACCACTTTCAATAAAAGATAGAACTGGAAAGAAACTCAACAAAGACACAGAAGAACTAAATAATACAATCAACCAACTTGACCTTATTTGCATCTACAGAGCACTTCACCCAACAACACCATAACATACATTCTTTAAAGCATACATGGAACATTTTGCAGAATGAAGCATATGTTATACCACTGTGGTGTAGTAAATTAGATAGTGTGGATTTTCTAGCCATAAGTCATTGTAAACTCTGTGGTGGAATATGCCATGAGCAACTGAGTAGCTCCTGATTGTTAAAGTAATCCACATGGGGTATTTCTGTTGAGAGTGGCAGGAAGCAATCTTCTGGGAAGTTCTCTCGCCCCCCCTCCCCCCCCCGTCTCTCTCTCTCTCTCAGGTGTATAGAATTCTG
>NW_006921955.1:1421980-1462063 GCF_000298275.1 Orycteropus afer afer | reverse complement strand
TTGGTTAGTTTGGCCACTCTGCCAGGCTCAAAAGGAGCCCTCCTAGAGGCAGAAGAAATCTCTCTCACTGCCAGCTGGGAGATGTGAAAGACAAGCACTGCTGAGAGGGACACCAAGCAAGCACTGCTGGGAGAGAGACACTGAGAGACACATACTGCTGGGAGAGAGACTGAGAGAGACTGTCAGCTGAGAAACTGGGGGGCCGAGCGAGACTGAGCATGTTCCTGAACTTGAATTGTAGCCTGTTGCTTCCCTAATTAACCCCATAATCTGTGAGTTCTGTGTGGTCACTGCAGTAAATTATCAAACCTAGCAGAGAGGTGATGGGATGTCTGCCCTCTCAGGAATAGGCCTTGGGCTACTGATGGTGATTCTGTCTTGCTCTTGTGGGGTTAGAGGAGATCAGAAGATGTGGCCTCCCTGCCCCTTTGGCAACCACAAAGTAAGCCTCAATAAATTTAAAGACATTGAAATATTGCAAAGTATTTTCTCAGATCACAGTGCTACAAAATTAGAAATCAACATTAGGAAGATCAACAGAAAAAGACCAAAGACATGGAAACTGAATAATACCCTCCACTAAAATGACTGGGTAATAGAAAAAATGAAATTAGTAAGTTCCTTGAATCAAATGAGAATGAAAACACAAAATACCAACATCTTTGGGACACAGCAAAAGCAGTGATCAGTGGACAATTTATAGCATTAAGTGCACACATAAAAAAAGAAGAGCCAAAATCAACACCTTAACCAAATATCTCCAACGACCAGAAAGCAGGAATAATAATAATAATAATAATAATAATAATAAACTACAGTGACCACAAGAAAAGAAATAGTAAGGAATTGAGCAGAAATAAAAGAAAATAGAAAATAAAAAGACAATAGAAAAAAATCAGAAGTTGGTCCTTTGAAAAGATTAATAAAATCAACAAACCATTGGCATACTTAAAGGAAAAGAAAAAGAAAATGAAAATAACACAAATAAATGAAATGGATGACGTCACAACTGAACCAACTGTAATAAAAGGATATTATCAGGATACTACGAAGAGCTATACTCCAAAAAATTTGAAAATCTGGAAGAAATGGACTGATTTCTAAGGTAAAAAATTTGAACAGACTCATAACAAAAGGAGAAATTGAACATGTCATAAGAAAACTAGCACATAAAAAAAAGTCCTGGCCTAGATTGTTTCACTGGAAAATTCTACAAAACATTTAGAAAAGAACTAACACCAGTCCTACTCAAAACTAGTCCAGAACACAGCAAGGTGTGGAATTCTCCCAAATTCATTTTATGAAGCAAGCATACGCTGATACCAAAACCAGGCAAAGATACCGCTAGAAAGGAAATGGCATTGAGTTTATGCTAATGGTAGTGGAATATTTTGGAAAAAGATAGCAATAATGGTGGCACACACACACACAAGAACTTATGGATTGGAAAAAAATATTTGGTCACAACATATCTGACAAGGGACCTATTGCTAAAATTTACAGAAAACTCCAACACCCCAACATCAAAAAGACAAACAATTCAATTTAAAAATGGGTTGCTGTTGCTGTTGTTGTATGTGCCATCGAGTCGGACCCGACTCATAGCGACCCCTCCTTGGGTTCTGAGGCAGTATCACTATGGAAGTAGATTGCCCCATCTTCCTTCCAAGGAGTGGCTGGCGGATTTGAACCACCAGGCTTTTGGTTAGCAGTCAAGTGCCTTAAGCATTATGGGTAGAAGACATGATCAGACGCTTCAGCAAAGAAGATATTCAGGCAGCTGACAAATACACGAAAAATTGCTCAGGATCATTAATCATTAGGAAAATGTAAATCAAAATAACAACAAGATATCATCTCACCCCAGCAGTAACAGCAAAATTCAACAGGATAGAAAATAAAAAATGCTAGAAAAGATGCGGTGAGATGGGAACTGTGATATACTGCTGGTGGGACTATAAAATGGTATAACCACTGTAGAAAACAGTATGGTGCTTCCTTAAAAAGTTGAAAATAGAAATACCATTTAATCCTGCAATCCCACTACTAGGAATATTATACCAAAGAGGTGAAATCAAGGACATGCACAGATATATGCACACCCATGTTCATCACAGGACTATGCACAATAGTAAAGAGATTGAAATATCCTGTGTGCCCATCAATGGATGAATGGATAATCCAACTATGGTACCTACATACAATGGAATCTATGCAACTTCAAAGAATAATGAAGAATTTGCAAAACACCTCATAATGTAGATGAGGCTGGAGGATATTACACTGAGTGAAATAAGTCAGCCACAGAAGGACAAATACTGAATGAGTCTGTTATCATAAAAAAGTCAAGGAAAGATTTACACATGGAAAGAAACATTTCTTTGTTGGTTATGAGAGATAGGAGAGAAGGGGAAGGAAATCTGTTAAGATACATAGGAGACAAGTATTGATTTGAGTGATAGCAAAGGCAACATACCACAAGTGAGTGGCCTTCAACAGTAATAGTAAGAAAAAAGAAGACACAGAGTGGAGCACAAGAGGCACAGACAACAAAGGCAAATACTTTTTACATATACAATTCTGCACCATCTAATGTACAGGTGGATACATAGGTAGATAGGCATAACGATCACGTATGGATAGGCAAAAGGGCATAATAAGTTTGGCAGTTGATATTTCTACATACATATCTGTATGTGCTATAAGAATGTCCATAAATAGAGCTAATAGGGGGCAAAGTTATGATAACTTCCTAGACACAGTCAAACACCTTGAGGGAGTGAGTTGCTAGGACTGCGGGCTCATGATCATGGTACCGGGGAACATCAAGCACAATTGACATAACATGCAACACAAAAGCATTGTTCTACATTCTACTTTGGTGAGTAACAACTGGGGTTTTAAAAGCCTGGAAGTTGGTCTCCCCTCTTCTGGAACAAAGAAGAGTGAAGAAAATCAAATGATAAATGGAAAAAATTAGTCCAAGGGACTAGTGTACCACGTGAACCTCAGTCTACATGACCCTGAGACCAGAAGAACCAAATGGTGCCTGGCTAATACTGCCAAACACTTAGAAAAGGACCAAAATTGGAGATTCTGGATAGAGTGGGAGAAAAATGTGGAAAAAAACCTCAAAATCATAAAAAAGATCAGGCTTACTTGTCTGATAGTCTGGTAAAACCCCTGACACTATGGCCGCTAATCACCTTTTGGACCTGGAATTGACAGGTCTAAAAGGTGAACAATTACACCAGGGAGGTACACTTCTTACAACAATCAACCATGGGGGATATGAGCGGCAGCATTTGCACAGGGAGATAGCTTAGAGGAAAGGAGTACATAGGAAAGAAGGACACAGGGAAAAGGTAACCACAGGGAGGAAGTGGGAAGAGAGCTGTTACAGTGCAGGTATTGTAATCAGTGTCATAAAACAAAATGTATCAATTGTTGATTGGAAAATGAATTTGCTCCATAAACTTTCACGTAAATCACTCTTCCAAAAAAAAAAAAAAGATGAAAAATGGACTGGAGAAGATGCGTGAACAAAGGGAGGTCAGTCATCTACTGAAAACACCTGAGTGAGAGATACTGGTCACCAGAAAGATGATGTGGCAATGGAGATCAAAAGATACGTACAGATTAAAAAGATACATTACAAAGAATTCAGTAATAGGTCAAATTTGAATGTAAACAAGAGGGAGGCAATTTAGATCAGTGGTTCTCAAATGTGTGTGGCACACAGAAAGTTTGTGAAAATTGTAAAGTTCCTGGGACCCAGCCCCAGAGATTTTCATTTCATATATCTAGAGTGTAGGGAACTTGGAACCTGAATTTTTAACAAGTATTCCTGATAATTCTGATGAACTTCCCACCTCACTTTGCTAAATACTGATTTAGATAATTTCCAAGCTTGTGGCTTATAAAAGAGAATGGGGTGTTTAGGATGGTAGTATAATTTATTGCGCACTGGGGGTTGATAGCTTGTGACCACTGATCATGAGTTTAGTAGCGTATGTTTCTCACAGTGCTTAAGTTCAGATATACAAAGAGATATAACTTGTTTGATGGACAGATGTCACATTTAGTTTATGGACTACTTCTGTGAAAATTCCTAAATTGTCTTTCTTATAGAAATAGTTCAACAGTTAAATGTCATATCTGTCTTGGAAACACAAATGTGAGTTAGAATGCAACCCAGGCATTCCCAAATCCCCCACACAATTAATTAAATGTTCTATCCCAATATAAGTTTATAGCAGTTTCAGAATTATTAACCCATTCTCCTGTGCGCTGTTCATTTTTATCCCTTTACCCTTATTTTATTTTCCTCCACTGCACTCATCACTACTTAAAGGAGTTCTGGTAGCATAGTGGACAAGGCGTTTGGCTGCTAACCAGGTGAGTGGTTCAAACCCACCAGCTGCTCCGCAGAAGGAAGATGGGGTGATTTACTTCGGTAAAGATTTATAGCCTTGGAAACCCAATGGGGGTCGCTATGAGTTGGATTAGACTATTTAATATATGTTTATTTTCTGATTTCCTCCATTAGAATGTAAGTGCTATGACAGCAGAAAATTTCACTGCTTCATCCCTAGCAACTAAAACTGCCTCGTACAAAGTAGGAGCTCAATAAATACTTGTTAAATGAGTGACAAATTCATATATTTATTACCTTAATTAAATAGATCTCAGTAGGACATTTCCTGTCTAGTACTATGTTATTCAGCCTTGAGAAAGTGCATACTTCAATCAAACTATAATCGTAGTTGTTGTTAGGTGCTATCAAGTTGGTTCCAACTCATCACAACACTATGTACAACAGAATGAAACATTGCCTGGTCCCGCGCTGTGCACACAATCCACTGGGTCAACCCATTTTGTTGAGGGTCTTACCCTTTTTTGCTGACTCTCCACTTTACCAAGCATGATACTGTTACAATTGGAGAGAGGAGTCAGTTGAATTGCTTAAATCTAGATTACAGATTACTAATTTAACTAATTCAACTGACTTCTCTCTCCAATTATTAAAATTATGACCACCTACCTAAAGAAGTGACCTATCATAAACAACTCCTATTTTTCCTTTAAGGCTTGACTAACTACTAGCTTCCTCTGTTCCTAACCCCTGCTGCCAACCCGAACATTCTAGACACTATCAACCCTTATAAATTTCCTAGACATTTTTTTATTCTGTGTGTTCTAGCTATTGAAAATTGTTTTGGGTTTTTTTTGCATTTGTTAGCAACATGAACAACATAATCATTATCAAGTTCAAATCAGAGTTAAATGAAGAATTAAATAACAAGCTGTTGATTTTAAATTAATCTTTTGAAAGAACAGTAAGAATATATAAAATAACTTCTGGAAAAAGTATACAGATTTACTTTCTTTTCCTTAGTGTGAAAGCCTGAGGTTTAAAAACAAAGAAACTAATAGGAAACATATGGAAAAGATCAGTAACAAGATGAAATCTGAGCTCAAAGGCGGCCTGCCACGTTTAGCATACCAATGTTTAAATAACAGACTAGATTTTTTTTTCAGTATTGTCAATGTATCCCTTGACACATTGTCTACATACTTTGTTAAAATCTGAAGTATTATAAAATAAATCGTATAAACTCTTTGTAAAAACTTAATGTAAAACATGTGAGAAAATAAAAAAGGACTCCAATGTTTTCTTTGTTAGTATGCAAAGGCTTGAAATAATCTCCTAAAGAATGAACTGAAAGTCTAGTGCCAAGAGACACAGATTAACTTCCTGTTTCAAATTGAAAACATTAGTATAAACATTTATCATTTAAGCATTTAACTGTAACTCTTCAGGAAAGATAGCTCAGCTAAATGAGGAAATTTTCTGCATCTACAAAATAAAGGCAATAATTGTTGGTACATAGAAGCTTCTATATTAGTCAATATTATAAAATTGTTTTAAGTATTACTCAAAAAAAAAAAAAAAAACCCTGTTGCTGTTCAGTTGATTCTGATTCATAACAACCCCATGTGTTACAACAGGGTTTCCTTTACTGTGTAATCTTTACAGAAGCAAATCACCAGGACTTTCTTCCATGACATAGCTAGGTGGGTTCAAACTGCTGACCTTTAGGTTAGCAATCGAGTACAAGCTAGCTGCATCATCCAGGGATCAAATCCAGGCAAGTTAGAGAGATACGTTCTTAGTACAAGACACTGAATTCCATAACTAAGTTATTAATCTTTATTTCAAAGGTTATTCAGAGCCATTCTAGTGGGCATGTTTGAGAGGAGCGTAAGAAAGGGGATAGCAGATAGAAAAGAAGGTATAAATTTTTGTCTAGAAAAAGTATATATTCCATCTGTATTACCAATAAAGTCTATTTCATTTTTAAAATACACTAAGTATGTAATGCTATGTTTCTATCATGAATCCTACTGTTAGTAATGGGAAGCATCAGTATGCACACAAGGCATCTAACAACCAAGATACTCAAAAAACTCTTTTGAGTTCCACCTTAAATTGCTAAGACACTGAGTTCCAAGTTACAGTGGACCTTAATTTGAAGAATTCTTTGGCATGAAAATAGTAACAGTAATCAATGCATGCTGTTTCATTTAGTTCTGTTCTTCATATTAGAGGAAATTCTTGCCACACCTCAAACCAAAAGTAAGGGGAAAAAGAAAGAAGTAAGCCACGTAAGTCTGATCAAAAATACAAACATTTTAATTTGAATCCACAAAGTTTTGAGTAATGAAAAGAAATGCATAATTTTAAGTCAACCCAAGTGTTTTTCGAGCAGATTATATTTGCTTAAATTGCTAGAGCAATTCAAGGGGCAATCCTGTCTGGACACACAGTTACTGTGGATTTTTGAGAGATCCATTTAAGAATTTAGGAATCTCTGATTCATTTAAAGGATTTCAAATTCATCAAACCCTGAAAACTAAAGCAAATTCAACAGGTATGATAATAAAATAATTTTGAGTTTTTAAAAAGTATTCCTACTGTTAAAAAAGAAAGGTTTGATTTGTTTGATATTAAAAATAGATTGCAGCTACCATGAAAGCACAATTTGGGAGCAAAATCTAGTAAAAGCTATATTAAAATTCTGATCAGCCAAAATGTTCTGAGAAGGAAATGAATTTAATTTTCTAATTTATTTATGATTTACCCAACAAACAATCTTTGTTTCAATTTTCTACTTTGAATGAAAGGAAAAAAATTCTAGGTTATAGGAACCAATCTCAATCTAAATCAGTTTCTCTCTGTGTCGCTGCCTGTCTCATTTTTAAATGACAGAAAACCAGCTAAAGCTTTGCAGCCATGTTTGAGCAGTGCTGGTGATTCTGGAGATACAGAAGATGAGCATTTATATAAATTTCACTCAAAATTTTCTCAGTGTTTTTCTAGTGACTTGATATTAGCATGTTTATGTTTTCATCTGTCTCTTTGTCAAAAAGAAGATCTGAGCGTTCAATCTGTTCCTTTGAAGTATCTAATTTACTAGGGTTTTCATTAAGTTTTTACTGCACTATGGCTAAAAATATTTTATTAGCAACATTGGTATTACTTCCTTGGGCCTTGTAATAGTGATGCACATGAATTTTACAGAGTTAAATATAAGTTGTTTTGGGAAAGATTTTGAATCATATAGTAATACTTGGTTTCTTATATACCAGTTTCTATGATGTATCAATAAAACAATTAAGTCTTTAAATACTAAAATGCTATAAGGGTTTCTGATTACTTTAACCTTTGCAGAACAAACTAAAATTTACCTCATTTTTAGTAATAATTTCAGTTAGAATGTTTGTTGATGAAAGCATGAGTCCTTTTTCTCCAATAAGAGAAATGTTATGACAGAAGCTTTTATAACAATAATACAAAAATTCATATTAATGGATAATTTTAAAAACTGGTAACATATTTTACTTTTCACAATTGTCTAATATTTGTCTATTAGAAAATGTAATAAGAAAATGGAGAACATATAGTACATTGTGATGAAGAAATATTAAATAGAGAGTAGCCAAACTACTCCATGACTGTGTTCATTCAAGTATACCACCATGGCAAAATAAATGCCTAGAAATAATCAACAGTAGCAAAGCTAAGCATTGCTAACAAGATATACTCTGTAACTTTTTAATTTAATCAGTCATTCAACAAATCTTCAGAACATTTATATACCATCTAGTCTACTAGATTCTGTCAAGAAACTAGAGGTCAGGTAATGAGATGATTGACAATGAGTTATGAATAGATTTTAGCTCAGAAAACTGCACGAAAAGGGAGTAGGACAAGGTTGACGTACAGGAGTTAAAAATCTTAAGGGATGAGGATAATGATGTCTAAGACGAGTTCAGATTTAAAAAAGAAACTGCTATTCAGGGAAAGTCTTTCTTTTTTAGAAAGCTCAATAAGACAAAATGGAGACAATATTAAGAATCCCTTTATTTTCAGAATGAATTCTGGTGGTATACTGATTAAACCATTTGACTGTGGACAAAAAGCTTGGTGGTTAGAACCTACCAGCTGCTCTGCAGGAGAAAGATGAATCCGTCTGCTTCTGTAAAGATTTACAGACTTGGAAACCCTATCAGACAGTTGTACTCTGTCCTATAGGTTCACTATGAGTTGGAATCAACTTAATGGCAGTGGGTTTCGGTGGATTATTTTCAGACAACCCAGTCATGAAGTTTTAATTTCAATCCAAACTTACACAATTAAGTGTACTATGAAAAGTTTCCAGATCTCCTTTTCTTCAATATTAACAACATAATTGCTGAACAACATACTCACAACTCTCATTCTCTAATGTAGAGTTACTAATTGTAGGAACTAATTGACTGTGAATGTTTTTAACACAGCAATGAAATTCAGATTGAATTTTGACAAGCTACACTCCTTCCAAAGTTCATTTGTGGCCTGAACAAATACAGCTGCACTGCATTTCTTTGCCTCTTGGATTCTGCTTTCATCTTTCTGTAAGCACAGCTTACCTTAGGGATCTGCCAATCCTTAAAGGAAATCCAATTCCAATGTCTTATGAAATATGAAATGAAATATGGCAAGTACTTTAAAATGTTAACATACTAAACTATAAACTTAACATCATAAATATTATAAAAATAGTGAGTAAGATATATAGGATGTTTTTTATTTGAGGAGTTTTGCAATGAAGAGAAGCAGAGAGATAGTTGGTAGCTAGAGGAAGTGTGGAATCAGAGATTTTTTAAAATGATGGAGAAAACTACATCATGTTTGTATGTGCCTGAGAATGATTGCACAGGGAAGGAAAAATAGACAGGACTCAGACAGTCATTGTTTTTGAGTATTCAAGAAAAGATGGGACCTGGTGGGCAATTGTCTTGGCCAGGAGAAAAGAAAATTCACCCAAAATAATAGAGAGAAGGCATAGTAAATGGGCTCAAATGCAGACACATGGGGAGCTGTAGGATTAGGGCCTTACCTAATTCTCTTTTGATTGTTTGATTTCATTTCCTTGGAAAAAAGGAAACAATGTCTTTATCCAAGAACAATAATGGGGAATGAGCTATAGGAAACATGAAAGAGGAAAAGCATAAAATAGTTATCTAGGCTAGAGGAAAGAGAATAGACTAAGGATAGATAATAGGACTGCTGTGCAGAACTTGAGGTCACTGTTGTTGTTGTCAGCTGCTGTTGAGTCAATCTCGACTCATAGCAACCCTATGTAAAACAGAACAATACATTGCCCAGTCTGGTGTCATCCTCACAATCGTTGCCATGCTTGAGGCCACTGTTGCAGTCACTGTGAAAATCCATCTCGTTGAGAGCCATCCCCTTTTTTCGTGGACCCTCTACTGTACCCAGCCTGATACACTTTCTCCAGGGATTGGACCCTTCTGACAATATGACCAAAGTATGAGAGACAACGTCTGGCCATTCTCATTTCTAAAGAACATTCTGGCTGTACTTCCTCCAAGACAGATTTGTTCATTCTTTTAGCAGTCCACAGTACCTTCAATATTCTTTGCCAGCACCACAATTCAAAAGCATCAATTCTTCTGTGGTCTTCCTTATTCACCATTCACTGCTCACATGTGTATGATGCTACTGAAAACACCACATCTTGAGTCAGGTGCCCTTCAGTCTTCAAAGTGACATCTTTGCTCTTAAACACTTTAAAGAAGTCCTTTGCAGCATATTTGCCCAACACAATATAACAATTTCTTGACTGTTGCTTCTATGGACGTTGATTGTGGATTCAAGTAAAATAAAATATTTGACAACTTCAATCTTTTCTCCATTTATGAAGATGTGGCTTATTAGTCCAGTTGTGAGGATTTTTGTTTTCTTTACATTGAGGTATAATCCATACTGGAGGCTGTACTCTCTGATCTTCAGCAGCAAATGCTTCAAGTCTTCATTATCAGCAAGCAAACTTGTGTTATCTGCATATCACAGGTAGTTAATGAGTCTTCTTCTGATCCTGATGCCACAATGTTCTTCCCATAATCTGCTTTTCTGATTATTTGCTCAGTATACAGATTGAATAAGTATGTTGAAAGGCTACAACTCTGACACACCTTTTAAAGCATGAAGTATGCCCTCGTTCTGTTCAAATGACTGCCTCTTGGTCAACATAAAGGTTCCTCATGAGCGCAGCTAAATGTTCTGGAATTCCCATTTTTTACATGTTATCCATAATTTCTTATGATACACAGTCAAGTGCTTTCCTATAGTCAATAAAAACACAGGTAAATATCTTTCTAGTATTCTTTGCTTTCAGACAAGATCCATCTGACATCAGCAATGATATACCTCATTCCACATCCTCTTCTGAATCCAGCTTTAATTTCTGGCAGTTCCCTATCAATGTACCGCTGCAACCAGTTTTGAATTATCTTCAGCAAAATTTTGCTTGCATGTGATATTGATGATATTGTTCAATAACGTTAGATCACTTTTCTTTGGAATGGGCACAAATATGGATCTCTCCCAGTCAGTTGGCTAGGTCTTCTAAGTTTCTTGATATAAACAAGAGAGTGCTTCTAGAGTTGCATCCATTTGTTGAAACATTCAGTGGCTATTCCATCAATTCCTAAAGCCTTGTTCTTCACTAATTCCTTCAGGGCAGGCTGGACTTCTTCCTTCAATACATTTGGTTCTTGTTCATATGCTATCTCCTGAAACGGTTGGATATCACCAATCCTTTTTGGCTCTGTGTATTTCTCCTTCCATCTTCTTGTGACGCTTCTTGCATTGTTCAATATTTTGCCCATGTAATTCTTAAATATTTCAACTTGAGGCTTGAATTTTTCTTCATTTTTTTAAACTTGAGAAATGCTGAGTATGTTTTTCCCCTTTAGTTTAGTAATACATTCCATCTCCAGGTCTTTGTACATTTTATTATGATATTTTACTTTGTCATCTCAAGCTGCCCTTTGAAATCTTCTGTTCAGAAGTTTTACTTTATCATTTCTTCCATTTGCTTTAGCTACTCTGCTTTCAAGAGCAAGGATCACAGTCTCTTCTGACATCCATTTTGGTCTTCTCTCCCTTTCTTGTCTTTTGAAACATTTTGCTTTTTTTGACGTAGGATGTCATCCCACAACTCAACTAGTATTCAGTCTCTGGTATTCAGTGCATCAAATCTATACTTCAGATGATCTCTAATCAAGGTCTCATTTGGCTCTCATGGGTTTGTTTTAATTTTCTTCAACTTGAACTTGAACTTGCATATAAGTAATTGATGGTCTGATCTAAAGTCACCCCCTGGCATTGTCTGACTGATGATATTGAACGTCTCTATCATCTATACCCACAGATGTAGTTGATTTGATTCCTGCTTATTCCATCTGGTGGGGTTCACATATATAGGTGCTGTTTATGTTGCCAAAAAAAGGTATTTGTAATGGTAAGTCACTGATGACGCAGAATTCTATCATGTGATCTTCAGCGTCATGTATCATCAATTCCATATTTTTCAACTACTGACGCTTCTTTGTTTCCAACTTTCTCTTTCCAATCACCAGTAATTATGCATATATCCTGGTTGCATGTCTGGTCAATTTCACACTGCAGAAGTTGGTAAAATAAACCTTCAACTTCTTCACCTTTGGCTTTAGAGGTTGGTGTACAAATTTGAATAGTTGCATTAACTAGTCTTCCTTGTAGGCATATAGATATTATCCTATCACTGACAGCACTGTACTTCAGGATAGATCTTGAAATATTCTTTTTTAATTTTTTTATTTTTTACAGTGTTTCTTCCCTTCCCCTGCCACTGCTGGTAACCAATGTTTCCTTCTATATATAAACCTTTCCTTTCCTTTTTACAATAACAGACTAATACAATATTTGTCCTTCTGTGATTGACCTATTCCATACAGCATAATGTCCTCCAAGTTCATCCATGTTCTGCGGTGTTTTCCACATTCTACATTATTCTTTAGTGTTGCATAGTATTTCATCGTGTGTACGTACCATAGTTTAGTAATACATTCTTCTGTTGATGGGAATCTAGGTTATTTCATCTTTTTGCTATTGCAAACAGAGCTGCAATGAACATGGGTGTGCATGTATCTGTTCTTGTCCTGGCTCTCATTTCTTTAGGCTATATACCTAGTAATGGGATTGCTGGATCAAATGGTATTTCTAATTTCAACTTTTTAAGGAATTGCCATACTGCTTTCCACAGTGGTTGTATCATTTTATAGTCCCACCAGCAATGTATGAGAGTCCCAATCTCTGCACATCCTTGCCAGCATTTGTTATTTTCTGTCTTGTTGAACTTTGCTATTAGTGCTGGGGCAACATGGTACCTCATTGTTGTTTTGTGATCATGAACATTTCTTCATGTGTTTGTTGGCCACCTGAATGTCATCTTTGGTGAAGTGTCTATTCATGTCTTCTGCCCATTTTTAAATTGGATTGTTTGTCTTTTGGGTGTTGAGGTGTTGGAGTTTTCTATAAATTTTAGAGATAATTCATTTGTCAGGCATGTCATTGCTGAGTACTTTTTCCCAATCTGTAGATTCTCTTTTGACTCTTTTGGAGAAGTCTTTGGAAGCCCATAAAAATTTAATTTTTAGAAGGTCCCATTCATCTAGTTTATCTTCTGCTGCTTGTACATTTTGGTTATGCTTGACAGTCTATTTGTGCCATAAATTAGGGCCCCTAAATCTGCCCCTAGTCTTTCCTTGAGGAACTTTATAGTTTTAGGTTTGACATTTAAGTCTTTGATCCATCTGCAGTTACTTTTTGTGTATGGTGTGAGGTACGGATCTTGTTTCATTTTTCTGTGGATGGATATACATTTTTGCCAGTACCATTTGTTAAAAAGACCATCTCTTCCCCACTGAATGGATTTCAGCCCTTTGTCAGACAATAGCTGACCATAAGTTGATGGATCAATTCTGGGTTCTCAATTCTGTACCACCAGTCTATTTGTCTGTCATTGTACCAATACCAGACTGTTCTCACTACTGTATAGTAGGTTTTTACATCTGAGAGCATGAGACCTCCTACTTTGTTCTTTTTCTTCCATAGTGCTTTGCTTATCCTAGGTCTCTTTCCTTCTTGAAATATTCTTTTTGATGATAAATGTAACACCATTCCATTGTCTTTGCTGGCATGACAGATGATATGACTGTCTGATTTTAAATGGCCAATAGTAGTCCATCTCAGCTCACTAATGCCTAAGATATTGATCTTTATGTGTTCAATTTCATTTTTTTCTTTTACCACTTTCAGTATTCCTAGATTCATACTCTGTAAATTCCACATTCCACTAACTTGAGGTTAGTGATCATGAATTTAAAGTGAGACCAGTTAGTATGAATCAGGCAGAGAGTAGGTAGTAATGGATTAACCAGGGCTGGAGTTTGCCAGATGAGTATGATGAAGTAAGGGGCAAGAAAGTTTACCTACCATGCAAAGGAGTGATGATAGTGATAAAGTATGGAGTCTAAGCTGGGTGAAAACAGAATTGAGTAGGCTGGGATGAAGAACAGTGAAAAAACAGTAGGATCAATATACTTAAGGTCTTACTGAAAATGAAGAATTATTGAAGTTGAGTTTAATACATAAAGCAAGTTATAAACATAGAAGACAGTGGGTCAGAGTGTTGAATGCTCAAAACTGAGAGTTTGAAAAGGTTGCAGTTTCTGGTAATGACAAGGTACAGGACATAGGTGGCATGGGGGTGATGGTGAGGTAGACTAGAGGACAATGTCACTGAGGTAAAAGAAATAATGAATCTCTAACTCTACTTGTATAACTACTTCCAACTCCAAATACATTCTACATATTTTAATTTCTGATAAGAAAAGAAAAAGAAACTGTGATGTCAGGATCTAGAACAGCTTTTCTTATTTTTTCTGATTTATTTTTTTAATTGTGATTTGGGTGAAGATTTACAGAGCAAATTCACTTTCCATACAGCAGTTCACATATACTTTGTCTCATCATGTCATTGACCACAGTTTACCACAATGCAACAGCTACCCTCCCACTTCCTCCCCATAGTTTCCTTTTCCCAGTGACCATCCCTCCATCCACTCCTGCCCTCTGAGCTGTCTCCCTGTGCATAAGCAGCCCTTCTTTCTCCCATGATTGTAGAACAGCTTTCCTTAAATGGGGTTCTGCCAGGGAAAGTCATTTAAATAAATATTTTCTCAATTATCCCAATGATGAAAAACAACTAGATGAATAAGAGGTAAGTTATTCCATCACCCTCAATAATGCACTAGGGCATTAACTTAATTCTTTCACAGAATTCTGGATGAGAATGGCAAATAAAAGAATAAACAGAATAATATAAATAAACAAAGAGAATAAATAGATTAATTCACTTAATCTATTTGGATAGCACTTTCCAATTTTCAACACTTTCACATGCATCTCTCATATGACCCCAACAACAACCATATAAAATAAGCAGATGAGTCATATGATTTTCATTTCATTGGTGAGGCAAAAGGCAAGTATGCTAAGTGACTTGACCATCGTAAGAGATAGGACTGAAACGAAAGTCTTCAGATTTTTCATCCAGTGAGTAATCTGCTATTCACTCAATTTCACATCTCAGCTCAAGTAAGTGTTAATTCTCTGTAAAGCCTTCCCTGCCTTGCTTGAGTTGAACAGTCCCTTTTACACAATTTTACTCTGTACAATATAGTCATACTCTTTGCTTCTCCACTAGACCTTAAACTACTGGGGGACAGAGACATTGTGATTTTCATTTTTGTGTATCTAGGAAATTAACTAAAGAATATTAACGAAGTAAAGGCACCTAGGAAGGTAGTAAGAAAAGTATATAGAATAATCTTATGGAAATTTAAATTTTAAAGCATGTAAATGTTGTATTTGGAGCTCAAAGAAGTTTTTCACATAGAGGAGTCACTGTAGAGGTATGAATGTTTAAAACGCTTGGCTTCACTGAAAAGTTGGAGATTTGAGTCTGCTCAGAGGCAACTTAGAAAAATGTCTGTTAATTTACTGATGAAAATGGCAGGCAATTAAAAACCCTAGGAAGCATATTTCTACTCTGACACACCATGAGGTCACCACAAGTCAGAATCAACTCAATGCTACTGGTTTTTATTTACAGTATTTTTATGCAAATAGTTTGCCTGTATAAATAATATACACATATATATCACACAGAAATGATAAAATTATGTTAAAAAAAAAAAGTTCTGGCATAGAGCACCTAGGCATGCCAGGCATATATATATATACAACACTTGTCTCATGACATATCCAGAAATGAATTCTGGCCTCATTTACCCTCATTTAATAGCCCCAAAATGTTACTTTTGATCATATTTCTATAATAAAGGGATAAGCCATAGTCAAGAAGTCATAGGTCGAACTTAGTATTGCCCAGTAATCAGAAAATAAACAATTAAAACTGTATGTTTGCTTTGGGGCAGTTCACAGCCAGGCCTGAGAGTGGCAGAATTCTCTGTAGCTGATCTCTGCCCAGGTATGTTGTACCAGAGAAGAGTGGAAGACTGCACACAGGGCTACCACAGCCTGAGCACAGGATGGTCCTACAGCAGGTGAGGGCCATTGCCGACATCCATTCCAGCCCACAGTGCTGACCCCATGTGAAGTAAGGAAGCAGGACGATGCATGTGTGGGCACGCAGTGCCCCATCCCTGTGGGGCCCTGGGTAGCCAACTGGATCCATCTTGTTCAAGAGAAAGACACATGACCCTCTGGTCTTATAAACTGTGCCTATGGTTCTCACGCCCACCATACAGTGTCCAGATGGGTGGGAGATTCAAATAGACCAAGTATGATGGCCAGTATTAGGATGGAATGTGTGCGGTTGTGGCACAATGGCCTCGTCTGCCTGAGTGGCCTCTCCATTTCAGTGTGCACAGACTCATGTACCTCCTTGGCTGGAGCTGGCTGCTCTGGCAAGGGCTGTCTCTGGAGTGGAAAAAGTGATTTCTTCTTACATTGGAGAAAGTAGTTTGCAAAGCAGAGAGGGAAGGAAGATTTAAACCAAACAACCAAAGAACCAGAACTCAAAGATGTATATGGAACACTCCAGCCAACAACTGCACATTATACGTTCTTTTCCAGTGCACATGGAACTTTCAACAGAAAAGACCCTATGTTAGGCCATACAGCAAGCATCAATAAATTTAAAAATGACAAAATATTAGAAACCATCTTCTCAGATCATAATTCTATAAAATTAGAAACCAAAAACAGGAAGATCAAGGGAGAAAAATCAAATATGTGGAAACTGAGTAACATTTTGCTTAAAAACTACTGGGTAACAGAAGAATAGAAGAATTTAAAAATGAAATAAAAAATTCATTGAATTAAACAGGAATGAAAACATGACATACCAAAATCTTTGAAACATACAAAAAGCAGTGCTTGGAGGACAATTTATAGCAATGAACACAAAGATTAAAAAAGAAAGAATGAAAACAAACATCTTAACCAAACATCCCCTGAAAAAGAACAGAAAAGAAAGAAAAAGAAAAAGTCTATAGTCACCGGAAGAAAGGAACTAATAAAGATTTGAGCAGAAATAAATTAAACAGAAAATAGAAAAAAACAATTGAAAGAATCAACACTAAAAGTTGGTTCTTTGAAATGATTAATAAATGAAAAAAACACTAGTAAATTTAACAAAGGAAAAGAAGAAGATGCAAATTACACAAATAAGAAATTAAATAGGTGACATCACAACAGAACCTAGTGAAATAAAAAGGATAGCAGAATACTATGATAAACTATACTCTTAACAAATTTGAAAATCTAGAACAAATGGACCAATGTCTAGAAACACAGTATCGATCCAAACTAACACAATCTCATGTAGAAAATCTGAAAAGACCTATCACAAAAGAAGAAACTGTAGAGGTCATTAAAAAATTAAAAAAAAAAAAAAATCTTGGTACAGACAGCTTCACTAGTGATTACTATCAAACACTCAGAGAGGAATGAACATCAATTCTACTCAAACTATTCCACAACACAGAAAAGGATGGAATACTAATGAATTCCTTCTATGAAGCAAGCATTACTCTGATACCAAAACTAGGCAAAGATGTCACTAAAAGAGAAAATTACAGACCATGAACGTTGATGCAAAAATTCTCAAGGAAATACTAGCCAACAGACTCAAACAATATACCAAAAAAATAAAAAATAACATCATGACCAAGTGGAATTCATAGCAAGCATGTCAGGAATATTGAACGTTAGAAAAACAATCAAGGTGATCGACCACATAAATAAAACAAAGGAAAATAACCATATGAACATATTAATTGATGCAGCAAAGACATCTGACAAAATGCAACACCCATTCTTGATAAAAACACTCAGCAAATTAGGAAAGAAGGGAAATTCCTCAACATAATTAAGGACAATACACAAAATCAATGGCCAATATTATTCTCAATGAAGAGAGACTGAACACATTTTCCTTGCAAAAGGGAATCAGACAAAATAATGCTGTCACCACTCCTATTAAATATTGTATTAGAAGTCTTAGCCAGAGCAATAATGCAAGAAAGGAAAATAAAAGCCATCCAAATTCACAAAGAAGTAAAATTATCCTTATTTGCAGATGATATGATCCTTGTTGTTGTTGTTGTTGTTGTTATGTGCCGTCGAGTCGGCCCCGACTCATAGCGACCCCTCCTTGGGTTTCCGAGGCAGTATCACTACGGAAGTAGGATTGCCCAACCTTACTTCCGAGGAGTGGCTGGTGGGTTTGAACCGCCAGCCTTCTGGTTAGCAGTCAAGTGCTTTAGCCACTATGCTACCAGAGCTCCTGATATGATCCTATACATAGAAAATACTAGAGGGTCAACAAGAAAACTACTGGAACTCATAGAGGCAGCATTCAAAGTGACGTAGTACAAGATCAACATACAAAACTTGGTAGGATTCCTCTACACTAACAGAAAGAACTCTGAAAAGGAAGAAATACCATTCTTAATAGCCACCCAAAAGATGAAGTATTTAGGAATAAATTTAACCAAATACACAAATAAACCTATACAAAGAAAACTACAAATCACTACTACTACTACTACTACTACTACTACTTCAAGAAACCCAAAGAAACCTACATAAATTGAAGAATATAACATGCTCATGGATAGCCAGACTTAACATTGTAAAAATGACAATACTACACAAAGCAATTTACAGATATAATGCAGTCATGATCTAGATTCCATCATCATTCCTTAAAGAGATGGAAAAACTAATTACCAATTTTTTTTTGGAAAGGAAAGAGATTCCAGGTAAGGAAAACACTACTAAAGAAGAAGAACAAAGTAGGAGACCTTACACTACCCGATATAAAAACCTATTCAGTCATAGTAGTCAAAATAGCCTGGTTTTAGTATCATGACAGACACATAGACTAATGGAACAGAACTGAGCACTGAGATGTAAATCCATCTACCTACAGACAGCTGATCTTCAACAATGGACTTGTTGTTGTTGTTGTTATGTGCTGTCGAGTTGGACCCGACTCATAGTGACCCCTCCTTGGGTTTCCAAGGCAGTATCACTACGGAAGTAGATTGTCCCATCTTCCTTCCGAGGAGTGGCTGGTGGGTTTGAACCACTAGCCTTCTGGTTAGCAGTCAAGTGCCTTAGCCACTATGCTACCAGAGCTCCCCAACAAAGGGCTAAAATCCATTAAATGGGAAGAGACAGTATCTTTAACAAACGGTTCTGGCAAAACTGGACAACCATTCACAAAAAAATGAAATAGGATTCCTATTTCACACCATATATAAAACCTAACTCAAGATGGATCAAAGACCTAAATATAAAACCAAAAACCATAAAGATCATCAAAGAAAAAATAGGAGCAAACACAGGTGACCTACTAATGGCAATAATACACTATCAAATATAACTAAAAACTCACAAACAACAGGAAACAAACTACATGACTGGGACCTCCTAAAAAGTAAACATTTATACATATCAAAAGAATTTCCAAAAATCACTAAAAGGTATAAAAGACTTTAACACCTTAACAAAACGGATAAGCAATCTAATTAAAACATGGGCAGTGGATATGAACAGGTACTTCACCAAAGAAGATACTCAGGAAACATGAATTACTCACCAGCATTAGCCGTTGTTGTAGTTGTTATGTGCCATTGAGTTGGCCCTGACTCATAGCGACCCCTCCTTGGGTTTCCGAGGCAGTATCACTACGGGAAGTAGATTGCCCAACCTTCCTTCCAAGGAGTGGCCGGTGGGTTTGAACCGCCAACCTTCTGGTTAGCAGTCAAGTGCCTTAGGCACTATGCTACCAGAGCTCCTTCATTAGCCATCAGAGAGATGTAAATCAAAACAACAATGAAGTATTGTATCATCTCAGCATTAATAGCAAAGTTCAAAAAAACAGAAAACAACAAATGCTGGCAAGGGTATGGAAAGACTGGAACCCTCATACACTGCTGGTCAGATTGTAAAAAGTTACAATCACTGTTGAAAGCAGTATGGCACTTCCTTAAGAAATTGGAAGTACAAAAGAATTAGATGGTGTCCTGCTACCACTGCCAACCACTAGGAAAGCAATCAAAATTAGATATCTTGGGTAGAGTGGGAATAAACTGTGGGAAAAAACTCAAAAACATAAAAAAGACAAGGCTTACTGATCTCATAACCTGGTAAAACCCCTAAGACTATGCTCCCTTGTCACTCTTCAGGCCTGGAACTGAATTCACCCATGGCTTTACCTTCAGCCAAACAACAGACAGACTTAGGAGGTGAACAATTACACCAAAGGACACCTCTTAGAACAATCAACCATGGAAGATAAGAAGGGCAGCATTTGCACAGAGAGAAAGTTCAGACGGCAGGAATGCATGGGAAAGAAAGAGAGAAACAGTAACCATGGGGAGGAAGTAGGAAGAGAATTTTTGCATTGTGGGGATTGCAATCAATAACATAAAACAAAATGCGTATGAATGGTTGAATGGAAAATGAATTTGCTCTGTAAACTTTTGCACAAATCATAATAAAATGTTTAAAAAAAAAAAGGAGAAGAAGAAGTTGGAAATGGAAATACCACATGATTCAACAATCCTACTACTTGGTATATATCTTAGAGAAATAAGAGCTGTGACACAAACAGATATATGCACAACCATGCTTATCGCCTTATTATTCACAATGCTGAAAAGATGGATATTAAGTGTCCAGCAACAGTTGAATGGATAAACACACTATGGTACGTACACACAATGAAATACTGCGCAGTATTAAAGTATAATGATGAATCTGCAAAACATCTCATGACATGGATGATCCTAGAAGAAATTATGCTGACTGAAATTAGTCAATTACAAAAGGACAATTATTAGGTGAGACCGATATAGTAAAAAGTTAAGAAAACATTTACACATAGATAGAAGCATTATTTGAAGGTTACCAGAGGTGAATAAGAAGGGAGTGTGAATCACCAACTAGAAGGTAGATACCTATTAACTTGGATGAACAGAAAGGCAATATACGTAAGGGGAGGTCAGCACAAAATGGTGGAGGCAGTAGAAGACACAGGGAGGAGCAGAAGATTTAAAGGCAACAAAGGAGAATACTATTACATACACAGTCCTGCAGTAACAGTAATAACAATAATGTATGTGTATATACATAGACAGATATTCAACCTAAACAGGGGTGGGAAGGCAAATGGGACTATACTCACGGATACATTTAAGTTTAACAGAGGATATGTATCTCCATTGTATTTCAAAGTGCTACAAATATATCCATGAACGTAGTAGAGCATACAGGAGGCAAAGTTATGAAAACATCTTAATCATAACCAAACACCTTAATGGAATGAGTTGCTGGGTATGGAGGCTCAGGACCATAGTCTCAGAAGACACTAAGGTGAACTTGCAGAACACAGACCACAAAGATGATGTTCCATATCCTCCTGTGGTGAGTTGTGAGTGAGGTCTTAAAAGCTTGTACAAGTATTCATCTCCCCATCTCTAGAGTAAAGAAGAGAGAAGAAATCAAATACGTAAGGAAACGATTAGTCCATAGGACTAATGGACCATGTGAAACCCAGACTCCACAACCCTGAGACCAGAAGAACTAGATGTTGCCTTGCTACCTACTGCTGACTACTCTGAAAGGGATCATGATAGGAGGTAACTGATAGAGCGGGGAGAAATGTGGAACAAAACCCAAATCATAAAAAAGACCAGGCTTAACTGGTCTGACGAAGATTGGTGAAAACCCCAAGACAGGCACTCTTCAAGCTAGGAACTGAACTGAACCTCCATGAGACATCTTTCAGCCAAACGAGAGACAGGCATGCAAATGAACAGTAGTATCAGGAGAATAAGCACTCATTAGAACAGTCAAGCATTTGAGATCAAGAGGATAGTATTTATCCAGGGATAGAGAAGGCAGGAGGGTATGGGAAGGAAGAACAAAGTTATGGGAAGGAAGAGTGATGTGTAGGGATAGGCATAATGAGGAAGTGGGAAGAATGCTATTTTACAGTGTGGAGTTTGCAGTGAATGTTATAAAACAGAATGTGCCTGGCTTTTTTAATTTAAAGCCAATTTGCTCTGTAAATTATTACCTAAATCACACACACACACACACACACATACACAAAGGAAGAAAGAAAAAGAAAATAATGTGCAAGGGGTGAACAGCAAGCAAAAACGTATAAAACACACATTATTTGTGTAAAATACAATAAGGAGAGTCAGACACAAAATAGTGGGATTCTGGATGCTGTTTCATATGAGGAAAATTTGAAGAGGTAGTTAGGTTTAGACTGAAAACATTAACAGGAAACATGGTAACTATTTTTAAACATCAGAAGCTATCACACAGGAAAGGAGTATTTCTGGTTCTTCCAAAACACAGAAAAAAGTATCAGTAAATAGAGGCTATAAGAAGGCAGATACTGGTTTTAAAACTAAGGAAAAAAATTTTAGGCAAAACCTCTGCAACTACAACAATGGGGTATCTCTTCTCATAAATCCATTGCCAAGGCATCAATTGCAACTGACAGCAATCCAACAGGACAGAATAGAACTGCCCACAGGGTTTCCAAGGCTATACTCTTTACAAAAGCAGACTCTCACATGTCTCTTCCATCAGGCACCTGGTGGATTCTAACTGCCGACCTTTGGATTCACAGCCGAGCATCTAACCACTATGGCACCAGGGCTCTCTTTTCAAAAGATCCCTAAAAGGGATCACATAATCAGTAAGAATACTCAGCATTTTCATTGGAAAGAGCTAGGCTTTGTAGATGTCATGCTATAATCATGAATCTATTGTCTGTTAAGCAAGATAAACGAAAGATGGTTACTTAAGTAAAAAGTCTAGTACAATAAATTGTTTATTCTAGTTTAATGAAAAATAACCCCTTCATTGGCATTTAAACACTAATCATTGGCATTTAAACACTAATTTTGGCTTGGACATTCCCCATTCTTTCTGGACATTTTACATCTTTCAATATTGACACAGGTTTATTTTAGGTAGTCATCAAGTTATGTAAGAATTATTTTGCATTTTACTCACTTTTCCTTTCATATATTCCTTTTCTACTTGCCATAGGACAAAAGAAGACCATGAGATTTTTAAGTCAAGTGTATGCCCTTTGCTTCTTCTTTGGAGTCAAAGTATATTGCCAATATGAAACTTACCAGCGAGATGAAGACTATGATCAGGAGCCAGATGATGTTTATCAACCAGAATTCCAATTTCATCAAAATGTAGAATATGGAGTTCCTTTCCATCAGCATACTTTAGCCTGTGCCAGTGAATGCTTTTGTCCCCCTAATTTTCCATCATCAATGTACTGTGATAATCGTAAACTTAAGACTATCCCAAATATTCCGATGCACATTCAGCAACTCTATCTTCAGTTCAATGAAATTGAAGCTGTGACTGAAAATCCATTCACTAATGCAACTCATCTTAAAGAAATTAATCTTAGCTACAACAAAATTAAATCTCAGAAGATTGATTATGGTGTATTTACTAAGTTTTCAAATTTATTACAACTTCACCTAGAGCATAACAATTTAGAAGAATTTCCATTTCCTCTTCCTAAATCTTTAGAAAGACTCCTTCTTGGCTATAATGAGATCTCTAGACTGCAGGAAAATGCCATGGATGGGTTAATAAACTTGACCATGCTTGATCTTTGTTATAATCATTTTCAGGATTCTATGTTCAAAGAAAAAATCCTTTCCAAAATGGAAAAATTAATGCAGCTTAACCTCTGTAGTAACAAATTAGAATCAATGCCTCCTGATTTACCTTCTTCACTTATGTATCTGTCTTTAGAAAATAATTCAATTTCTTCTATACCAGAAAATTACTTCAAGGAACTTCCAAAACTGCAGGCTCTACGAATGTCACACAACAAACTACAAGACATTCCATATAACATATTTAACCTTCCCAACCTTAGAGAGCTCAATGTTGGACACAACAAACTGAAGCAAGCATTCTATATTCCAAGAAGTTTGGAACACCTGTATTTAGAAAATAATGAAATTGAAAGTAGGTAAATTTTTATCATTTTTTAAAGAGAGAAAGAATGGTATTTTTTACCTTTTAAAGAGTAATTCTTTAATAATCTATGCTTTACACATTGCTAGAAATGGTTGCTCTGAAGTTGGCTAGGGAAATGGCAGAAATTGCTCCCAGAGAAAGATGTACTATAAAGTTTAAGTCTTTTCTATTAAATTTTGCCATCTTAAACATTGAGAAATAGTGTTAGAGAGTATATGAAGAAACATGAATATCCTAAGTAATAGGATTACAGGTGATTTTTACTTTTTTTTTTTCTTTTTGGATTGTTTTACTAAGAATGTACTTTAATACTAAGAAAAAGCCATTGAACTCATATTTATTTTGGTAAAGTGAAACTCATTTATATTTTTATTCTCTTCATTTTCATCATTTGATTAACATAAAAAAACAATTAAATCTAATTCCACTTATATGTATTTTAAGTGATAAAAATATATCAACCATACAGCATTTAATAAAATATATGTAGCATATTAGATGGAGAGTAGCAGGATTAATTTTTAATTTGTATTTTTCAGATATCAATGCTACAATGATGTGTCCATCTATTGACCCACTACATTACCACCATTTAACATACATTCGTATGGATCAAAATAAGTTAAAAGAACCAATAAGCTCATACATTTTCTTCTGTTTCCCTCATATACATAGTATTTATTACGGTGAACAAAAAAGCACTAATGGTCAAACAATACAACTGAAGACTCAAGTTTTCCGAAGATATCAAGATGATGATGATGATGATGATGATGATCATCATCATCATCATCATCATCATGATAATGTTTACGAAGGCCAAGAACAAGAAGGAAGAGAAGAAAATTTTGACCCTCATTATTATGAAGTTTAAGAATAGAAGAAAACTATATAGGTATACATTTATGACTTTAAAAACCTTATTACATGGTGTAAATCTAACTAAATACTGAATTTAAGTTTTTGATAAAATTTGTAGCACTGGGATTAGAAATTACTCAAAATGATACAAATATTTGGAAATATGTATTAGAGTGATAAGTGGTTATCAAAAACTAAACTTTAATGATTGCTTACACTTTTAAAATGTAAAAGGACTATCATGGTAGGGGAAAAAGTGAATATGCCATTTCTATTAACAGTAATTTTTCTAAGAATGATGAAAGGTGTAGTTTTAGAAGCTAAGACCTAGAAGCCAAGTCCTTTGAATCACTTTGAAAATAACATTCCAATACAGGCAGCCATGCATTATAAGGAGTAGGTTATTTTCTTTGTCCTGATCTCTAGAGAAGCTTTTTTTTTTTTTTTTTTTTAAATTAGGATTTGGGTGAAGATTTACAGAGTAAATTCACTTTTCATACAGCAGTTCACATATACTTTGTCTCATGTCATTGACCAAAATTTACAATGCAGCAGCTCCCCTCCCACTTCCTCCCCATAGTTACCTCCTCCGAGTGTCCATCCCTTCATACTCTTCTGCACCCTGAGCTATCTCCCTGTGCATAAGCAGCCCTTCCTTCTCCCATGATTGTTCTCTAGAGAAGCTTTTGCATATCTGTTTATAATCTCATCACTATGACTCCATCCCCATGGTCCGTCCATTGAAATCACAGGACAATAGTTATGATTTCCAAGAGGCTATCTTATTAAGGATCCAGGGCATAGAGATTAATGACATCACCTATTCTTATTTTCTTCTCAGAGCACCAAAGTAACAAAATTATAAATTCTGCATGTTGTTGTTGTTGTTATTTGCTGTCGAGTCGGCCCCGACTCATAGCGACCCCTCCTTGGGTTTCCGAGGCAGTTATCACTACGGAAGTAGGAATGCCCAACCTTCCTTCCGAGGAGTGGTTGGTGGGTTTGAACCGCCAGCCTCCTGGTTAGCAGTCAAGTGCCTTAGGCACTATGCTACCAGAGCTCCTAAATTCTGCATATGTATACCTAAAATAACACCAAATTATCATATTGCAATCAATATTTTAGCAAATTTCAACTACTCTCAGAAACAATTTTTAAAGAGCTCCACTTGAGATACTACATTTTTCTTTCATGGTAAATTCTACTAGAGAAAAGTTTCTTGGTTGTATTTACAAAAAGATTTGCTAATTTCTAAGTGCTTTGTAAAATAATGGTGTTTCTGGGTAATGCAAACTTAACTTACCAGCAGCTAATAGAAAGGGTGACAGCTGAAGTCCACCCAGAGATGTCTTAAAAGAAAGTCCAACTTCCAAAAAATCAGCCAGTAAAAACTCTTTGGAGCATATTCTACTCTGACATACATTGGATCGCTATGAGTTAGAAATGACTCGAGAACAATTGGTTAGTTGTTCAATATTAATGCCTTATGCCTTACTGACATTATGACAAAACTGAATATAGTTCCTTTAAAATTTTATATTAGAAGAGGCTTTAACATTTTCAAAACATCAAAAATCACATATTCTTTAATATATCATTTTGAAATGTTTTCAGCATATTTTATAATACAGAATATCTAACTACTGCAATGAATATTCAATTTACCAAGCTAACACTTCACAGAATTAATCAGTCAGGGGATTAAATAAAAATCTGAAGCTGCCTTTACAGGGACTTCAAAGAGCAAATGATACTAATTTGGACAATATGTAACAACCAGACAAGTAATACTGTATATCTTAGTTTTTAAGTGGTCAAGTCTTTCTTTATCTGAAGGTGTTAGTTGAAAATAAAGCCTCTAATATTCTCTATACCTTTAATTAGAGTTTTAGCATATATCAGAACTAAGACACTCACCTGGCCCCAGGGACAATCTCAACAATCCAAAATGAATATTAATAAAACTCATGTATTCATTTAATCAACATTAATCAAGTCATATGGCTTAGCAATTAGATATCAAGATACAGAGTACATAATGTGTGACTGTGACACTACACAACACAAAGTCTGAGAGCCAGAAAAAGTAAAATGCTAGTGATATGGACACAGCACATTTTTTAGAACAGGCAAAAAAATTTCCTCTTTGCTGCAGTTTTTAAAAATAGGGTTATAAATTCAAACAGTTATTCTGAGCTAATATGTACAAAATACTGTGGGTCATTTAGGATGTAAGTGATATGAGACTATCATAAACTGTTGTTGTTGTTAGTGGCCCATTTAGTCAATTTTGACTCATGGTAACTCTGTGTGTCAGAGTAGAAGTGCTCCATAGAGTTTTCAAGGCTGTGATCTTTTGGAGGCAGGTTGTCAGGCCTGTCTTCCAAGGAACCTCTGGTGGGTTTCTACCACCAAACACCAGCCTTTAGGTAAGCTGTCAAATGCTTAACCATTTGCACCACTTATACTACTTACCGACTGCCGTCGAGTCAATTACGACTCATAGTGACTCCTCCTTGGGTTTCTAAGGCTGTATCTCTGGAAATAGATTGCCCAGTTTCCTTCTGAGGAGTGGCTGGTGGGTTTGAACCATCAGCCGTCTGGTTAGCAATCAAATGCCTTAGTCACTATGCCACCAGACTGCACCACTTAGGGAATCCATTTCTAAACTATACAAATTTAAAATTTAATGAGGAGCCATCAAAGAAATATAAATCAGAACCACAATGAGATACCAGTTCGTACCTACTAGGATGGCTATAATTAAAAAAAAAAAAAGACATTAAGAGAGTTGTCAAGATGTACAGCATTTGGAACCCTCATCCATTGCTGGTAGGATTACAGTCACTTTGGAAAGCAGTCTGGCAGTTTCTCAAAAAGTTAAACAGAAATTCTGCTCCCAGGTTTACATCTAAGATTACTGAATACAAATCTTCACACTGAAACTTGTATATGCATGTTTTTAACAGCATATCCAAAAGTAGAAACAAAGCAAAACTTCATCAGCTGATAAATGAAAATATGGCATATGTATACAATGGAATATTATTGGGTCATAAAAAGAAATTAACTTCTGACATATGCTATCACATAGATGAACCATGAAATACTATGCTAAGTAAGCAGGGGACAAAAATCCACATATTGTAAGATTCCATTTGTATGTAATGCCCAGAACAGGCAAATCTATAGAGAGGAAAATATTACTGGTAGCCAAGGGCTGGTGGGCCTGGGAATGAGGAAGAAATGAGGAGTGACTGATAACGGGCATGAGGTTTCTTTATGAAAATGAAAATGTTCTAAAACTCTAAATCTGGATGCACAGTTCTCTGAAAATACTGACAGCCATCAAACTATATAGTTTAAATTTTAATGCTGAATTTTAAACACAGTAGATGTTAAATAACTGAATTTTATGCTATTTAAATTATATCTCAATAAAGCTGCTATTAAAATATTAATGAAGAAGATAAGATAAAACAACTCATTCAAACAGAGGGAAAAAATAAAGTACTGCAGTGTCAGTAACTGTTAAAAACTATGTAAATTGTATTAGAGCTTAAATTCTAAAGTACTTAGGTTGTGGAAGGCTGCAGTCCACAGTGGGAACCCTAACTCCTTTATAAGTCATTATGAGTCTTGACATAAGTTTGGATGCTATTTGAGTTCTTTCTGACCTTTAAATGAACATTGTGTCTATGCAAAGACAAGTTCGAGGATAAATTTAAGGTGAGGCAGTTTGCTCTTAGGAAAAGAATGGTGAAAAGTAGATTAAACTCATGCAAAGAACTAGAGAACTTGCCTGGGTTGTGTCCTTACCTAATTTAAATTAAGGTTAGGGTCTTGGTATTATCTTATAGAAATCTTTTGTCTATCACTCAGACTGCATGGTCACGAATCATAACTGGACCACCACATAGTCAGGTAGACAAGATCCAGACAAATCCTATATACCTTTTTAATCTTCAGTTATGTACTTATGCTAATTATGGTCCTTTCCCTACTTCTGTAGTCCTGCCTGTGAAACTGATGAATCAATCTGCCATCAATCAAAATTTTGTGATGATTTCCTTTGTTTTCAACCATGCATGATTATACTTATGGCCTAGACGCAGTGGACTTCATTTATTTTCTATACTGTGTACATGCTGATGGTTTCCCTCATCCTGGATAATTGTATTTCTTCTGTATTTGTTCTAAGGCTTAATAAAAGAGTCTCTATAGAACATATTTTAATTTTCTTCAGCTTCCACTTGAACTTGTATATAACTAATGAATGGTCTGTTCCACAGAGTAACTGGTCTTGTTTTGATTGATGATACTGAGCTTCTCCGCCACCTCTTTCCACAGATGTAAACCATTTGATTCCTGTGTATTTCATCTGTAGAGATCCACGTGAATAGCTGCTGTGTATGTTGTTGAAAACAGGTATTTGTAATGAATAAGTTGTTGGTCTTGCAACATAATTTAATGTGATCATAGCTGTCATTTCTATCACCAAGGCCATATTTTCCAACTACTGAAACTGCTTCTCAGTTTCCAACTTTTGCATTTGAATCACCCATAATTATCAACACATCTTGATTACACGTTTAGTCAATTTCAAACTGCAGGAATTGGTAAAAAAAAAAAAAAAAAAAAAATCTTCAATTTCATCATCTTAGGTTTTAGTGGTTGGTGTGTAAATTTAAATAATAATAGTATTAACTGGTCTTCCTGGTAGTCGTGTGGATATTATCCTATCACTGACAACATCATACTTCGGTACTTCTTGAAATGTTCTTTTTGATGATGAATGTGTTGCCATTCCCTTTCACACTGTCTTTCCATAATAGACCATATGAGTAATTCAGAATGGCCAATATCAGTCCATTTCAGCTCATTAATGCCTAGGATTGATCTTTTGGTGTTCTATTTCATTTTTGACAACTTCCAATTTTCCCAAATTCCTAGATTGATCCTTTATACATTCCTTCAGACATACTGACGAATGTCTGCAGCTCTTTCTTCTCATTTTCAGTTATGCCCCATCAGCGAATGAAGCTTTACCTCATCTATGTCATTAAGGTCAACTATACTTTGAGGAGGCAGTTCTTCCTTACTTGCATTTTACGTATCTTCCAACTTGAAGGGCTCATTGTCCGGCAGTGTATTGAACAATATTTAACTGATTTTCATAAAGTTTTCAGTGGCCAAATTTTTCAGAAGTGGATGGCCCCTTCCTTCTTCCCAGTCTGTCTTAGTCTGGAAACTCTGTTGAAACCTGTCCACCATGGGTGATGATGCTTGTACCTGAATGCTGGTGGCACAGCTTCCAGTCTCACAGCAACATGCAAGCCACCACAGTATGATAACCTGATATATGAGTGGTGGTCTTCAAACCACCACTTAACACAAGATAACAAGAGCCAAAATAAAAACCAAACCAAACCCACTGCCACTGACTCAATTCCAACTCAAAGCAAGCCCCATTGGGTTTATGAGGTGGTAAATTTTTATGGAAGTAGATTGCCTAGTCTTGCTTCCACAGAGTGCCTGGTGAGTTTGAACCACTAACTGTGCTACCAGAGCTAAAATACAACCTTGATTATATCCCACCTGAATTTAGAGACCATCTGAAGAAAAGAGTTGATGCACTGAAAACCAATGACCAAAGACCAGACAAGTTGTGGGATGATATCAAGAATATAATACATGAAAAAAAGCTTAAGGCAATCAAAAAGACAGGAAAGGAAGCAAAGATCAAAATGGATGTCAAAAGAGACTGTGAAACTTGCTCTTGAAAGGAGAGTAGCTAATAAGAAAGGAAGAAGTGATGAAGTAAAAGATTTGAACAAAAGATTTCAAAAGGCGATTTAAAAAAGACAAAGTAAGGTATCGTAATGAAATGGGCAAAGACTTGGAAGTAGAAAATCAAAATGGAAAAACAAGCTCAGCATTTCTCATCATGAAAGAACTGAAGAAAAATTTCAAGGCTCAAATTGCAATAATGAAGGATTCTATGGGTAAAATATTGAATCATGGAGGAAGCATCAAACAAAGATAGAATGCACAGTCACTGTACAAAAAAGAACTGGTCAATGTTCATTTATTTCAGGAGGTGGCATCTGATCAAGAACCAATGATAATGAAGGAAGAAGTCAAAGCTACATTGAAGGAACTGGTGAAAAATAAGGCTCCAGGAATTGACGGAATACCCATTAATATGTTTCAACCAATGGATGCTGCACTGGAGGCACTTACTCATCTATGCCAAGAAATTTGGAAGACAGCTACCTGGCCAACTGACTGGTAGAGATCAATATTTATGCCTATTCCAAAGAAAGGTGATCCAAAAGAATGTGAGAAATTATCAAACAATATTATTTGTATCACACATAAGAAAAATTTTGCTAAAGATAATTCAAAAACAATTGCAGCGGTATATTGACAGGGAAATTCCAGAAATGCAAGCTGGACTCGGAAGAGAATATGGAATGAAGGATATCATTGCTGATATCAGATGGATCTTGGATGCAAGCAACGAATACCAGAAAAATGACTATGCAAAGGCATTCGACTGTGTTGATTATAACAAATTATGGTCAACATTGTGAAGAATGGGACACTTAATTGTGTTCATGAGGAATCTGTACATAGACCAAGAGGCAGTCCTTCGAACAGAACAAGGAGATGTTGCAAGGTTTAAAAATCAAGAAAAGTATGTGTCAGGGTTCTATCCTTTCACCATACTTATTCAATTGGTATGCTGGCCAAATAATCCAAGAAACTAGATTATATAAAGAACACAGAATAAGGACTGGAGAGAAGACTCATTAATACTGCCACATGTAGATGACACCTTAACTGCTGAAAATGAGATGACTTGAAGCACTTATTGGTAAAGATCAAAGACTCGAGTCTTCAGTATGGATTATAACCATTTTCCAACATAAAGAAAATACCCTCACAAATGAACCAATATGCAACATCATGATAAATGGACAAAAGACTGAAGTTGTAAAAGATTTCATGTTACTTGGATCCACAGTCAACAGCCATGGAAGCAGCAGTCAAGAAATCAGATGTCATATTGCACTGGGAAAATCTGCAAAAGACCTCCTTAAAGTGTTAAGGAGCAAAGATGTCACTTTTAAGTTAAGGTGTTCCTAACCCAAGCCATAGTATTTTCAGTAGCCTCATAGCATGTGAAAGGTGGAAATGAGTAAGAAAGACTAAAGAAGAGTTTATGCCTTTGATTTGTAGTGTTGGCAAAGAATACTAAAAATGGCATGGACTACCAGAAGAATGCATAAATCTGTCCTGGAAGAAGTGTAGCTGGAATGGTACTTAGAAGTGAGAGTGACCAGGCTTACTCTCACCTACGTTGGTCATGTTGTCAGAAGTGACCAGTTCCTGAAGAAGGACATCATGTTGGGTAAAGCAGAGAGTTAGCAAAAAAGGTGAAGACCCTCAGGAAAGAGATTGACAGAGTGACTGACAGTAGGCTCAAGCATAGCTGATATTGTGAAGATTGTGTAGGACTGGGCAGTGTTTTGTTCTGTTGTACACAGGGTCACTATTAGTTGGAGCCAACTCAACGGCACCTAACAACAACGACAGAATATGTTTGAATCTGGGGTCTCTTTTCCCCTACTACATGTCTATGGCATGATGAAAAGATCTCTACTGAGCTTGTTTGAATCTGGAGTCCCTTTTCCCTTAACACAGAGTACAGACACTTCTGGCTAGAAAGTGGTGGGTGAAGTAGCTGAAGTCTTCCAGGAAGAAGAGACAGCTTGTTAAGTGGGAACTAACTGGCAGAAAATAGAGAAAACAAGCTTCTGAGGTTGAGATCAATAACAAAGATGCAGTCATTTTCTGTTGTACCTTTTGCAAACTTCAACACAAACGAGAAACTCCAATTTCCAGAATTCTTGAGCTAAGTGAAAATACATAATTTTCAAAGAACAGCCTTAGCTAAGGCTACAATTGCATGAATTTACACTTCTTAAATGGGTGACCTTGAATAAGTTATTTAGATTCTCTAAGCTTCCTTTTTCTCATTTTTATACAGAAGACAGATCTCACAGAGTATTAGAAGGATAAACAGAAATAATGTATATAATAAAGCATTTAAAGTGCATGTTATAGGCATTTAATAAACAATAACCATCATTTTTAGCTCCTCTAGCAGAGCAGACAACTAGATACATGAACCACCAAGATGTTATCTAAGCTTAAAGATTTCTGTACTGATGTGGGTGCTAAATCTAAATCATTGTTTAGTTTCTGGCACCAGAAGGCACGCAGAACAGAGAGAGTCAGCATCTCTTGAAGTGCATTCCAAAATTCTACTCACACAAAAGTCAACAAGAGAGACTTTAAAAAGTCTCATTAGGAAGAGAGGGGAGAGTGCTTACATATTCAACAACAAACAAATTTGAAATCACTCTATGATAGTTCTGCTTTCCAAAGTACCCTTCTGGATGGCCTGTGATGGAGAGTGAAGCAGGGTTGGCTCCACCCTTCCTTACATGGCAGGCACTGGGCTCCAGGCCCCTTTTCCCCATAGTACTTAACTCTTCTGTGTATTAGGAAGAAAAATTCAATTCTACTGTATCTCCTCCTTCTAAAGTTGTGTACATTTAAATTCATCACAAAGCTTGGCAAAACAAAAGGTGCTTCAGTTGCACGATCAATTGAGAAAACAATTTGACAACCTCTTTTCTTACTTGAATATGCCCTGGAGTACTCATACCCACTTCAAATATTTTTCATTAAAAAAAAAAAAAAAAAGCTTTCCCTAGTAGAAATAATAAATAAAATATTGCTTCAACTGTGCATCAAAACTGGAAAGAGCCTGTTGGCACAGTGCCTAAGGTATTTGATTTTTAACCAGCAGGTTGGAGGTTCAAATCCACCAGCCACTCTGTGGAAGGAAGATGAAGCAATCTATTTAGAGATTTACTGCCTTGGAAACCCAATGGGGGTCACTATGAGTCAGAATCAACTCGATGGCAGTAGGCTTGGTTTGGTTTTAGTACATCAAGAATATAGTTACATATAAGAGCTACAGATTGTCTTAGTGAAAACACTAGACTAGCATTCCACTGAAAATGAAATAAAAGATTGTACTGAAGGAATAATTGCATTTCATGAAATGGGTGCACAGAATATCTTAAAGAAAATGGAACAGTGTCTTCCTTTGTAGGAGAAACAGCCAGTCAGGCCGAACCCGACTCATAGCAACCCTTCCTCGGGTTTCCGAGGCAGTATCACTATGGAAGCAGATTATCCAACCATCCTTCCAGAACGGTGGCTGGTGGGTTTGAACTACCAGTCTTCTGGTTAGCAGTCAAATGCCTTAGGCACTATGCTACTACAGCTCCTTGATAAACAAAGGGAATCATTTTATAAAAGATAGAATGCTATGGAAGGCAGGAAATTTTACATGGAGTTGTCAAATCACAAATTTTCTTAAATACAATTCTTGTTGTTGTTGTTATTTGCCGTCGAGTTGGCCCCGACTCATAGCGACCCCTCCTTGGGTTTCCAAGGCAGTATCACTAAGGAAGTAGGATTGCCCAACCTTCCTTCCGAGGAGTGGCTGGTGGGTTTGAACCTCCAGCCTTCTGGTTAGCAGTCAAGTGCCTTAGGCACTATGCTACCAGAGCTCCCTAAAAAAAACAATTCTTAGCCACATATTAATTTCTTATCCCCTGATACAATTTGACTAAGGCAGTATTTCTAAAGCACAAAAAGCAAGTATTTTGATGTGAGGGTTTTGTGAGTGAACTTAGAGCAGGTCAATTCTAGTTACAGTTCTTAAAATAGAAAACTGTTTTTCTTTCTAGTAAGAAGAGAAGCTCAAAAGAACTCTAATTTGAAGCCTTTGAAATGTAAAACTATTTTTTGTGGCTAAGGGAAAGTGACAATGGTTTAGACAAATTCTCCTGGTAAACTTAACAAATAAGGAATTTGTCATCTAGGTTAGAAATTCACATTCTTTTCTTTTATGTTATTGGAAGGGTAATATTTTGACAAGGGGGCACAAAAAGGCTGAACGCCTTTCTTCAGAAAGGTAGAAAAATGAAATTTCAATTTAGCTCTGATGTCACCCTATTCAGATATTCTACCATCTGGAATATTCTAAAGTTCACATGACAAGGCTAAACTTGATTTAGTGTTTATAAGATGAAAGAAAAACATGTTAACCATATATTATGCTCATTTTCAAAGAATTTAGTTATAATAGCTAATAGAATGAGCTGCTTTGTGACAATTAACAAATAAAATTGGTTTTTACACCTATGGGTATAAAAATGCAAGTTTAGTAAATGATATAAAAGCTTTACAAAGGTGCATTTATATTTTAGAAAGGAAATAAATATAAAGGATACTTAAAAAATTTGCTTACAATAATACTGATTAAGAATGTGTAGCTTGTGTTTAAAGAACTACTTGACCCATTATATATTTTCACTTTATTCCTCAAGTTTGGGACCCCTAAACTAAAACAAAGATCTATGCATATCACATAACACACTTAACCAACTATGTGGGAGGAAAAAAGGAAGAAATAATAAACCTTGTTTCTTCTACATGCTTTTCCTGTTGCAAAGAATTCATATCACCTCAAGGACAGCTATAGCTAAAACTCTGGTTGTAAATCCGATTTTAAATCCTTGAAACAAAGTGTAACAACAGCAGGAAGCTAAATTAAACCATAACAGCTAAAAACCCAAAGTTTCTTATAAACTCCAATTTCTAAAATAAATAAAACTATGCTTAGCAATTAAATGTCAGGAACACATTTATCACCGTTTTAAATGTCTAGATTTAGAATTCAATTACAGTGAAATTTATGTATTACTCGGAAAGAGTAAATCCACAAATAAGATACATTTTCCTTTATCATGCACTCTTCCTGATACTGAGTCACAAATCTCCTCCCTATAAATTTCACTCTTTAGTCTTAGAAGTAAATTAGTTCTCATCTTTATCTCATTTGACTAAATGACAGCTTCAGGCGGTGGCTGGGCGCAGACATTCTGAATGTTTACAAGTGGTGGCCATTTTGGATACTTAAATTGACAGCATTTGCCTTCAGATTAGGGACTTAAGAATAGGCTCTACATGCCAAAGACAGCATAGACATACTGGAAGCTGACGATTGGAAAGGAGGTAAGTACACTATTTCAGATGGAGATTCAAACCATAGACTTTCCATAAAATCACAGAATATTGGCTTCAAGAGGATCTATCTATAAATATATAGAAAAACTCAGTGGTTCTCATCGGGGCTAGGGGAGGTGAATTTGCAATCCAGGGAACATTTAGCAATGCCTGGAGATATCTGTGGTTGTCACAAGCTAATATTGGAATCTAAAGGGGAGTGGGCAGGGATGCTGCTAAACCCACAACATAGAAGAAAACCCTTGAGCACAAAAAAAAAAATTATCCAGACTTCTGGTATGAAGCAGGAATAGACAGATAAGCTACACAGACCCTTTTCAACGAAGAAAACAGAAACCAATTGACACACATAGAGAAGATAATCCTGGAGCCCTCAGTTGTAAAAGGTAAGGTAGGATACACAAGTGGATTAAACACCAACTATCAGAAGAACCTGAATGAAAAGAGTGAGTAAAGAGTAAGAAGGACTATCAACTGTCCTGATGGCACGGACAGCCTAAGTATTTCAAAGTGGTGTTAGGATCTGAGACTTAACCTAAAAGTTGGCCCTGCCCAGAAAGGGGTGTATCAACTACTGCATAGGTATCTGACAAATGAAAAGGGAAACAGCAAAGAAGACAACTTAGCTGCCGACTTCTGACTGTCCAGAGGGTGCAACCATCTTGAATGTTTAAAAGCGGTGGCTGGGCGCAGCCATTCTGAATGTTTACAAGTGGTGGCCATTTTGTATACTTAAAGTGACATCATTTGCCTTCAGATTCCAGGGACCTCAGAATAGGCTCCACATGCCAAAGGCAGCACAGACATACTGGAAGCTGACAGTTAGAAAGGAGATAAGTGGTGAATGCATAAGTGCTACCAAATAGCAAATACAGGAGCACAGTATGCTGCTTACTCAGACAAACCAAAACAAAACAAAGAAAATGAAAATCTTGGGCAAATCACTAAATCATATCAACACCAATTAAATATGAACACAAAAACGTCATAATGTCAAAGAAAGAACAGATCATCACACTCCGCACAGAGAAGCAAGATAAACCAGTAGAAATAAGGGACAAGGATACACTCAGAACACCCCTGAGGAACATGCAGCATTGGAACTCCCTGGTAAGGAATTCAAAACAATTATATTTAGGTACCTTTAACGGATTGAGAGACAGATGAAGGAAAATACTGACAAAATTGAGGAAAACCTTAGAACAATTTTAAAAGACAAGAACAAAATGACAGAGTTCTGGCAAGATGGTGGACTAGGCAGAAAGACTGCACAGACCCTCTCCAACAAAAAAAAGGGTAACCAATTAACACAAACACAGAGATAATCCTGGACCCCTGAGCCTTGAAGGGAAGGATACAGAAGTGGACTAAACCCCAACTAGCAGAAGAATTTGCGTGAAAATATAAAAAAAGTAGACACACAGAGCTGCGGTCTAGCAGCGATCCTGAGCGATCCTGACAGCACAGACAGCTTGGAGATTCCTGAGTGGTGGTAGGATTTAAGAATTAACCTAAAAATCACTCTGCTAGCCAGGGACTGCATGGAGGACTGTGCACGGTGCCTGGGGAACAAACGGAGAATGTGAAGAGAAAGGTGGGATGAGCTATGGACTTTTGCCGGTCTGGAGGTTGCCGCCATTTTGTAGTTTCAAAAGCGGCTTGACTATTTTGGATATTTAAAGAGATAGCGCTCTCACAGATTCCCGTGGTAGTAGGACTTAAGAATTAACCTAAAAATCACCCTACTACCCAGGGACTGCCTGCAGGACTGTGCACGGTGGCTGGGGAACAAATGGAGAAGGTGAAGAAAAAGGTGGGCTGAGCTGTGGACTTTTTCCAGTCTGGAGGTTGCCGCCATTTTGTAGGTTTCAAAAGTGGCTTGACTATTTTGGATATTTAAAGAAAGAGCACTCTCACAGATTCCTGTGGTGGTAGGACTTAAGAATTAACCTAAAAATCACCCTGCTACCCAGGGATTGCCCGGAGGACTGTGCACAGTGGCTGGGGAACAAACGGAGAAGGTGAAGAGAAAGGTGGGATGAGCTATGGACTTTTGCTGGTCTGGAGGGTGCAGCCATTTTGTAGGTTTAAAAACCAGCTTGACTATTTTGGATATTTAAAGAGACAGCGCTCTCGTAGATTCCTGGGGCTTAAGAACACATTCTGTTTTCCTGCAACCCAAAGGACACTCGGGACCTACAAGACTGACAAGTTTTTTGAAGGTCATTCAATTGTAATTTGTATCTAATTGAGTGGGAGACATCAACAGTCCCCATAAGACACAACGACACCCACACCTCCTGCAACTTCACTTACTGAGTGACAGCCACTACCTTCCTTCTCCACCAACGGGCTGATAAAAAACCACCAAGAACAGCTGGAATCACCCTTGACTGCTCTTCACAAACAGTTAACAGAGATCTAAATACAACAATGCCAAGATGCCTTGGAGACAACAGACCATCACACAAAGAAGCAGGATAAAGTGGTAGAAACAAGGGAGCAGGATACAGACCCAGAACACATCCCTGAGGAAGAAGCAGCATTGGAACTCTCTGACAAGGAATTCAAAAGAATTATCTTTAGGTATCTTCAAAGGATTGAGAGACAGACCAAAGAAAACACAGAAAAAACCTTACAAGAATTTGGGAAGAAAATACAAGAACATAATGACAAAAATAAATGAAAAATTAGAAATGATTCTAAATCTACAGACAGAAATCCAGAAGATTAATACTAAATTGTCAGAAATAGATAACACATTGAAAGGGCAAAGGAGTAGAATTGATGCGATGGAAGACAGAATTAATGAGATGGAAGAAAAATACCTGAATACTTCTTTGCAAAAGGATCAATCAGAAAAAAAATCAAAACAAAATGAAGAAAGCTTAAGGTTCATGTGGGATACCATCAAAAGGAATAACTTACGTGTCATTGGAATTCCAGAACAAAAAGAGAAAAACAAAACCACTGAGAAAATTGTCCAAGATTTGCTGGAGGAGAAGTTCCCTGATATGATGAAAGGTGAGACTATATCCATTCAAGAAGTTCAATGAACCCGAAACAGGACAGACTCCAAAAGAAAATCACCAAGACACATCATCTTCAAACTCACCAAAACCAAAGACAAAGACAGAATCCTGAAAGCATCACGGGAAAAAGAAAAAGTTACCTCCAAAGGACAGCCAGTAAGAATAAGCTCTGATTTCTCAGCAGAAACCATGCAAGAGAGAAGGCAATGGGATGGTATATATAAAAACCTGAAAGAGAAAAATTTTCAACCAAGAGTTACATATCCAGCAAAACTGTCCCTCAAATATGATGGTGAAATTAGGAGATTACCAGATAAGCAGAAACTAAGGAAATTTGTTAAAACCAGACCAACCTTACAAGGGATGCTAAAGGGAGTCCTTTGAACAGAGAACCAAAAATAGGAAATAACAACCAACCATTAACACGCAAGATGACATAACCCAGAAACCAAAGCTATGGACATATCCAAAGTAAAATGAGCTTGTAAGATTGTAAACAGGGAACCAGAGACATCAATTGGCAAGTGAGGACAACTACAAACAAAAAAGAGGGAAAAGACTATGTAGTCACAGAACTTCTAAATGATGAGGAAGTTAAGAGAATTGTAATATAGAATGGACTGTTGTAATAAGTTCTGTACCTCACACCATACACAAAAAGGAACATCAGATGGATCAAAGATTTAAATGTGAAACCTAAAACTATACAGTTCCTCAAGGAAAATCTAGGGGCAAATGTAAGGGCCTAATATATTGCCCCTAGATTTTCCTTGAGGAACTGTATAGTTTTAGGTTTCACATTTAAATCTTTGATCCATCTGATGTTTCTTTTTGTGTATGGTGTGAGGGACAGAACTTGTTACAACAGTCCATTTTACGGCATAGGAGCTCTGGTAGCATAGTGCCTAAGGCACTTGACTGCTAACCAGAAGGCTGGCGGTTCAAACCCACCAGCCACTCCTCGGAAGGAAGGTT